>NW_009646846.1:105486-214005 GCF_000708025.1 Charadrius vociferus
GCTGAAACTTCTCTTCAGAATGAAATCCTGAAAGGAGGATAACTGCTACTTCCTCTGAAAAGGCCATTAATCTGCACTAGTCAGTTGTCTTAACGAATAGAAACACAGGGAAAAAAAGGCTACATTTTCAAGGAGTTCGCAACAGCTTGGACCTTGCTCTTTAGATCACTTCTTCAGTTCTGCAATTCTGGAGATTCTGGAAAAATTCTATTTGTCTCTATGGGGAAATAAGCAGGCCTGATGTAAGGACTGTGGATAAATTTTCCCTGAGGTATGCTTGGAGTCCTTATCAATTTCTGAACAGACTTTTTTCATATTGAGGTTGTAAAACCAAGACCTTTCTAGAGAGAAGCAATTAGTTTGCATCACAGTTAAAAATCTCAAATCCGATTTGCAAACTTGCATTGCTAGAGGTTGAAAATATACTTGATATGCTATGATTCACTGAAGATATTTTTCTAACTACATCTTCATAAGATTTTGGCTTTTTTGCTGCTATTTCAGAGATTGATCTGGGCTGATCTGATACTTTAGATAATTAACTACAGCAAAGTTTTCCTTTTTCTTAAAAAAAAAAAAAAAAAAAGGTGTTATGCTAACGCTTTAGCATTTGTATGTAGTACTTAGAATTACAAGGAAGTACCTTGGGGGCATAGATTTCATGTTACTCTCTGGCTCTTCAAAGACATTAGGGCTTGCATCAGGAGTAACCGAGATGTACGGTGCAGGTACCGATGTTGAGCGCAGGTACCTCATCTCATCCTGAAAGAGGTTGTCATCCTGGTACCCAACAAAATTTTCGTGATGATGCCTACATCAAATGAGATTTTAAAATTAGAATTAAGGATTACAAGTTCCTGAAACACACACATAGACAAAAGTCCTTTGCCAATATACTTAGGCAGCCAACACTATTCATTTACTCCTCATCTAATACATTTAAGCTGGTTGTGACTTACAAGTGTTAGTGGAAAATATATGGCATTTTCAACCAACAGAGAGTGGGGATCACCCTTTGCTATCTTTCAATATTTTCACTAGGTATTTCCATTATGTATTTTAGGCCCAAATGTCTATCCATCATAAGCGTGAGACACTACAGTGAAATCTGCTTTGAAATACCAAGTAAGCACAGGTCCTCTGGTTTCCTTCTTACTATTTTTAACTGTGAAGAGAGAAAAGTAGCATATATGTCTGTTACTAATGCAGTAAGTGAAACTTTTCAGGAAATTCTAAGTTCTTTGGACAGGAACTAAAGTCTTGTTAAAAAATATTTAGCATCCAAAAGCTACTCCGGGTATATTTGATGCTTGGAGTAAATACAGTCTAAGAAATTGAACAACATCAGGGAAACAGAACAGAAAGACGAACAAATATCATAAAGAACTAGGAAAACATTTTTCTATGTAAGTTTTAGTTTAGTTTATACACACATTTTTATCCAACACTATAAATAGATGAGTATTAAAATCAGTATTTATAAACTTCCTTTAATTACCTTGCTAAAGTCTGTAGATAGAGACATGGCATTTTAATGGGAAAGTCTTCAGAAATTCCTTCTTTGACACTGGGAAGTTGAGATTGGAATGCCTTTGTAGGGTGATAGCACAGGATACTGGGCTCAGCAGCGCTACTCAGCGACAGTAAATACAGTGCATTGGCTTTAATCACTTGATGAGCTTCCATAGTTGGCAAGGCACGAGGAGTCTTAACTTGCATTGGTTTTCTCCTAGATTGTTTAATCTAAAGAAATTTTAAAAAGGTATATTTAAATTATACTTCATCATAGCAAGAGCTGACAATGTCACTTATACTAAAGTTGCTTGATTCTTCCTGTTATAAAATGTTTTGTTTTGCAAAATGGCACTTCTGTTATTTTCGTAACTTTGCAAACTTTTAATAAACAGCTGAAAGTTTTGATGTTTGCCTCAGGGTGAATTTTGTGTGCAAAATGTTTTAACAAATTTAGTTTCAAACATAAAGGTAAATTAACATTGTTCTGTTTATCTTAAAACCTCAATGTATTTGTATACTTTAAGCACGAGTTTGAAATTGGTCATGGAAGACCAACACAAGAAGAATACCTTTCATACTATTTCCATTAAAAATTGCTCTAGTTTACCCAATGTTTGGCATTTGTATCTAATGATCTGGATGAGTAAGATGATTAAAGAAACTAGAAACATATCAAGTTAAAACAGTACTCATATTTCAGTAAACAAAACAGAATTCAAAGTTAAATAAATTGACACATACTTCAACAAAATAGGTACTACATTCAATACTGCAGTTGTATTGGGATAAAAAAGAGAATTATCTTAAAAATTTGAAAACACTACTGTCTAAAGGGAAGAAATCTGGTTGGAAGAAATCTGGTCAGAATTAATCAGCAAAGTTTTATCTTACTGTTTTAAAGCTATCAATGACATAAGTGGATATTCCAAAACCTTCCAAAATTCTGAAGTGCCAAATTTTTAAACTGGCCCTATCTTATTTTCAAGTTGAGAACACAGTATTATTACACAGATAGAGAGCTAAACATATGAGGAAAAGATAAAAATACCTTCTCTCTTGCTGCTGCTTGCTTTTCACGGAGGTATTTTTCTCTGCATCGGTCACAAACCAAATACCAAGTGCTTCCTCCAATACCACCATCACCACAATTACCAGCCCATCCTCCACAAAAATGCCCGATGCTATTATAACCTTGGCCACCAGCATAACGGCCACAACCTACATCGGGGGAAAAAGATGAAAAAAACCAGTTATTTCAAAAGAAGGAGTATTAATATAATATTTATTACTGTGAAAGAGAGATCGAGAGGGGAAAGAAAGATGCTTTTTTTTCTGGCCTCATTTTCTTCTTTTCTCTATCTCTGAACTGATTAAAAACCAAGATGCATGTCCATGTGTCCCACCACTGTCCAAAGAATCCACACACACTATAGTTCTCAGGTTTTTACTATGAGCTTGTCCAAAGCATCAACAGCTCCCTGTTCAGACAGCTAAGTGATGGTAAAGTCAGTATTACATGTTAGCCAACATTATCTATAATTTAACAAACAGAACCCCCCCGTTTAACAAAGCTTAAAAGAGAATGAACTGCATTCCTTTGATGATTACTGTTTCTCAGAAAGATTCAGGGCATTGATAATTTCTGAATAATAACGTTCCTTAATTCTGCTTTAACTTTGCATACAGTACTAAAATGAGCCCATACAATATCAGCCTGAACTTCACTAACTGGAAAAATACTTAGTTATGTTTACAAGCTAGAAAACACAGAAATAATTTTGTCTTTAACAAGGCTACTTATTACTAGGTATATTGTAGCTAATCCCTTCTATTCGTGATCCCTTTTCTAAAGAAAACACAACTTATGTATCTTTTGAACTCAGCTAATGCCTAGCTAGCACTGGTTTACCTCATTTTCCTAAAATTAAACAAACTCCTGAAAAAAATTCAGTGACCCAGAGACAAAATAGCAGACTCGCATTGTATTTTACAATACAAATTGTCTAGAGACTCAAGATGGATTTAAACCAAAGAATTATGCCACTGATACCCAGTGCTGACAACAGATAAATTAAATCTTTCTCCTATTCACAGTTGAATAGTAATAGAAGACTTCTGACAACACAGAAACTCTAATTAACCAATGTCATACTTTTTATTTCATATTTTCTCAGCAGAGTTTCAAGTCCTGAAGAGTAACAACTGGTATGTTTCTGAAGAGCTACTGTTAAGTCAGTTCATTATTTTGGCCTTGTTTCCAACAACTTGCATCACCATCTTTAAAGCTCAGACCCATAACTACTTAAAGTTACATACACAGATGTGTAAATAATTTGTAAATAAGCATGTGTAAGTTTTAATTTAGCTTATACAGTCAACTGTGTTACAACGTTAGACAAGACAGTCTGACACACTTTCATAACAGTAACTAATACCAAAATATCTGTGTGCAATGTATTTAACAGATTGACAAGGGAATTAAAAAATACGTAATCTTACCTGGATGAGCTTGTCTCATGTGGTAAGTCACTGGATATGGATGGGATTCTCCACACAACTCACAGATGGTGTCTTTTTCAGGTCCTCCCACTGCAAGCTGAGCCATCTCACCAAAAAGATTTCCCCTTGGCCTAGTCTCAACCTTTTCTTTTTTCTTTTTCTCTTTTTTGGTTTTCTTGTTATCTTTGTCACTTTCCTTCTTCTTTAACACTGCGCAAGAACCAGGACTTGGAAAAATCATGTTTTGGGAAGCTGCTTTAATAGTCGCTAAAGAAATATCTTCCCAGAAAGCTACCAAGTGCTGCAGCGTTAATGGAAGAGGAGACTTAGATTTCATTGTGTGATGACTGGATGTTTCAAAGGAGGTAGTTTCAGTTTTTCCATCCTCACACTTTTCATGCAGAGGTGGTTCCTTTAACATGGAGAGGACTTTGTTTTTATTGATGCTACCCATTTTAGATATATCTGGTCCATGAGGTGAGATGTTGAACATGTTAAGAGCAGATGATATTTCCAGTGAATGTCTATTTTTCAACTTGGTTTCTTTTTCCTCTGCAGGTTGTTGAGTAAGACTGCTTCGTATTGGTGCGTGCTCTTTAGATAGTTCTGGATTAAACTTCAAAAAAGATGAACACGCCATCGCATCATGAACTATTCCTTCATGCCAAAGAAACGCCGCAAATACAGCTCTAGCACATTCTGCAACGGAGGGTGACATTGCTTGCTTGGCAGGCTCTACAGGCTTGGAACCATCTCCTTTGAAAAGGAAGCTGGATTTCTCCTTTTTGGGTCTTGTGTGCCTACCAGCACACTTACGGCTCACTTTGGGAGATGCTCTCATGTCTTGCTCATCTTTCAGTGGTGCTTTTCCTATACTGAAATGAACTTTATTAGAACCATCGTCCAGACTTCTGAATTCTGTGTTGTCTTCACAGGTGCTATCTGTAATGCTGTTAGTCTTTAAAGTACTTGAAGTACATACTTCAACTACCTCACTGTGAAGATTTTCTTGTACGACATGAGGGGAAGGAGCTCTATTTTCAGTTTCTGTAACAGGTTTTCCATCTTTTGCAATAATTTTTGGTTTGGGTGAAGTGGATCTCCCCCTTAAGGGTTCTGTTAGCGGTACCTTCTTTTTGCGAAGGGTGTCTGGATCTAATGTGTAAGAATCTGATTTGGAGCGTTCTCGAGGAGGATCAAGCTTTGTTTTTACAGGGGATGAAGGTTTCTGAGGTAGAGTTTTGTCATGGGGTGATGAAGATCGTGGAGAACTAGCACCAGATCTAACAGCTGTAAGTGTCTTTGTCTTTGGAGAAGACGACCGGGTTCCTGGCCCTGGAGATTCAGCTCTCAGACCAGTAGTTGTTCTTCCATCAGTTTTTAGTGTTTGCAAAGTGTTATGATTTGGAGACAAAGACCTGCTGTGAGAGTCTGACCGCAATTTTGCAGCATCTGATTTCAGCATAAGAGACTCACTGGCAGATAAGCCTTCTGTATTCCTAGGTTTCTTCTGGTCAGCAGCAGCTCTATTCATTCGCACATCAAGCTTGGGTGACCTGCTGTCAGCTCTGTGTTTTGATGACATGTCTGATTTTCCTGCTGGAGAAATAGGTCTAGCAGCTCCTGTGAAATTCATTCGGTCACCTGCATAGGATATTTTATAATTAAATTATTATATGTTGACAGTGATACCTTTAATAATAGAAAACAAGGATTAAAGACCTGAACACAAGATAACAATCAAAAACATGCTTCTGTTCACATCAAGATGAAAGAAAATATGAAGGGATTTTTTCCCACTAGAATATTTTCAATATATTTCTTCTCCCAAAGATACATATAAACAAGTGTTAGGAAATATTTACCGAGAAAACACTACTATGGAGGTATCAAAAGGCACGGTTCATTAGTTCCACAGAACACTAGTAAAGGACGCACAATTTACAACCTTAGTTAAAATGCCAGAAGTGAACTAAGTTTACTGCAGTCGCAACAGAAACCAGGGATTCTTTATTTATTATGTCTATGTGTGTTGGCCTGACTGTAACAACAGACTTGTAGAAAGGTCAATTGTATTTATTTTCTTTAACGCTCAAATGTCAGGAAACATAGGAAGTAAATACAACTATAAGACAAATTGGGTAAGAGGCTTACAAACATGCTTAAAATGATTCACATTGATAATCTGAGGTATCCACCTTTCTAAGACCACAAACTATCAATGTTCTACTACCAGAACACAAGCTGCTTAAAAAAAAACCCCACCTTTTTCAACCACTAAGTTAAACCACCAACTCTGGACTACGATGCCCTCTTATTTTGATTCACTGATTTATTGTACCTACACACATTGACTTTGTACACACATCTACAGAACTATAAAAACTATGGGTAGCTTAATATAAATACAGACAAAACAACTATATGCAAGTAAGTAGCTCATTAAAGCAATCCGCTTCTAATAATTCTGTGAACACAAGTCTCTCTTGTAGAATTGTATTTTGAAAATTCAAACAAGCAATGTTGAAATTAACGGCAATGCAGCAGTTGTGAATTAAATACAACTGTGTCTCCACAACGCATTACACTGCAAATTCTTGAATGTATAGTTAAGTCCTTCTGATTTGAATGGGTTTTCATTAGTTAAACGTGAAGAAGTTTCTCTAGTAAAGCTCGTAGAATTAGGTCATAGTACTTTGGATGATTTTATTATTCCAGACACTAAAAGGTTATTTCCACTCATTTGGGCACATTTTTTGGGAAATGACTATTTGGTAGAAAAAAAAAAGTTTGAATTAATCACAGAATATTTGCAAATTTGGACCTTAATTTCTAACGGGAACAGAGAGGACAGGCAGTCATCTTTTATCCAGTGCCTTCAGTATTTACTTAGAAGGTGGGAAATCTGTGTTTACTTCCTTCTGCATTACGGGATCTGAATCAACTGTTCTTCCAGTTCTCAATCATGAAGTCTTATCCCTATGCTAGAAAATATATAGAAGCACAGAGTGATCTCAAATTTTCCTACTATTGGATCTCACAATACAAAACCAAATGTTTTTCTTGGAGCAGTGTCTAGCAACCCAGATGTTTCTTCAGGCTACAAAACAATTATTTCTATTTTGGCACCTCCATATTTAAGTAGCTTATAATAAAACAAACAGCAACAGGAAAAAGTGAAGGACACCTATATTAGAGTACTTAACAAGCTTGAAAGTTAGGGTACTCTCCTGGCTTCCCAGGACATAGGACATGGTAGGAGCTCATACTTCTCTGTCGTTATTCTTTTTTCTTACAAGTTCTATCTATAGGGGGGGGGGGGGGGGGGTGCAAGGAGAAGGAAGAGGAAGAGAAGAAATAGCATGGTACATCATCGTTTATAAAATGATTGTTCTTGCTAAAAGAAAAAAGAATGAGTTTCTTAAATATCAGTCCAAGCGTTTTGCTCATGTCAGCTCAGTTATTCACCAATTCTACTGATGAGCTATTTTGAGATATCTACTTTGTGATATATGAATTCAGAAACCTAATTATAATTACTTTAATACATGCTTTTCCCAGAAACAAATGAAAAGATGAATTTAAGGTCTGCCAGATGAGAAAATACTCTAGATAGAACCTTTTACAGAATTCCTCATAAAGGAAAAATAGTGAAAAGACAACAATAGTCTTCTAAGAGGACATAAAACACTGCAAACCATTCAGCAAAGTAGCAAATTCAAAACACATGCATGACTAGTGAATATGAAGTAGAAAAACATTCTAGAACAAAACTGCTTATGAAAGGCATAGCTTAACAGTAGCTTCCAGCAATAAAAAACCCCCAAACTTATGTTTTTTTTAAAAGGAAAGGTTTGGACTTGAACATATACAGGTAAATTAGCATTCTAGACTATCAGCCAAAAAAAAAATAATCCCCCAAAATAAAAACTGCATAATCATCTAGCAAACTGCTTTATCTGTAAACAAGCAAAAAAAACCATATATTTTTCCCCTTTCTTCTTCCATATTTCATTTATCTATTGTTTGAAAAAAGATGTTGTTAGATTAGATTAACAGTCACCTTTCTGTTTACAACGCAGAAAGAGATAGCTAGATCACGTACCACAAGGTTGCTGCAACTCAGGAAGGCAACACTGAATGGTTATATCAAACAAGCTCCCAGCGAATACCAAACTTGAATGTTTACTTTCAAAACAATATTTTATTAAGTGAATGAAATGAAAATGAATGGAAGGAAAAAAACCCAAAAAACATTTTGAATGTAAAAATCTGAATAACCTTGCTATGTTGGCATGCATACCCACCCTTCAGTTTGTGAGAGAGAGATGAAATAGCAGAGGCAGGCCCAGCTACATCACTAGTTTTGTAAATACGCTCACGAGAAGCAAGGCAGCAGGATGGAGTTTCTACAGTGGAAAACAGTTGCACAGAAGCAGCACAGATTCAATGGAAAAAGCAGTAAAGATAAAAACAAGCATTTCAAATGATATGCATCTCCTTTATTCTGAATTCATTGTTTAGACTCCTACGTTAGCTTGAAGTGAGAAACAGTTACTTCAAAATGTTTTTCCTGATCTAAATCTTAAAAGAATAAAAGATCTTCTGTGATTTTTAGTATTAGTTTCTAGGATCTAAAAACACAGTATGTGTAGACTAGCCAATGAGATTTATGGTTTTTTATAAAATCCAGCAGTATTGAGTTTTGAACTAAACTCTGGTTTGAAATATCAACTTCTAATCTGTAAATTCAGGAAATTGAATTTGGCCATCTAGATGACCAATTCTCATATTCTTTTGAGAAAATTAGAGAACTTCTAGACGCTTATGTTGGAAAGTCTCACTAATCACTAGGAAGAATGAAGAAAAATATATTAAACCCACCAAAACTATTTGTTTTCAAATCTGAACACACCTCATCAATGTAACATTTTGAAAAACTTCACATATGTAATGTGAACTGTAGTTTCTCAATACTATCAAGAGACACGACTACCAGCAGAAGAGTTTCTATCAAACAGTATAGACATATAAACAAATCTGTATCAACCCTTAATTTTTTTTTTTTCTTAAGGCAAAATTAACAAAGTTAAATTCTGATATAATCCAAAATAATTTCAGTAGAATGTCTAACAACACCAAATCTGTTAGAGGTACAGCTCCAAATGAAACCTGGAGTGAGATAACAGCAGGGACTTTTAGTTTCAAGTCTATCGTTCTACTTTCCTATAATGTTTTTAATTCTAATTCCAATTCTTATTCCTTCCTTTAGAGAAAAAAAAAAAAAAGTCAAATTCTTACTGCATTAATAATTTTAAAGAGAATTTTTATGTTAGAAGATACTCTACAGAGTATCTTAGAGATACCCTTTTTTACAAATGGAATAAGGTAAGTGTATTGAAAGTAAGATATTTCAATTCCTGCACTGCTTAAGACATCTTTTTGTCTGGTACTACAGTTACTATCTTGTACACATTAATATATTAAAACCCCTGTCTTACGCAATGAGCTATAGCTGTAGACTCTACAATGAGAAGGTGTTCACACATTTGAAGTATGAATTTCATTTTTCAAAACAAGAAAATAATCCCTATTTTCTCAGTCCAATGTTAGCATAGATTTAAGAACACGATTACCTATTTTGATGCCTACAAATGATCTGGAGAGATCCAACACTAACTATAGAGCTTCTGAATAACAAGACGTCACTCCACCAATTTTTAAAGGTAAAATGCAGAAAAACACATTAAGAGCACAAAGTAGCCACAGAGGCAACCCTAAAATTTCATAGAATCACAGAATTGTCTAGGTTGGAAAGGACCTTTAAGATCGAGTCCAACCATATTTGATACACTAGCATTCCACTCTGTGAATAATTAAATGACAATTTTTACTAAATCCACTGTCATGAATGCATATTTACACTTCATTCTTTCATTCTAGGTTCGAGAATACTTACATTTTAAAATGTTGCCATCTAGTTTATTTTCAACAATGTAATACTTCTCAATCATTTCAAGGGGACTGTGGGTCGAAGAGAATGAGATTCCCACATAATCTCCTTGCTGCCTTGGCAAACAATTTCTATCTGGGATAACCAATCAGCCACAGGGACCAGTTTTTCGGTCAGGATTCCTTCTTTTTGGTCAGGATTCTTTTTTAATCACCCTCAAAGACTACAAAGACTTGAAATATAAGGTAGGCGAGGTCTGTCTCATATCACATTCAACTGTGACAGGGTATCTTTAGTCACACTCTTTACTTCAAGATGGAACTAGCTTGAAAAGCTACCCAATATAGAGACATAAGAGGCAGTTCAATCCCAAAAGCAGGATGCAGTCTTCTAACAGCCATGCCTTATTCCTCTGAGGAAACGCTGGTAAACCCATCCAGGAGGCATGACGCACCACCAACTGGCCCACGTTTGTCTTTTTTAAACGAACTCTAAAACAAACCGGTAAAATGCCTCTGGAAGAGTGGAGATAAGTTGACGTTTCCTCCGAAATGCCACTGCTTTTCTGCATGATGATGAAGAAAACCACTGACCTGCTTTTGCCCTTTTGCCTAAGCAATGGATGCCTCTTCAAAAAGAATGCATTCCTCTTTCGCTTGCTGTTACTGACATGGAAACTACAATACAGCTGTTAGCTGAACTTCCTCAAGCACTGCAATCAATGTATTTTTTTTTTGCATCCTGAAAACACCAAATGCCATAGTAACAGCTGGACAAAGACTTTTTTTTTTTTTTGTGAGTAAAAGAATATACTGAAGTCAACAAACATTTGAATATTAAATATTAAAGAGGGAGAGAAGTATTAGGTACTGTTATAGGAGGGGAATGAGTGAGTGAATGAAAGCAAAAGCTGAAACACAGCATCATTAGAGAAACATTAGCAACATCCTTTACGCAAAGGTAGGGTTTGGAGCACCAACACTTGAGCCAGTTAGGGTTATTAATTGAAAGAAGTGTTCTTGTGCTAGCAGGGTAGATAAAAATGATTCTATAATTTTATAATCCATAACTACAATTTTTGAAGATGTGATAAGACAAATTTATCTCTAAAGTAAAGCTTGACATAATTTATGCTCTTTCTCCAAACTTTACCATACCAGTCCCCCAGGGATGGTTTTGGGTTGACCTGGACAAACATATGCTTGGCACATATCTTTAATTATCAAATCTGTAAAGCCTAGGGCATGAAACCGTTTAACTTACTAGCTCAAATTTTCAGGAATGATGCTTTGGCAACACGCAGCATCTGAAAAAACAGTTAAACCAATAATCTCTGGCTGCTTCGTGTGACAAGTCATTTCAACACCATATGGAAGAGATCAGCGTGCTTGGTTAAGAATATTCTCTCCCTTCATTTTACTGAAACGCTACTGAGAAGGGTTACATGCTCCACGTGTGTGCTGGTCTTTTGTGTTTTCTTAAACTGGTCTCCACAGTTTAGGAAACAGTGATAGGAGCACTGCAGGCAAAGTCAGCAGTTCTAAATGCTCTGTAACTAGCACCTAGAAAGGAAGGGAACAAAATGAAAGTGGTAGCACAATACTAAAGGGCCAAGAAACTCCTGACACAAATGGTAGGGGCTGATCATATGCTGTGGGACCGTATGCATAGATTGGCAGGAAGCAGCCTGACAGGACACTATGAATGTATTGAACAGCATCTCAGCACTGCAGCTTCTGCCCAGACTGAGATGAGTCGGGAAGCAGTAGCTGTGCTGCGCAGTTGCTCAGGGAGCTGACAGGGCTGCAGCGGGAGAGGGAGAATGTGACAAATGAGGCTAATAACGTGGGTCCAAAGCCTCTTCAGCCTATAAAGCCGTTCTTCATTTGCAATAGCAACTCAGATGTGAGGAAACACAGCATAAAGGTCTAATGTTGGTGGCTGCGGTGTCTCACACTTCCCTCCCCAAGTTCCGAGTTCAACAGCCAATTGTGAAATTTTGATAACTGATGCCCGGCAAGATCCCGTTTGCCTGACTTGTCACATCTAAGGAGTTTTATGATCCAGCACACAGTGCTGAAGGTTGAGAAATGAGATCTTCCTTGATGCTCTAGGTTTCCACGCTTCACCTATGCTCAGAATTCAAGCAGAAATTTGAGTCTTCTGTGCCCTTCACAAAGTTCAAGGACAAATTAATCAAGCAACCAGTAATAATCTTGCAGCTATGGGAGGTTGCAGTCCTGAGCAAATCCGTTAATGATGATCTTACAAACTTCTCAGAAGCAAGCATACACAGGCTGGAGTAATTACAGACTGTTTTGTTGAAATAATTAAGGAAGAAACATACAGAAACTTATGCTCTTTCTGGAAAAAAAATCCTTGCTAAGATTCCAAGTCAATACAGCTGTTCCTGAACTCCAGGAAGGTTATGCCATCTCTTACAGCTTTTTTGGACTTTTAACTGAATAAAAGACTGTCAAGGAATTAAATACATGACAAGAGCATCTCAATTTTGTCTGTCCCTGTGAAAAAGAAAACAATCTCTCAGCTTTTTTTCCTGTGTGTGACCATGCATGAAAATTTGCAAAGGAATTCAGTAGGACAAAACAATCAGCCCTTCACAGAGTTCTAGCAAATAACATAAAACTGAGTGACACAGTTCCCCTTTCTTTTTTTATGTTATCCCTTCTGTAACAAGTTCTTTGACAAAACACACAGGACTCTTGTTAGTTTACTTATTTATGATGTAAAAAGAATAACAGAGACTCTTCTCATCTTTTTAAGCATTATATCTGAGGAAGTGGTTGTCCAAAACTGTAGTCATTCCGCAGAAAAATAACCAGACACTGTATCTGAAGATAGAAGTTGTGACAAGCTGTTTCCCTCCTCAAATGAATTTGGAAACCAAACCAAATCCCAAGCACAGAAAGCATTCCTCAGAAAGAACAGCTAGTTGCAAACTCTGCTAAACAAAAACTACAATCTATCACCGGCACAGAGTATGTTTTACAATCGGACCAACATTTTTCTTCCTATTATAAAAATCTAAATTAAGGAAATAACTTGAGAGGACATTTGGCATGACCCTAACTTTCCTCAGACTCATGCTTCCAAATAAAATTTCTCCCCAGGAGGACAGGTATCTGAGGAAGAACAGAAAATGTAAGACTTTCCATCAAGACCGGTATTTAGTATATAATCTCTGCAGCCATGGAAATCTAGGCTCACCCAACTTTTTTCAACTATTAGACTATCACTAGTCCCTTTATATAGCAGCTATTGACTATAAACATAAATTTTAATTTTTAGATCTAACTTTACTGCAGAAAGCACTTAAGGACAGAGCACATCATTTGAACTAAAACTAAGCATGTCCAGGGCAAATATCCAAGTGATTTGATATGGAGCCTTGGGATATGTTTTTTAATAGATTTAACTTTTAATTTCATGTCTGATAACAGGAGGCTACAAAGTGTTTTGGAAATAACGAATGAAAATTGCACACTTAAAAATAGTTTATTTTACAGTTCTATTATAGCTGCATCAGGGTATAACACAGATCAGAAACCACGCAGCAGAATTCAACCTAAATAGAACTTTTCTGCCTAATATTTTTATTGCATATATGCCTTACTATTCTAATTAATCTTGTATTGCAAATTAATCCATTACTTTCTAATATGTAAAGTTTCAAGAAATATAGCAATAATAGAATAACTGCTTAAAATAAAATGTTTAATCTAGACAGTCTTATACCCCTCATAATTTCCTTGATTATTAACTGAAGTATATGAATATAGTCTTACAGGCCTCCCTGACAATCTTCTGAATTTGGATGAACTTGTAAACGGAGGATTAACAAATTCGCAAAAGACTAAGGAAGTTAAAACAGGAAATTTTCTCCCAAATAATTCTTAAATTTTGATAGTGAAAACAAAAATGTTAATGTTTTTCTCCTTTATGTATAATTTGCATTATTTGCATGGAATCTTAAATCAGATAATAAACTGTTTGGAAGAAAGTGCTTGTATCAGATCACAGTTAGTGCAACAGTATACCAGTTCTGGTTGACAATTTTTGCCCAGCTGGAAGGGCAAATAACCATATTGATTGCGATTTTGTACTACGCTAAGATCCCAAATAGGAGACAAACTTGAAAATTTTTTCCAATTTCATTATGATTTTATTTCATAGACTACCAGTGCTCCCCCTATCTGACGAAAAAGGCTTCCTTTTGAATCGGGGATCCTTATTAAAACACAAACCATGGATGTAGCTTACTGAACACAGTTTACCTACATCTGTTGGATTGGCAAATACCTTAAGCAAGATCTTGCTGGACAGCAAATAAAAGACGACAGCTTTTCATACAATACAGATCTAAATGCTAAAGAAAAAATAATCTGAAGTTTGAGATAATATAATTAGGGTTATTTTTGATGCAAAGCTGAATAAGAAACTCTTGGCTTTACTACTCTGAACAAGAGAAGAAAATTAAAAATGATGGGAATGAATATACAATTGACAAATTCTCAGTGATGGTTCGCTGATGCTACTGGCAATCAGCTGTTTTATCTGAGTACATTTTGGAATATTCTGCTTTTAGGATGTTGGTTTAAGTCCAGCGTAAGTACAGAAGATCACTGACAGAGCATTTCGGATAGTCTTTATAAAGTTAATTAGATATTTTAATCTAGTGAATTCTAATGAAGCACTTCACTGTCACTTCAATAGACTGAGCTGGATAGATCCAGGATGGCATTGACATAGAGACTGAACTGACTGACAGGGTCCCACAAGAAAGAACCGAGGTGCTTCTGTAGGACAGTTTATGGGAGATGGGAGAAGACTAGTATTCCTTTGACCCATGCCATACCTATTCTGTATGTAAGGAAGAATGTACTGCAATATTTGCTATCCGTCGTGAATGCTGAGCTCTTATTTGTCATTAATCAAAACCTAAACAGTTTCCTGTCCTCCCATCAGTAATCAGGTTAACTGCCATTCAACCTCTAGGTGCAAACTTTCACGTCCATGCCAATCCTATGAGCACCCAACAGAAGACTACTAAAGCCTTTCTTGTGAGTAGTGCCAAGTTGTTCCCACTTTCCAGCTACATCCCTAAAGTTAGAAGAGGTGACAAAAAAAGGAATTTAGGAGGAAAGAAAATTTAGTAACTATGAATTTACTGCAGTCCATTTTTGATGTTAAAAGAATTATCAACATTTTGTACCATATGAAGTATTTACCTTAACTATAAACCCAGCGTTGCATAAAATATTGGAAATGCACTTTCATGACTTATCTACACTGCAGAACACACATAAAAGCAAAATATTGTCAATATTGAAATGTAAGTATACTTCTTTAGGAGCATTACCTCACATGCTTCTGAATCATGAAAAACTTAACAAAAAAAAACCAGAAAGGTGCACTGAGGGATGATTAGTAGCTGGTAAGCAACTGAGAACAGCAATGTCAAAGCTGCAGAAATGGACTGATGAGGCAGGTAAGGCTGACAAACTTACTCTGAAGCTGTGGCTGAGGCTGCTGGAAGGAAAGGGGCTGTCCGAACACAAATGGACTGTGGACTAGGGAAGAGGGAGGTTTTGCAGCTTGATCAAAGATGGAAGGAGCTGGGAGATTTGGCCGTGACTGAATGGAATTCAGTATGGCACTCAGTTGGTCACCTGTAGTGGGCAAAACAGTCAAAACTACAACCTGTTACTTGTCATTCTCCAGAAAGGCAGAGTAAAATGGTGCTCAATTAAAGTTTAAATGATGATAATAGAGAAAGGTCATAAATCTTATTTAGCCACATACAACTCCGGTTGTGGCTAAACATAAAAATCTCACCCCATGCATGGCAATAAAGTTACTGAAAAGTACAAGCAGGGTTTTTAAGGATTATGGATATTTTACTGCAAGTATTTTAAACATTTCAAAATAGAGATTTATATTCGTCTCGCTAAAAAATGAACAGCAGCCAAAGAAAAAAGAGAAATCCCTAGCATTTACAATAATACACACATGCAACAGAACATGCAGAAAAAGATTAGAAAAACTGATGAGAGGGGAAAGATAACATGTAATCAGGCTTTGGCAAGTGTGTTTCTGTGCCAAGGCTTCGGTAAATATTTGCTCATTTTTGCAAATATCTTTAAAAGCATTCTGTCATGCTGTTTTTCAAGATCAGATTGAAGATAATTTTTTAAAAAAAGTACCACTTAGGATCTGGAACTGGTTTTCTGAAGAACTACATACATTTGTTGTGAGGCAAACGAAAGCCTTAAAAAAAACTAGCATGTTAAAAATAGAGTTTTAATTTCTGAATGCCAATTCTCAAAAACTCTATATGAACATTAGAAATATAGGAAGCCTACAGTAAGACGGCAGAGTTTATCAAACCATATCATAACTTGAAGAATACGTAGTAATATGAGCTGGGAGACACCAAGAGTTTGAGAGCGTGTCAGATTTGAGCCATCACCAAGCAAATCCTAACAGCATCACTTTATTCTGCAAATGCATATCATTTTGACAGCATCCTAGAAATCCTAGTAAAAAAAAAACAACAGCTAATACGGAATTTACAACTCACTGAATCTACAACATTTTGGGGTGATTATTAATTCTCTTTTCATGGAGTTACAGAAAGACCAGTGGGTGTACAGAACCTGTATTACTTGAAGAACTCCAAAATTAAATTTTGCGCTTATTTTCTTGATATTTTGGTTTCAAAATTAAGAGAACAAAAATACCAGAAAATAGCGGGAATGTCTTTCTAAATAATCATCTACAGGTATCAATAAATCAATTCTATTATTCCACTGTTTCGTAAGTAGTATACCTAAAAAATATTGGAATCAGTGCTTGGGCAGCAATCATTCCTACCTTAATAATCCAGAAGTAATTGACATGTTTGACAAACCACTTTTATCCTTAAATATGACAGGTCTATTTCCTAAAATAAGTAATTATTTTTAAGGGAAGAACATCTGAGAAGAGGTTGAAAGTCATCTGCCCACAATAATTAAATATAGAGGTTGGTAGGGCCATTCATGAGGAATATTAAAGACTTGCCTGAAATGTAGAAGGCTGGAATAGAGAAGACATAGCTAAATCAAACAGAATGATTGTGGGAGTTATGTCTTCTGCCTTGCAAGTAATACCATAAACACAGACCTATTACATGGGGATCTTTACATTTGACCAGCAGTTTGAAACGCTCATAGATGGTGACTGAATTTTCATTGAAACTAGTGCACCCCTACAAAAGTTCTTTTAACAAACAAGCACCTCCAAAAGAACTGTTTCATTCAGAAATTCCCCTAAGAGGTCATGCTTGTGCATTCAGGTTTTTTATTTTCCACAAAACTCAAAGCTTATCTTAGACCTGAGAATGCAAAAAGATTGTATACAAGTAATGATACAGCTGAAGAATTCTATTTTTGGGAAAGTAATATAATTATTCTTTCAATACAGTTGCCAACAACTCTCCAGTCCTGAGCAATTCAGACGGAATTACAGCATATGGAATGAATAAAGTCATCTAGCTGAGTTGCTCAGTCACACTAAACATCACAGCTTGAGGGTATGTTGAGAGAATAATTCGTATAAAATGATATGGAATTCAATGCCAGGAGCAGCTTCCAAACTTTCTGTGACTGTAATATCCCAAAGAAACACCTTAGAAACTGTTTAAGATAGGATATAGTAAAAAAGAATCACAATGTCTTCAGAAACTAAGACACCTATTAATATAGCATACCCATCTTTAAGATTCTATCTTTGGACAACACAGGAAAAAACATTCTTTTCTTAATATGCTTCTGCGGAAAAAGAATAGATAATACTTTTGCACTATTACACAATTGATATTGAGACAAAAGCTGTAATACTGCCTCATGCGCTGAACATCTTAAACTCTTCCACTTTTGTGATTCAACCATTACTTTGAAAGGAGTATAGCTAAACTGCAAAAAGCAGCTCTGTATAAAAGGCCCTATAAAACAAAAGGAAAACACTTTTTCCAGTCTGTCCAAAAAAAGGGTTTCCTATAGCAATGCATGGACAAGTATGAACAGCTTCTTTATGCAGTAAAACATTGTGAAATTATATAGAACTATTTCATGTTATGAAAATAACAGACTATAACATTTCGGAATATTTTTTCCCTCATCTATTATCATTTAAAACAAGTCTTAAATCAAGTTATTTTATTTAGGAGACCACTAAGAATATATGCTGGTGTTAAAAATACACAGCACGACTTAGGCCCACATTTGTACTGGCACGGACAGAGTACAGTGATGTAAGAGTAGAATGACAAAGCTTCGTGTTTCAGTAATATTTCTCAAAGACACCTGCCTCAGCAAAATTGCCTTCTGTATTATTAAATCTTCTAGATCTAATCAATGAATGAACAGAAGGCAAGCAGTCTGAGTTTACTGTGATGGCTTATATGTATTTACATCTTGCCAATGGAATAAACCATGGTTAAAAGAAACAATTATTTTATGTCAGTAAAATTAACAAGGTTTTATTTATTTCCCAGCATTTGTAACTGGTATCTATGTGACTGAAAGGTTTACAGGTTTACAACTGCAATCTCAAATGGCATCTTTTATCTTGTCATCCCATTAAAGGCACTTAAAAAATGTCAAGACAGGTGACAAGTGTTTATAAATGTTTCTGATCATTTTAAAACCCATGTTTTCTAAATCAAGTAATTTTTTGTATCTTGTTTTACAAGTATCTATTTTTCATTTCTTCATTATAACTTTGTGTCTACTACAGAAAGCCTCAATGTAACTTAAAAATCATTATGATCCTTTTTAAACAAAGTACTTAGACTGAATTAAATTAAAGCAGACAAAAAAAAGCAGTTACAAAACTAACTACATGTTTTGTAAAACCCCTTGCAATTCCTTGCACTGCTGCTTATGTCTTTGGGAGGACATCTGATGGTGCGTAAAAGAATAAGAAATTATTAACAGAAATATAAGCAAAGTTAAAAAAAACATAATTTTCTAAACTGTGAGTGTAAAAACATACCTTTGTTATTTCCAAGGCCATAATCAAACCCTTGTCCATTACTACAGCTTGTCCCCTTACTGAAAGCTTGTATTGAAAAAGGACTTGGGGGAGGAGTCTGAACATTTTGATCTAGAAGGACTTGCTCTGTAAAAAAAGCACATCACTTCAGAATTAGACCTTCTTAGTAACTGATTTACATTGGAAAGATGAGACACAAAGCAAAGGAGCAATATTGTTTTCCCTTAGATAGCACTCTACCACTCTACCCCATTCTCTTCAGAAAGAAAAGCACATCTCTTCTTCAGAGATCATAATAATAAAAGACGGAAGACTTGATACCACACACACTATTTTATGTTTGACTAAGTTGCTGCCAGCTTTGCTATCTTATGCCAGTTAGGAACAGGCTTGACAGTTTGGTTTTTAGTAACATCCCATCATTCAATGTTCATTCTTTGGACAGCAATTGTTGAATTCATTTGAAAAAAGAGGGTGAAGAAAAGATAGTTTTCAGAGTGACAAACTCAGAGCCAGTAGATTTTTAATCCTGGCTAGCCCCTTAATTAGTTCACGGGACATAAGACATTTTTTCCCCTGACAGATTTACTCATATCTGATACTGAGTACTACAGTTTTGCTTTCCGTATGCTACTAAAAAGACCTCCAACTAAAACCAACCCGGGGCCTTTCAAAATATCCATAACAAATAAAGAGCCAAGGTAAATGAGACACAGAATCCACTTGACTATTTGGATTTAGGGATTCACAATAAATCTTCCAAATGAAGGTTAAAAGCTCAAGTTGGCACCTTGAACAACTTTTCCTTTTTTTAAACGTACTAAAGTTAATGTAGATTCAATTAAAAAAAAAAAAATAACAACTCAGCTCTAAGAGCCATTTTTAGAAAATTGTATCTCAAGCCAGAACTGCATTTCAGAGTATGAACTTTTATATAACAAATATAAACAAATTAAAAAAAAAAATCACGGAGAAGGTTGGAAATTTAAACTCAGTTTAAAAAAAAGAAAGAATCTAGAATTTCCTGAATTATAGGCAACTCTAGATCTTCCTGTAGTGTTTCAGCTAAAGTATCTGGATACCTGCCTACAACCTTGGGCATTCAGTATGACTTTTGCTCTGTCTCTGACAAATCCTACTTCTTTCTGAGAATTTCATTATCATTTTAGTAAATAATGAAAATACAAAAGCAATCTGAAAGATGGTATTATTTATGGATAAAATACAGACAGTTGCGAATCTAGTTGGAGCTCCTCCAAATGCTAATTATTTCCCTTAAGCAAAAGCATTGAAACTGATGACAGAGTATTCCTAATTAATTTCATGGCAAACAAAAGCAGTTAGTTTAAATCATTTTCAGATGTGGCTTAACATCATTAGTTTTACTTTGTACTAAGATGGATAAAGAATATAGAATAGATTGAAATATTTTACTAATTGCACCAATAACTACTTAAACTCCTTTAGGCAGATGCACAAGAGACATCTATCTTCACCCTACTTCTAAAGAAAGAGACTCATCTAGAAAAGAACAGAGCCAGACATGTCAAGGCATAGGACTTGCATCAGAAGTTCTAAGATGGTATCACAATGCATTGGGGATTGTAAAAATCCCACTACAGAGTTCTGTCCTCAAAGCTTGGAACTTGTATTTTTGTTCTTCTGTGAGAACACCGATATACTTGAAGACGTCCCTCAATAACTGCACTTAAGTATCAAGAAATTGAAGATGGACCTTCAAACGAGGGTTTTGTTTAAATTCTTCCAAATTTAGCAATTCTGTCTTAAAGCACAGACATACCTTGAGGAATCGTTTCTCATCTACAAAGGATAAAATAAATAAATTACTGAAGCTGAAGACTATTCAAGGTATACAAAATACTGTCAAGTGACTTAAATGCAGACTATACCTATTCTTTAAAATACTCTTGAATGGAAATATTTTGCACACTGCTTAATTTATTAACTTCAGAGAAATTATTTTCTACTGGAGAAGCAAACAGCCTCATAGTAGGATAGAAAATGATGACGTTAACAACCCTATTACTGAATACGTGTGCTTTCAACAGTAAGGTATAGTTCCAATTCACAACGACTTAGTTTCTAGAATTGGCTTGGGCTCTTTGAGCATCCCAGAACTTGGCATTATCAGACATAACTAAAAATGGAGAATCTATTACTTCAAAAAAAAAGATACTGTGCTAAGTGTTAAGTAAACACTTTTTTCTTCACAATTTATACATTTTATGAACAACTCTTGGTTATTCCCCTTCTTTGCAGAATGTTTTATACCTTAAAGTCAAGCAGCAACAGCCTACAACAAATACTTACATATTAGCAAGGAATTACTTTGTTTTAATATGGTAATGTGATGATAATTATCAGAGTATCTAGGTGTGAAGTAATTTTCAGCACAGAATGTCAAAATCAGAAAAAGGGCAGAGAGACTGCTATAATGAACAATTAAGAGGCTGACAATAAGTGCTATCTAAAAACACAAGCAGAATATGACTGCTGAGGTAGAGGTTTTTCATGAAGACATCTTTTGGAAAACGGATGCATTAGATCCCATAAACGGAGTGGGAAGATTATAAATGTAAAATGTCCAGATTTATTCAGAAAACAGAGAAATACATGTTGAAGAAAAAAAGAGAAAAGGCGGCTTGAAGAAACTAACTCTTTGAGTGAGTTGAAACAAACCAACCTTTACGGAACTCTATCAAAGTTTTAGTATCAACAGAAGAATCTCAAATATTTCTCTGAGAATGCCTGTAACAAAATCATGATAATGAAGATCCATAGTAATTTTTAGTAGACATTGGAAAAACAAGAGGAATACACTGGACAGCTGGGATGCTGTGTCCAGTTTTAGGCTCCCTGTCAGAAGACAGACTGAAATGAGTTCAGCAGAGGCCACCAAGAAAGTCAGGGCAGTAGAGCACACAACACCTAAGGAGAGGCTGAGAGACCTGGATTTACTCAGTCTTAAAAAGAGAAAGCTAACACGAGATCTTACTGCTTCCCTTCAACCACCTAATCAAAGGGTTCAGGGAAGATGAAGTCAGACTCATCTCAGAGGTTCACAGTGATAGGACAAGAGACAATACACAAAAGTTGTAGCCTGGGAAACTGTGGTTAGGTATTAGGAAAATTTTTCACCATGAAGGCGAGTCAAATACTGGTACAGGTTGTCTAGAGAGACTGGAGATAGTTAGAAGTTGACTAGACACAGGCCTGAGCAACCTGATCTAGCCAATCTGCACTGACAGGGAGGTTGGACAGATGATGTCCTCCAGAAGTATAAATACTGACAGATCACTCCCTGTCTCACCTTTTAAGGGAATATAAGTAGCCCATAATCTTGCAGAGGAGAACCCATCCAGATTGGCTATCTGCTAATGAAGTAACAGTTTCAGAATACCTCAAGTTGTTCATATGAAGCATTCAGAGTGAAAGAGATATTTTAGACCAGTAATGGTAGCCTGTTTAGAGGGAGATCAACAAGAAGGATGATTTGGGGGGGGGGGGGGCGCAAGAAAAAACTGTGTATGCTAACATTTTGTTTATGTTTTCTTTTATTATTTCTAGGTCTTACCCAATCTGAACATGAATTATCAGCACAGAAATTTTGCATTTCAAGAGAATGCAATCATACTTTGCTAACTAGAATAATTAACTATTTTGATGTTAATTTTAAATACAGTTCTAAAAACCTGTTAACAGGTTTTTAACAGGATGCTCTGTGACAGAATTAACGAACTTAAAATCTAAAGGAACAGAAGTAATTCATTCAAATCTGCTTTTCATAGAGACACAATGTAGACCAAAGAAAGCTAAGACAAATGCACACTTACTTATTTCAAAATTATCCCCATAGCTAAAAGAAGGACAGTTAAAATATGATCCATAACTGGCACAGAATAAAACATGGGGAAATACTTTAACTGTTCTTTTAAAAAACACTTAACATTTATAAACAACTTTGAAATCCAACTGTGTAAAGTAACTCAAATGAAAAGTCTAAATTAATGTTATACCTGTTTAAAAATCACTTCCTTCTCTATCTGTCCTGTTTAGATCGCTTATTTTTTCTAAGTTAATTTAAAAAACCAAAACAAAACAACAACTTGCCATCTTCATGTCGGAGGTACTGGTTTCCACCTCTGTCTCTAGCTAACGACCATGCCTCGCCTTCATCACTTTCACAGAACTCTACCATGCTGTTCTTATCCATCTGCACCCACGTACCTTCTGAATTAGTCACCTGATGCACACACATAAAAAAGCATAGTTTATTTACTGTTCAGGTAATTCAGTAGCAGGATTCAGCAATTATCGTATCTGAAAAACATACTTATTCCAATCTTTATATTATAAAGCAAATGTTAAAAAAAGTTTCTTAAATTAAGGCCACAGGCTGAGGCAGATTGAAGGACCAAAACCATTTATGGCATGTTTACAATTAGGTATATTTCTAAAAATCTTAGACCTGTTTATGTTCAGAAGAAGCAAAACACCAACACCACAACTTTAGAACATCCAAGCAAGCTTGAAGGAGATATTCACCAAAATATGCCTTTCTATTGGTGGCTGCAACAGTAGAATTATAATACCAGGATATATATGAAAAGTTTGTACGAGTACTAATTTTGTTCCTGACATTATATTTAGGAAATAGCATGACACACTTCATCCTTAAGCCCTTCCTAACCATAAAACACCACAGCTGGACAACTGGGAACAATAACAACAGTTCAGCAACTGAACAAATGAATACAATCAATACAGAGAAACAGAATAATTGGTTAGGTCCTAGAAAAACATTTTTTCAATGCAACAAAATTCTTTCAAAGAATGACAAAAAAGTAGAACAAGAAACATCATTTTGTAAGGAATACTGTAACAGAAATATGTAAGCAAGCATACATAACTGCAGTACAATTTTAACATTATTCCAATCAATGCACACATCTAAAAGGCAAAAGACATAATTGCATTAGTATATATAATATAAACCAAGTTCAAAGGTTAGTATTTATCATGAAGGTTGGAAAAGCAAACCTGTACAGGGGCAGATTCTTTTGTTGTGTTTATTACTGTTATATACTGGTATCTATGAAGACATGAACTGAAGCTACAAGGATCCATACCTCGCCCACTGCCTTGACTTTGTTTCCCAGAACTAACATTCCAATTGGGATACCTCTAAGGTTAGGGCAGCTTCTGATGTTGTGACCTGACGGGCCAGTCTTCACTACCTTGTACACTCCAGGTCCACCTCGGAGGAATGGCATATCTTGTTCTTGCATCACTGCTTCCTGTGGGCAGTGTGAATTTAGGTCTTTGAAAAAATCATCAGTATTAGACCTAGATTCCTGAGAAGTTAAAAGAAGGCAAAACAAAACAAAACAGAATAAAACCTATTAATAATACCTTTGAACTCTTTAGATAAGAAATACTTATTTCATGACTACAATAGCGAAGTTGCAGAGCTAAAAGAGATACTAGTTACATTGCTAATTTTAGCGTGCAACAATAAACAACTAACTACTAGGAAATTGCACATTAACTGAAAAGTCATCCTATTACTCTCGAAACAAAAGTGGTATAAATGTCACCATTTATATAAAAGGAATATTTCACATCTACCATTAAAGACAAATTATTTGCTCTAACTGCTTTCCCTAAACCATGTTTCATACTGACACTTATAGGGGTTACACACTCATTCCTCCTGCTGTATTTGTGAAATTTTGTGAAGTTTGGGACTACGTAAAGGGAATGTGAATATTATCTCTTTCCAAATGATATGCTTCTTTTTTGATTTCACATTTAGAATACATTGTTAACTTAGAGTAAAGGTAAAATTACAACAAAAAGTAACAGCAACACCATAGGTTTTTAAATGCACATGTAAATATTGGTGCATATTTATTATTTTCACTATGACAACAAAGATAGCCTGCAAATTTACTTCACCTGGTACCAATTAGAGCTGAAAATATATACCCAAATCTGAACTGAGAAAACACTTTTTGAGATTCCTACCGAGAAAAACTGGCAGTTACTAAAAGAAGAAGAAGAAATTTATTAACATAGATTTTTCAGCCAGCCATAACTTAATAAAAAAGCTATTGTACAGAAAATATGAGGGACGGGAGCAATGTGACATACATTTATATCAGAAGAAAGCAAGTGAGAAGCAGGAGGAACAAGCTCTCTTATGCTTATAATGCAAGTCATAGGTGCTTTTAAAAGAATAACTGAAAGCTAATAACTAAGTAACTCCCTACAGGATGAAGCAAGTGATGCCATTTAGAAGTAGCACACAAATCTTTCTTAGCCATCTGTCCCTTATATACCAACAGTATTTAAAATCTTTTTATTATGGATGTTAAAGGGTACACCCTATTTTCTATAGTGTTTATTTATCAATCTGATCTCTGTAAATTTGTTTAATTTCTTCTGAATGTGCTGATAACTTCCTGCCTCCACATCTCCTTCCAGGAGTTCACTTCCTGCTGTGTAAAAGAATACTTTCTTTTACCAGTTTTAAACCAAACTTCTGCTAATGTTACTTCCTTTTTAATTAATGCAATCTTCTATGATCTCTTCAATTATCTTTTTTTTTTTTTCCCCAGCTTTTTTGTATTGAAGTCTGTGCACTATAACCAGTGTAATACAGCAGTCTTTCCAAGAAGCTTTTATACAAAACTGAATCTGTTCTGCAAATAAGTAACTTTCAAAGCAAGTTAATGCAACCTGAGGTAAACGGATTCAAGGAAAAAAAAAAAAAATCTATATGTTTTAAAGGTAGTTTAAACATTGCCTAGGTCTTGATATAACAATAAAGTTTGCTATTTTGGGGAACAAGATTTGGTGAAAAACAAGTTTTTAAATCTCTAAACCAGTATGTACAACACTGAGTGTCATCTTCATTACAAAGTTCATATGGAAAAACTCAATCTCAAAAACACTACAGTGCTGCAAAGAGATTTAGACAAGCACTTTTGTAGATAATTTAAACTGCTTAACTTGTACATAACATAACTTGTTCCTCTAATTGTATAATTTTAAACAAAGATTAAGAATGAGCTGAATATTTATTAAATATCTGTGGCTTTACTCATACAAATGCCATCTTATTAGATGCTGCAACTTCATGTGTACCCTCCAGTAACAGAAAAAAATTACTAGTACATTCTGCATCAAAAAGAGAATGAAAGAGTTTATTATGTTAGTAGGTCATCTCTCTGAATTGCTAATTTGGTTCATTAAAAAAGGAGAGTGCTACTTATGAATTCATGAAAATTCAATAATCTGCCCTGGTATTTTTTTTTCATCCTAAAGGAAGAGACACCGATACAGCATTCTATGCAAATCTGCTATTTCCTGTAAAAAATAATTCTAAGTAAAACAGACTTCAAAGAATATTTAGCAGAAAGTTGAGTCATTAGGTACAATCTGAAAACACAAGATACAGTGTGACTGTTCCTGTCATTTACACTCACCTTAGGGGGTAAAGCTTTGGAAGTCCATGAAAAAAAGTCCAAATCCCTTACTCCTTGGCTAGCATTAAAGACATTCTGAGCAACAAAGTTTAAAAAAAAAAGACATATATCAACAAAGAAACGGGAACAAAGAAACACTGGAGGAAGAAGCTCGAGGTACTATAATGCAAACTTTCTCCACAAGTAAATTTACTGGTAGAATGTTTTGCAAAAGGGGAAAATTTTGTTTTCCTAATCAAGTAACCTGAGCCCATTGCTCACCATGGCAAATCATCCATTAAACAAAAACAGTTTAGTATGTCAAAAGCTCGAAATGGATGTAGTGTGTCATGCCATTTACTGAAATTAAGAGCCAGACATTTCTTACAAAGCTTGAGACTTCGTGCACAGAAAAATCCCACGCTTCTGTTACAAAGAAACAGTAGTTGGTCCCACCACAAACCACAGTTTTATAGCAAGACAGTCTGCTGTTCTGAAAGACAATTTCAACTATTGCAAGACAACTGCACATGGACTTGTAGTCACTGCCAGAACTGATAATACGCAGAAGGGCTAAGCTCACTATTGTTGAAAGCAATTCACTTGCATTCAACGATTTCACCAGTTTGCACAGCAAAATCGCACTCTTTACCAGAGCCAAAAATTTCAGAGTGCTGTAAGGAGAAGATTGCTAAGATTTCATTAGGTTTACAACATATACAATGCATTCACTAGTTTGTTGTGAATTATCATAAACCAAATAGAGCTGCCAGAGAGACTTCACTAATTTTATAACCTATTGCCCGCACTATAGAAATGAACGGTGCTGTTCCGTGCACTTTTTCCTCCCACAGAACAGCTAGGACAGCATTTTTTAATCACCAGAAAACATGGAAAAGAAGCCATCTTTTCTCCATAAACTGGTTTCTACTTATTTCAAAGAAATTGTCACTGTTCCTGTCAAACGAAAGAATTAATAGCACAGATAGAGTAATATTAATAATTGGTATTTGTGACAGAATCCCTTTGCCAAAGTAACCACTTTATCTGTATAAACAGAGGTATCAAAATCTTATTTCCTATCCCCATCCTGATAGAGGAACCAAGTGAAATCACTGGACGGCAGTCACATTAAAATTTAACAGTAGTTAGAGAAAAGGCAATGAATCCCTTTCAGCAGAAACAAGCACAAAACACTCTTGGCCTGTCTCCTCTGTACTCCTTGAAAAAAACATTAACACATTAAAAGTAAGTAAAACCATGCTTCTGTCTCACAATAGAAGCAAATCTACCTAGCTATATACTGTTTGCAAAACTTCTGCTTACATCAAGTTTCAGTATTACAAATGATTTGTAATTTTGAAAAAAACAGGGAAATTGTCAAACATCAGCATTTCTTTAGAATTTACTACCTCTACCGAAAACTGGAAGAGGACCAATGAACTAGTGAGATATGGTTTGGGGCACTGGGGAAGGTGAGGAGAGCGTTAGATAGGAAGATTGGCAGAGTAAAGTCTTATCAATTTGACATAAAACTATGACAACTATTAAAAGCCTACATTTGCCTCGTGAGTGTACTTCATAGGCATCCAACGCAGTTTAACGGACTTTGTGATGGACTTCTACTGTACAGAGAAATATGGACTATCCATACCTAAAATATTGAAGTATTGTTTCAAAGATCTGCTTTTGTATCCTCTAAAGCTGGATGTGTAAAACATAAAAAAAGAAACCAGCAGCAGTGAAGTAGAACCATGCTGGCTTAGCCACACTGAGAAGATCAAACTGGAAGGTCTCCTTTGCTCTGGGAACTTTAGATGTTCCTGGCTACTAGCACACTGTATGCCAGTTTAGATGAACAGATCAGGCATGTATTTGAGAATTAAAATTTTCATTCTGACAAAACTACTACGTACAAGCTTTACATTGAGTCCTTATGCTACCATCTGTAGATCTAGCTTTTTTTTTTTCTTTTCAAGATTTCACTTCCAAAAACTAAAAATAATTTTAGGAATTCATACGTTTTCCCAATAGAATTTAACTTTCAAAAATCAAAAAATTAGATATAAATTATTTCATTTCACCACCAAAAATTGGCAGACCATTACGAAGCATTAAAATCTCAATCAATATTACTTTCCAAAGCCAAGGCTTATCTTAAAGCTAAAGCTTTTTTAAAACAACCATCCTGATATTTTACTCTCCATTTGCTTTCCATCATGCCTAAAATGACAGTAGAAATCTATTGTGAATGTCCTTCAATGCTTCCACAGAACATCCAGCTTTCTAAGGTTCTGTCATCAAACACTGCAGTCTACATACTAATTTTGGTTCTTTCTTCCACTGCAAAAGTGGTTTGAAAAACTTGCAGTGTCTCAATCCTGTTTGCCTATGGTGGTTGGGGAATGTAATAGTAAAATTGGGCAGTAGGGTACAATATTCTCTATAATTATAACGTTTGATATTTAAAATGAAGTAACAAAAACATATTCAGAATATTATCTTTAAAAAGTCAAGTTCTAGAGCTTAACCAAGATAAAATTTTATTTCTCCCTAATGTGTACTGGTTTATGCTGTATGTACCTTTCTACTATGTGTAATCTAGTCCCTGTATGTAATACCCTCTATCAGAACTTAACAAGTATATTTTTCAAAAACAGTTAACTGGATCATAGAATCATTTAGGTTGGAAAAGACCATTACGATCATCAAGTCCAACCATTAACCTAGCATGGCCAAGTCCAGCACTAAACCATGTCACTCAGCACCACGTCTACATGTCTTTTAAATACCTCCAGGTATAGCGACTCAACTACTTTCCTGGTTAGCCTGTTCCAATGTTTGACAACCCTTTCGGTGAAGAAATGTTTCCTAATATCCAACCTAAACCTCCCCTGGAGCAACTGGACGCTGTTTCCTCTTTTCCTATTGCCTGTTACTTGGGAGAAGAGGTCAGCCCCCACCTCGCTACAACCTCCTTTGAGGTAGTTGTAGAGAGTGATAAGGTCTCTCCTCAGCCTCCTCTTCTCCAGGCTAAACAACCCCAGTTCCCTCAGCCACTCCTTATGTCACAAGACAGAACGAAAAGTAACTACAAGGGAAGGAAGAAGCTTATCCAAAACAGCAATCTATTAAGACTCATACTCTTATCCAAAATCACCATCTATTAAATTCATAGTCTCATAACCATCTTACCAACAATGGATGGTAATTGACTACACAGCTTTTCTAAAGAAGGTAAATGAACACAGCTCAGATAGTTTGGCAGTTAAATGGATCTCTGCTTTCCTGTGAAAAATTGTCTTTAAATATACTAGCTTTGATCAAAATATACAGACGTATTTACAAGATCTAAGATACTCAATATTTGCTTTATCATAAAATATATGGTTAAGGTCTACAAAGAAACATAAAATGTAAATACAGTACGTATGCCTGGAGGACAAGAGGCTGAAATCAACACTGCTGAAAAATTATACACTTTTTTTTGGTGTGTTTACTGTTCTATTAATACAGTGATGAAATAGAATTCAAGCTTTCTTTAAAAAAGATACCTTAAATATAGTTTACAAAATATACTGGAGATTCTATTTACTTAAGGGATGATTAGAAAAAAGCCTGTATGCTTAAATGTGACAAAGTAATGTAATCGGAGTTGCCAAGTCTGTGCACTCATGAGTTGAACAAAAAATTGAGTATAATAAAAGTAAGGTGACATTAATTTGAACAGGGAATACAATGACTAATCCAGCCGCTTGATTTTCCATTTGTATTTTCAGTCACATGAGAGACGTTTTCCAGTCTGTTTCCTTCTTGTGAAACCAAAACTGGTAGAACAGCTTTGGATTCCAAAAATCTTATACATTAACAGAGTTTTTTTACTACATTCTGCTTATCATGTCATTCAGTTACTCGAATCAACAGAAAACAATGAACAGATATGGATTATTTCACAATTTCATCTGCAGAACCTTTAGCATTTATTCCTTAATTGAACATCTTTTGCAGCATGAATCATACACCCCTAGAAGGCTGCATAATCAGATTTGACAATTTAATAAAAATACAGTTCTTTTCATAGAATAGTTTGGGTTGGAAAGAACATTTAAAGGTCATCTAGTCCAACCTTCCCTGCAGTGAGCAGGGACATCATTTTCTTGGACAGTTTAGAGAAAGACATATATTTTTGAATATTCTCAAATCAGTAATCACCTTAAAAGAGATTTTATTTTAAAACTTTCTAACAAGAAAGCAGTATCACTTTATGTGATCAAGATTTAGCAGGAAAAAGAGTTTTAAGCCACGTTACAAAGATCAGCAACTTAAAAAAGCGTTTATTGAATTTCATCAAGTTGTGTGGTGCATAGCGCTATAATAGCATGCAGTAGAGACTAATGCATTCAAAAGTAAGCCGCTGACTGTTGCTTTGTGGTCTTTAAGAAAGTACGAAAATGTTAGAGAACATCTTTTGATGTTTGGACTTGATGATCTTAAAGGTCCCTTCCAACCTAGACGATTCTATGATTTTCATTTTTCCTTTTATTATGAATCAAAACAACAAATCTTAATGCTTAAATATGGTCATAATGAAATTAAATAGGTTCAGGACATGCGAAGTCCTTTCAAAAATTTGAAAATATGAGAGGTGCAAAGAAACCTTCCACCTGAAATTAGCTCAAAACACATCCCATTATACATAGCTACATTGCTGTAACAGTTACTTTTGGAAGACTTTTGCTATGTTGGCCTCTAGCTGCTTACTGATCAGAAGCTAAGAAAGCATGCCACTTTTACCTTGTGCCATTAAGGATGAAATATAACCGGTTAGTTAAAAGAAAATTAGTAATATCTACCAACTCCTAATAGTGCAACTGGTATCAAAACTACTTCACAGCACTGTTGAAGAAAAAAAGATCTATAACATTTTATCGGAACTTTTTTACTGAAGCATTTAGAGTGAAATGTATGATAATTAAATGCCGTTTTCCAAATTTCATTGTACCTGACCTATTCAAATTAAATTTGAATTATCAAGATTACATTATCAAGACTGAATACTCAGTTTGTTTATTTATGACAGCCATTTCCTTTCAAGCTTTTCTCAGAGATCCCAGGGTGTGTTCTTCTCTAGAAGTAAGTGTGTACGAGAGCCATTTGAAATGTACTAACCGGTAAGTTCTGGCTAACCATGTACCTGACTACTGAGCTCAAAACTTTTCCCCTCAGCAAGTAAAAAAACATTAGGAGTAGAAAAAAATGAAATAAAATCTAACAAAACATAATACCCATCCAGGCTTACAATACTGCTGCATACAAATATTAATGTTTTGTGGAAGTACACTATAGCTATTTTTCTAATGAGTATCAATTTCTAAGGCAAAAAATACAAGCAAGATTTTAAGCAAAGCTTACTTTTTCCATTTTTCATATATTCTACAACAAACTAGATAAATATGCCTGTCATCATAGTGTTCGAGTGACTGATGACTGAGTACAGAAATAATATGCTTGCCAAATGCAATATGAAAGTACTTCCCAAAATAAGGATTTCATTTTCTCCAAATAGAGTTGTAACAAATAATTTATAGACAAGAAGGTGAATAGGAAGAAGATGTAGTCGCATTATATAACAGTGTTTGCCAAAACACAGGCTGCAGTCACAACGGATTTATGAATTGCCAGATTTGGCTACTAGCAAACAGCCCAGTTTCACTGGAACTGGGAATATTTCAGTTCTTCTATGACTGGAAAACATGAACAGGGTGACATTACTGGTTGCAGGTGTTCAGTTTGGCCAAATACTTGTTAACCGTCTTCAATCACAGCAGTAGCTCACTCATATAAGAGGACAAATCAAACCTAAATAGCTGTATCGGCAAGTACATCTGGTTCTCACATTCTGCCCTGAAGAAACCAAGGTACTGCCCACGCTGGGGAATGCACAAAACCAGATCAGCCAGAAAGGCCTGCATTTTCATAAATTTTTTGAGAAACATTGGTTTAGCTAATGTACTTTCTTCTTTCAGTGTTTTAAATTTTTTTTTAAACTGTATCTTGTCTACAGAAAAGGTACAACCTTTGAACTGTAGTGATGATGATCACCATTAAAGTTATCTGGATAAATTATGCTTACTCTTATGATAAATTCAAATTTTTACTCTGTCTTGATGCTCTGGGATTCTTTGATTAGCTAATAAATTGATAACTCAAGGATTCAGGTTTCACCTGAATTCACAAAAAAATATACACAAAAAGCAAAGCCGAAAGAATTTCTCAGGTTATTTTTTTAAAAAGTCCCATTTACATTGAGTCACTGCAGGCTGTAAGCCCCTTCTGAAATCATGGCTTCAGTAGGCCACTCTACAGACAATGACATCTTGCATCAGAAACACCTGGTACAGACCACATTCTAATATGATTATACTTTTGTACACTGTTATAGCGGTCCTTGCACTTTTGTTTCTTTTCTAGGCGAACAGGCTTCAACATAAAAAGCCTCAAACCTTTCTACACTCCACCCTCATTACACAATAGCCCTCAAAATGCAAACACATATAAGGTAGTATTTGGTAATCGAAACATTGTTTACCTCAGGACTCATTTGCAGCCTTAATTAAAGAAAGTCTCGTAATGAGGATAGAGTGTACTTTTGGATATTTTTCAAAGGCACCTTTTACTTACGTCAACAGGTACCAGAAGGCTCTTGCCAAGATGTTGGTTAAAAGAGAGACACCAGGCTTCAGTGTAACCATTCATGTTAGGAACATACTTCTTTATTGTCTCATCATTCAGCCTCAGCCAAACACCATCATCATTGTGGATCTATGGGAAACAAGCAACAAAAACGAGCCATGCCCTCCTGTAACTGTTCCGTAGCTAATAAGGATTAACAGATTTCAGACAAACAGACAATAGTAGCAAGGAAGTAATGATCTTCACTATGCTGACAGAATGTAAGAATAGGTAAAGACAAGTATCGCCAAAAATCAGAATTTCAAAGCAACTGGAGGCATATCTTATTAGAAGGCAAGGTGCAAAGATAAATTTAAATCAGATCATGCAATACTAGTAAGAGTTGATTTGAGAGAAAAGAGGAAAGAAAGCCAAGCCTTCATAAGCTTTGCAAGTTCCCCACTTTCCATTTTTCCACTGCTGATATAACTTAGTAAATTGCAAAAATATTCCTTGTATATGAAGTTATATTGTAAGAAAAATACATGCATAGTAGTCTAACATACTAGTGATCCCTCAGAAGCGTAAGTGAAAGATGTAATGAAAATGACACCTACATCTGAATTTTTGTGTAGAGTTGAAATAGTAAGTCATGAACAACTAAATCCTTAGAGATATTATTATAAGATGAACTCTAGGAATTTTGTTTCCTCATACTGGAGTCTCCGAAGTTTGTTGCACAGGTTTTCAAGTAAGTAAATTAAAAGGAAATGACAGCTTGAAAAACTAAATTAGTAAATATATAGATTTTTTGCAATTTATACTCTTACATTCTTAAGTTGAATATATCAACATCTAAACATGAAAAAAACCCATAACTTGCATGAATTAGCTTTACATCTTAGCTCAATTTTCAACAGAAATGTCTTATTAATTACCTCGTCAATGAAAGTGATGGATCCATTGACTTTCACTATGCCTATTTGCTCACTCTGAAGGGAAGGGTGGCTACGGATACGAAGCCCTGCACTGTCCTTGGCCACAAATTTGCGAACCTAAGAGAAGCAAAGGAAGACAGTAAGGAAGAAAAAATTGGAACAGAGCTCTCAAAGAGTAAAAAGAAATAGGTTTAACAGATTCTGAAATGCTAGTGACGAGACGGCAGTCTTAGAGTTACAGTTTGTTGCTAGTTTCCCATGGCTGCTGTTTGTAACTTCACTTTTTTTACTATAACCAATAAAATCATAATAATAATAGAAAAACCTTAAAAGTGCATTGATTCAGTCTTGGAAAGATCTGTTATACCACACAATATTCAGTACAATCTTGTGATTCTTTTAACTGCCTCCTCCACCCCCCATTTTATTCATTCTTGCAAGTTTCAAGTGTTTTGCCTTTTCAAATTTAGTATTTCCAGAATCCGATCAACCTGGGATTGCCAGTTCTCATTTGCACTACCATAACACTCCGTTTAGTCTGTTTGGCCTTTTGGCCAAAATTTGGATATTCTCCTTAGCTAAAGAGTTTAAACAGCCATTTAAAAAATAGAAAAAAAACAGATCTTTCTACTTCTTTATTTTATTTTTCAAATAGCTATGTCAATAGTTTCTCCTTTTTTCACAGTAAGGTTAGATCAGATGCTCCTTGTTACTAGTTTGATGTACTACAGCCCCCAAAATCTCCCAGTTGTTATCCACTATCATTTTTTCACCATTCAACCACATTATCAGGCAACTGTCCCATAGAGAACAAATGTAAGCCATCCTTCTGGGCTCTGGTTCTAAGCTTTTATATTGTATGCATGTGGTATAAAGCCTTTTTCTGGGAAGGTTATTTTCAAACTCCACACATAAAACTGAAAAAAGTATCAACTGAAGTATGAAGTCAATCTTTAACCTAATATAAAGTACAGAATGATATGGAAAGAATAAACTCAGGAAAAGGCAAGTAATGAAAGGTAACAGTTAAGTGCATGAATTCATGTTTTTTTCCTAAAGAAATGACTCATTTTAAGAAATGGTATTCATTTTAAAGCTAATTAAAAAAAAACAACCACCAAACACAGAAGCATGTAAAGAATTTCAGATGTAACTTACTCCAAAATGGTTTTGCTTACTAACAATTCTGTTACTCCAAGGATTTAGATTTCCTCTCAACAGACAAAACTAAGACTTCCAAGGTCCTTATAAAAATATAAGGCTGAATCACTGCTGCCAGCATTCTCAACATAGATAAGCCTATAAACAAAGCCTTGCAAATTAGGGGTCCCTGCATTATTTCCCCAAAATGTTACTTCAGAAAAGCATGTAACAGGCTGGCTAGAACTTTGATTAATAACTTGAATTCAGAGGAAGAAGAACTCACACTAAAGATTTGGATACGCACAGGCCTGGAAAGAACATTCTTCTCCTTTGCAGCAGCTTATTAGTTAATAAAATACTTCCAAGATGTAACTACAAACTGTTTAGGGATCAGATCCACTGACAAACAATAAAACAAAAAACAGATCGAAAATTCTCTTGTGCTCATTTCTGACCATTGTGAAAAACTTAATTGTCTGAGTCTTCTTTCTGATACAGCACCTCTTTGCTTGCAATATTTCTCTATGGTACAACAGTTGAGTAACTCTGTCCTGTAACACTCCCGCAGTCAGTTCTTCCACGGAGCGTACGCAACTCGACTCCAACTAAAAGAAGTGACTAATGCAGAAAAGCACAGCAATTAACATATACATCTCCCTTACAGTGCACAGCAGTTTTCAAAAGCTTTGTTGCTGTGCCTTCTTATTTGGCGAATCTGAAAAGAGGTACACTTTCCAGCACAGAAAGGTGCGCTGTATAGGATACGGCAATCTTAACAAGGGGGTTAACATTTTATGAAGGGATGCAAAAAAACACCCCCTGCCCAGAGCTTTTGGGTTTGGTGGTTTGGGTTTTTTTCGCAACTGATGCTAGCTACTTGTCCAGTCATGTGAGGACAGTAGAAATGGTCAAAACATATTAGTGACCAATCATTCTGGTACCAGTTTTGCCCCTTCCAATTCAGCTAAATTAGGATTGCTTTCTTCTTGTTGTTTACACCTACCCCGAATTACACTACATGGCTTGAAAGATATTATTTCCCTCAATAGGATGTGGAATGGAATTTCCTGCAAATTAGTTCACTTAAGTTTCACAGCCAATGAGGAGGCAGCGGTTATGGGTCATACACTCCACGCTGAATACATATCACTATGACAATCTCATTTTACCAACCTTCATGGACAGGAAAACCAGATTTTCATCTGATTTCAAGTAACAGAGAACGAAGAAATCAATACAAAATCATAATATAGTATCCACTTTCAACTTGCAATTCAAGTAAGGTTTGACTAGAAAATTTTGGTGTTCCGAGTTGAGAACAGAACACCACTGAGAACGCACTGTTAGCATCCTTTGGTTATAACTATCTGGAATTTCAGGCTGACAAAGAAGAGGAAGAAGCTTCCAGAGCTCAATTAAGCCCTTTTTCTCAGCGAGAAGGGTTTGGTATATTGGACTGCCTCTGACTGATACATGTCTAATCTGCATTCTTGGTTTCAGAAGCATGGAGCACAGCACAATAATTATCTTTCTTTATTATTTATAATACTGCTGTTCATACACAAAGAATTATTCTAACCTGGTTTATGTGATTTAATATGACACAGAAGAAAGAAGACTGATAACATGATTTCCCATGAAACGCCTAGTGTATTTTTGCAGCAGGCTCTACAGACACTACATACAGGACAGAAAGATGATCCCTCTTTCAAAGAGACTACAACTTGGAACAAGAAACAATACATGAAAATAGAACAACACAGGGAGATAATTAACCACTAGGTAATGCCTCAGAACACCGGATGCTTAACGTTGTCAAGTATTTTTAACTGTCTTAAAGACTGGTACTTATCAAAATGTAGCTATTATGTATAAACCAGTCACCTCAATTCCCACTGTAATAACTGAAAAGATAGACAGCACTTCCATCCAGCAATTTATCTCATCTTAGACTAGATGTGTCTGTCACTTTGGTGACACCAAACAACACATATGATGATCAGCTTGGATGGAGATATCATTAAGTTCTGTGAGATGAATCTCACCCAGTACGATTTGGGAGTTTTAATTAAGGCAATGAAGTAACCAGGAAGTCTTCCTTCCAAGAGAAGGGAGGAAAGCCTATAAGATTTTTTTTGGGGGAAAAAAAAAGCAACGAAGGATAAAAAATTGTGTGGAAACTAAAGGTAAATTTATTATTTTTATTTTGAGGTGTAGAGAAAAGAATGCTGTTAGTGGCAGAAGCAGACACTGGATGCATTTACAGACTGGGGAACAGTAAAACAAAGTTACTGTCTCTAGATTATTCAGAAAGTTGGAAACCAAATAAATCAGGACACGCTGTACAGGTAAGAAGTTGGCAAACACCTGATCCTTTTTGTAACCATGTATTTTCTTAGCCACCTTTGCAATTGTAATAAGACAAGGAAAGATAACCTTGTGGTATTTCAGAATTCCACATCTTTTAATACAGGTTTACTCCACGCAAAAAAAGATGCAGCACCTCATTTAATATCCCTTCCCTTCATATCTAAGAGAAATTGGAAGATAGTTCCCTCATCTGGGCATTTTCCTTATAGCACTGCCACACTACCTTTCAGCTTTCCTCCATTATTTGCTTTATCTTTATAAAGCCCTTTGTACAATTAATTTCATTGTGCAGTATCAAAGAAAAAGAACTAATAATAGTGCAGAATGCAGTCTGTGGCTTTCATAATGGTAGCAAAGTGTTTGTGTGACAAGCCAAGACTCAGTTTCTGTAGAACTTCTAATAGTTTTATTAATGGATAGACAGAAAGAAAATGGAATTAATATTTTTCACATTATCCAATATATTAATTTCATTCCATTCAGCACACTAAAGTGATTTGCAAATATCCTTAAGTCCTGCACCACTATAACAAGATAAAGTATGTATTAAACAACAATAAATTCCCACCCAAGTATTACTATCTGGGTTTTTTCTTTTTTTTTTTTCCCCAGTTCTCCAAACCTTGTTTGGCTGAGGCTCTGCTTTTGGTTTAATAAGTTGGGTTCCAGGAGGTATCATTCCCTTTGGAGGATCTTTTACTTTCACTTCTAGTCCAGCATCTACAAGCAAACAAAGACTAAGTTAAAAAAAAATACATGTAAGTGGACATATCAGTCAAACAGTAACTACAGTTTATCTGTGCTACAGCTCAGAGTAGGCAAAATAACCACTTGCTTATCTGTCTGCCATAACAACACTTGCCGTTGCTTCATGGTGCAAAGTATTACTTTCTCAACATTTGTGTCTTCGCATCTAGAAATTTACAGATATGTAATTTAATGTTGTTAACAGATATCTGTCATACCTTGTGTATACAGCACTATTAGGTAGTTTTGTATCCTAATAGTGTCCATAGAGGTATGTTTTAAGGAATGGTAAACACAGAAGAGTTAAATGTTTGAGGGGTGCAAGTAAAAGCTCTTGGAGAGGCAATAGCTTATGCATGCTGTACTGCTGCAGATGTTAATCATAAAATGTGAGAAACAGGTAAGAGCTTCTGAATCCAAGTTACATAACCAGAAAAGGCCTATAATGTAAATAGCCAGTATCTTTAATTACCAACACTTACAAAAGCAGAAGGTGCTGGAAAATCTCTCAACACCGTAAAATTCTCAGATGATGAAGAAAAGTACATGTAAAGAAACAGTTCAAGCTTAAGTGATATATGGATATAACCTTGAGTACTAACCTTCAAAGAAATTGTTTAGGCAATCACCATTAAAGCCAAACTATAAAAACTTAATAGCCTTGGCAGATCTTTTTAGGTTTTTGTTTAATATTACAGGGTCACCCTTTGAAGAGCAACAACTTGAGAAGAAATAACCAGACCTGGTGATAAACCTGTTGGTTTCATTAATGTTCTTTTAAACAAGTGTGGCAGTAACAGAAGGAATATAGAATTATCAAGAAGGCAAAAGGTTTGAAACACAGAAAAAAAAGCAATTGTTAAAGCGGTTAAAAGTTGAGAGTACTATGGGTCAAGCCACGGGTATACAAAAGCTTGAGAGGAGATAGTAAGATACGATGATTCAACCAGAGCAGAAGTAACACTGAAAAAAGATGGTATAGGTAAGTATTAAAGGATACTCACACCTGTTTAATAACTAAGGTTAACAACTCTATTCTAGCATTTCTAGAACTTAAGCCCATGCGATGAATGAACATGTTCTAATCTGTGTAAAAGTGTAACAACAGCTGATTTCAATTATGGTGTAGATTTTGTCCCCAGGGCTGGCAGATTAGAAAAAAAAAAAATACAATCAAGTACACTGGAAGCTCCTATGTTCCAGTTTGAGGAACAAAGATAACTATTAAGAACCATCTTTTATTAATTTTATCTTCTGCAAGTAACACACAAAACTGAGTATCCCATTCCAATCCTATGCACATTATGTGTATTTATGAGTATCACTTTACAAATTTACAAAAGGTGCTGTACAGTATGGGAAAGAGGAATTGTTGGTCCTGGTGAACTTGCTTAAACCCTCCTGTGAGCTCCTGGCTTAAGTACAATGCCTCTGCTACCATCTTCACCGTACCACCAGTAAGATTAACAAGCGACGATTCAAGATAGAGACATTTTTTGAAGGGGGAATCTTTCCATGGCATACCACAGTATCTTATGCTATAGTCCCCAGGACCAGCAAGACAGCTAAAAGATTTTCAGCAAGGAAGAAACACAAAGCATTTAAAATTAGTACAATTAACTGAAATTTAGGGTAGAGTTTCAATTAACACCACGCTTTCTCAGTTTTCCACAGAAGAAATGACATTATTTACTCCTGCATGGTCAGGAACAATTTTCCTTTTTCCTAGGCTCTTGCGTGTTGGGGTTTTTTCCCTGTTTAGCTATACATCTTTGTCACTCTCTTGTCACCAAAATAAGCCATTTTTCTTGCAACATTGAGAGCAGAGAATAAGAAACTCTCTTCATCTTGTAGTCTAACCACATTACAAATACATGACTTGCCAAATATATTCCTATTTCAAGGAGATAATAGCTGTGGTATTTTTTCTTTTGAGAAAACAGACAATTATATAGAAGGCTTCTGAACTAAAACTTGGGTGCTAGGTTTTGCCATTAACTTTAATACTAAATCCTATGAGCGCCAAGACATTTATTGGTGTACAAACTCAATATAATATAAATTTCTTCTTAAGTATAGAAAAAATTAAGTACCTATTTCAATGCCATCTATAGTAACATGGATGGTATAGAGACCAACAGCTCCAGGAGTCCAGTTTGCACAGTATGTACCATCATTATTGACTCTGATCAACATGTTTTCACTGGGCCTAGGCATAAACAAAACAATTAAAACCATTAAACAATTACTGAGATCTTGAAAATTGTTTGTAATAGTTTGAAAACTCTTCTTGGGTTGTTGGTTTTTGTTTTGTTTTTTTTTTCTTTCAGATCATCCAAATACCATTTCCCCCCCATCCAATGTACTAATCCTGTACTATTTAAGTTACAAACATCTATACTACCTTTATTTATAGCAAATGATGAAAGAACACATTCAAAGAGTAGATAATACAAATAAGGAATAAACATTAAAACAACTAAGAATGAAAGATTTTGAACAGAATCTCTAAATTTTAGAAAACAAAGTAACATACAATTTTTGTAGCGTTTCAACCTTTAGGCAAGATCGTTTGGTAGTCAAGGCTTGTGACTCTGGGTGTAAGCAGAAGTGAGAGGACACTGATTTTAGTCCCTATTTAAAAGTAATTCTTTCATATTTACCTCTTAGGTGTTGGTGAAGCAAAGCGTAGTTCTTCAAAAGAATAATTTTCATATGCCTATAAACAGATGAAATTCAACAAACATAAAATCAATAGTTATCAATTAACTAAACTCTTGAGTAAAAGAAAGCAGAGTATTTTCTCAAAGAACATACTAATCACATTTCACACTGACCAGAAGCATTGAACACGGAACCAGAAACCAATTCCAAAACACAGAAAGATAAACATACACACATATATACATACATGAGACAAGTATCTTCACTTTCCATTTAAATTGCCATTATTTAGATAATAAAGATACTTATTGCTAAAAAAAAGCTTTGTTCACAAATATTTGAATCTCTTCCAATCTCATTTGCATAAACCCCATTTGAATTATTTTAAAAAGCTAGATTTCAACTTCCTTGTAGGCACAAATATCTGCATAGTACCTAAGGGATATAGCACTACATTAAGTCAATCAAAGTCTGTGCTGGCATGGTATCACCATATTGCTCTCATAATTTTTCATACCATAGAAGTATACAACAATTTATGTTGGAAGAGACCTCCAGATGTAATAGAGTTCACCCCCCTGCTCAAAGTACAGCCACCCTCAAAAGTTACATCCAACTTTCAAATGAGGTCAGTTTGTTCAGGGATGTATCCAGTGAAGTTCTGAGCATCCCCATGGACAGAGATTCCATAACCTCTCTGGGCAGCCTGGTCCAGTGTTTGACAACTCTCATTGTAATTTTTTTCATCCTAATATGTAACTGGAATTTCCCTTTTCACCAATTGCATCCATTGTCCCATATCCTTTCCTGGTGCAAGTCCAAGAAGAGTCTGACTTTGCCTTCTCTATAATCTCCCACAAGGATGCCAATGTCTATGCTAAGACTACTGAGCCAGTAGAAAACTAACCTTAAAAACTATAAAAGTAAATAGTTAATGCCAGTTTAATTTCCTAGTCCAGCCTGAGACCATATGCTTTCCAGAAGATGGATGGGTAAATAAGCCTAATCTGTTACGAAATCACTGCCTTAGAAATAAACCAAAGCATGACAAACTAAATGCACGTCACAGAACAAAAAAGAAAGGACGCTTTTCAGTAATCACTGAAAATTGAAAGGAGTGCACACATCTGTTCTGAGCATGGATGGGGGTGAGAATTTGAGAGAATGCTGTCAGATCATTAAATAGTTTAAGTGAAATTTAGAAAACACCCCTTGAACAGCTGGGAAGCAGCCATATGCCATTCAGAAAGCATACAGTATGTAAGATATCAGTTATAAAGGCCAGATTTCACTGTTCTCTCAGCAGAGAAAAACCAGAGACAGGTTCAAGCAATGCAAACAGTTGCCTCATCTGACATAATCTTGGCTCTGTCCACCAACGTGTGGAAATCCCTGAGACTCCTGAAACGTGTGGAAATCCCTGAGAGTTTTCAGTTTGAGCTGCCTGTGACACAGGACTTTTCCAACGCTTTCTGTAGCCTATCCCTATAGCTTCCCAATGTAGGCAGAGAACACAATCCCAGCTATTTGCCTAGGGGTCAGACATCTCTAGATTCATCAATAAAGGATCCTCTTCAAACTCTTTTACCAAGCTCTGTAAACTGGCAGAAAAAGGGATAAATTCCCTGAAACATCCTCTATCTCGTGACCTGCCAGTAAGTGTACACTGTCCACAGCACAAGATGCAAGCCAGACTGCACTGTCCTGCCTGGCTGTAGAAATCTTTAAATGTCTATTTGAAGAGAAGGGAGATGGCAACATAAAAAAACAAGGTCCAGACTACCTAATGACTCACATTACTGCCCCCATAAGTCCACTTTGATTATACTAAGTATTATCCTTCTCCAAGTCCTGATTAAACATATCTTATTAAGTTGTCTAACTGCCAGTTATACACATCATGTCACATCTCTTAACTGGGTCAGTGTTATATATATGTAAATGTATCACAGGTTCTAAAATACACTCAACCCAATACTGAGTGTTCAGTTTTCACCTCTTTAAAAGCTGTTGCTGGCAAAGTCTCTGAGCTGATTCATTTGACAGCTAATTTCAACACATGTTGTTTAATATTTAGGCACTGATACACAAATCATTCATATGGTCTTTTTACTATGCTGAGCTCCTATTTTTTCCCCACGTTCACCAGTTATAGTTTTTGATATAGATTCACTGCAACACTCCAATTCTGTATGGATACACTGGCTCAACTTCCCCTCCACCATTTCAGTAGCTGTTTTCTCCTGAGTGACTCAGACTAGTTTGTTAATCAGTATAATCAAAATCAAAGACAACTTTTCTTTTTAAATGCTAATCCAGTTGATAACTGCTTTAGAGTTTAGGCAATTCGCCCTTCTGATGTACCTATTTTCTGCTGAAGTTAAACATAAAGAAAGTAATTTGTAATCAATGTATTTTTAGATTGTGACCAAACTGAAATATGTTTTTTTTCCTTCTCCTTTGCATACCTTTACACACTTTGAATGCCGAATTGCACAGTTAAATTGCTAAAACGACAGCAATTTACCTTCATCATTGTAATAGCAATATATCGAGCTTCTTTTACTATCATTGGCTCATAAGAAGAGTCAAGCTTTGGTGAAGGAAGTCCTCCAAAGGTCATATCGCTGCTAGGGGAAGCAGCTGTTGCAGGACTCCCTGGTATCCGTTGCACCTTTTTAACCTGTTCTTGTTGCAAAGATGTTTTTTTCTGAGAAACAGGAATAGCTTTGACTTCTACCTGCAATAAGACGTGGAATACAGAAGATGATTTAGGGAGAAGACACACACACACATTCTTTTAGATCTGATAAGGTACAGTGACAAAAGCGCTTAGAGCACTTAGAGCATAAATCCAGCTGTCTACACTTAACACTTTGCAAAGCCAAGCACAGTATCTCTGAAAAATGTACATGTACAGGAGAGAAGCACCCAACTGACATTGCACATGATCAGTAAAGGCCAGTGTCAGTTCTGCCAGTCCCAGAGCACTCCCTGGGAAGCAGCACGCAGTCTGGTATGCCTAGCCAAGTTTTCCCACAACAGAAAATGCTTGAACTAGGGAACAGAGCCTTCCAAAGGACTGCACAGGTTTTAAAGTGAGTCACCAGGGCCTGCTAGATCTGGTCAGATTGGATCTTGGCTAGCTCTGTCACCCCAATACATCAACACATTTAACACCTATTTTATCCAACCTTTCTTTCCCAGAGACAACACAGACCTTCATTAGTGCAGGTAAGGGAGTCAGCTGTACCTAGTTTTCTGAGGAAAAACAGACTATTTGGAAAGTAAGTTTACTCACTACTCATCCTAGATTTGCACTAAAACGCGTTTAATTACTGCGGATTTCATATGTTGTTTTAATTTATTAGACGTTACATCAGTACTCTGCACACTGAATCAGTCCAACAGAATGATTAAATTGAATTATCCAGCAACAATTTTGATGTGTACATTTTGACATAACCTTTTCCTCATTGATAGAGTAAAATCACTACTTAAAAAGTTTTCTACTTCCTTTGTGACACATTTAAGTCAGTAACCACACATCTAAATTGCTATCAAGCTGTGTTTGTGACTGATTCTTGCATTACTGTTGTAGACTCACAGTTAATTAATGCGTTCACAGCTAAGATAAGCTGTGTAAGATAACTCTCGATTATTACATCCTATACAAAGAATAGATTTGAGAGTTCTTATGACAGGAATTATGCCTTTGTATAATTTACTTCACCTACTTTTGGGCTTAAACAAAAGCAAGTCTTGAAAATATTCATACTACTCCAGAGTAACAGTGGGCTTAAAAACACACATGTAACCTAATTTATTAAAACAACATTAAAAACATTTTGTATTCAATTTGTTATGTTTGCATCCTTTGTTAATTCAAATCAAGCAGTCAACTTTTATAACATACCCCATAGGTTTTACTCCAAAGTCTGTAAGGGTTTTCCAATTCTACCTGAGGCTGTCAGGAATACTTCCTTTCCAGTACTTTAAGAGCAACAAAAAAACAACCAGACTACAGGAACTTTCAGATATTAGAAACAGAAAAAGGGGAAGTGCTGTTCTAGTCTAAAATAAAGTGACTATAAAGCGGTTCATCAGTGTCCTTCTGATTATTTGTTCCATCACATTTATTCAGTTTAAGTTCTACAATACTCTTTCCTGGCTTACAAGTTAAAAAATGGATTCTTGTCACTTTACATATCATCCCCATCAAACATCGTCTACAACTGATTATTTCCACAATCTACACACACACAGAGCTCATTACAGACAAACTAAAAATTGCATGAAATTGCATTGGCATAATACCGAATTTGATAATTTTGTGGATTTAGAGGTAAGAAAGTCTGACTACACTGAATTTACAAATGCCACTTTCTGCTCTATACAGGAGTATTCTTTGGAATATCTACAACAAATACCAAAAGAAGGCATGATGAAATGATGCCACGAAAAGCTGAAGTCAGGACTCAATAGTCAGAGTGACTATCAAGCAGGTATTCTTTATTGCAGTATAAGAAAAACCAAGAAGAGAATAATTACCTTCATATTAGGAACATGAACAACATCCCCATACTGGTCTTTTGTTTGTACTGTAATAACAGTTGGCCAACCACATCGAATGTCATCCTTATTCAAAATCAATGATGTTTTTTGAGGATCAGCATATGAATCTGGCTGAAGCCATCTAGAGCAAAGACAAACACTTAATGGTAAAATCTCTTACAGGCCCTCAAGAGATAAATTCTTACTCTGTACAAACATGACTTCCAGCTAAGAGAAGATGAAGAAAGTCCTAATACTTAAATGTTTTTACCTATTATATTAATAGAAACAATACGGTCAAATAGTTTTACTTAACTAATATTTGATGTAACTATTGAAGTTCTATAGCTAGCTGTATAGACAAGTTAACTAAACATTTTCTATTTTGTTGCAAAACTTAAGCATTACAACTATAAATTAATGGTTTTATTCATGCAGCACACAAATTTTTTACCTTGCAAGCCGTCCACCACTTGATCCTGGTACACAAGCAATGAAATCCTCCAGAAATGACTGCTCATTGCTTTGTACCTGCAGTGGAAGATTTCCTTCAAGAGCTTCCAAAATGGTTGGTGAGTGAGACAGTGCCAAGCCTTTCCCGAGAATGCCCGAGTGAGATTTGCACACCTTTTTTTTTTGGGGGGGGGGAGGTTAGGGTGGGAATGAAAGGACAGAGATGAAACAGCTTTTCAGTATCTTACATGTAGATGCTTTCCCATAACATGACACAATTGGCACAGTCATTTTGGGCACTGAAAACCATTGGAGTAGTAGAAGAGAGGACAAACTTTACTCTGATGAAAGTTTAAAAAAAAAGGTCAGTTCAGTCTATAAAACAATCTCTCATATGAGATTAAAGGAGCTTGAGTTGAGAGAATTTCTGGAAGAACGAATAAGGTAACATGAACTGGCACGTTAAGAATATCCTAAACTGCTGAACTGTGACCAAGAGAAGAATGAAGAAAGCCGTTCTGAAAATGTGACCAATAAACATGTTCCAAAAGAAAATAAAAGGCTAGAGGTAAAACTTATAGACAGGCAGATCTCTTTAAAAAAATATTTTTCGGTGAGACAAAGTAAAATAAATCCTTTTTTTGCAAGAAAGAAAGGAAGGTAGAAAGATACACAAAATATTTAACACACAGGACTAAAAGAGAAAACAAATCCATTACTTGCATGCACACTCCTCGCTCACGTTTTGAATTAAAACAGAGTGAGTTCAACAACAGACTGCTGAAAGAAATATTTCTTTTTAGGAACATCTGATTCCTCTGTGACAGTTTCTGTTTACTGTTCTGTCATCTAAGGTCTATGCAATGGTGTCATACTGTAGCACTGATATGTTCTTACAGCAAGTACTGTGACAACTAGATTTCAACACAGTTGCACTGTAGATAATTAGGAGAGAGACAAAGAATGTGAAAAACCCTTTTTCACTGTGCATCATCAGCTAGGGGCTATAATTAGGGAGCTATTGACCAGCATTAGCACCCATCAAAACAAATAAAATATATCATTGATCCAGAACAACTACAATTATATTATTTGGGACTTGATGTTACCATTCAACTGGAAAAATGATTTTATTTCTGCAATTACAAAGACATGTGTCAGACTAGTTTTTGGTAACATCTAAAGTTTGTTAAATTGTGCAACCTAAGCCAGACCCTTACATATTTTGACAAATATTTGGTCATCTAACTTCCTCTATGATATTTCATGCATTTTTTTCTAAGTAGAATTATTTAAAAAGATTTAATGTAAATACTAAACTTCAAGACTTTCTTAAACTGTTTTATAACAAGCCAGATTCCTTCCTATTACAAAAACCTTCCACACTATTTTCTTCCGTAGCAGTCAAAAAGTTTAAATGCAATTATGTGCTGAAGTATGATGCAAAAACGAAAAAAGCAGGCATGTACCTGTAAAGCAGCCTCTTCAAGAATCTCAAGATCTTCTTCAAATTCATTACCTGCTGTAAAAACAGGACTTATTTTCACAGCAAAAAATAAACTTATTTTTCATAACAATAATACTGACATTTAGCTACACATGATGGAACACGAAATTCGATTCTGTTTAGTGAAACCTTTTATATTACAAAATTTAAGTTTGCAAGACTATGTGTAAGATTTTTTAACCAGCAGTTGAAAGATTAATATTTTCAAGTAAGATAGTAACATGCAGTACTGTGTAGCTCAGTGCACAAGCAAATAAACAAGATACATTACACAAAACAAAAATTTGGCACTCGTCTTCTCATCTCCAAGACAGTATGTATGGCAAATCTTTGGATGTGACTAGATACTTTCAGAAAAAGATTTTGGGAGGTAAAGATGGTTTCTGGGAAGCAGTACCTACAAGTATGCACCAGCTGCTCCCTTTTAAGAACTTACCATAGTAACAGTATTTGAAAACCTGATAAAACTCCACACAATTTTGTAAATTATGATTCCTCCTAAAACATGAAACTCAAATACATTTTATTATACAGTATTTCTTTCTCTCAAATGCAACTCAAAAGTCTGATTCCAGGGTGACCAGAATTGCCAAACACAGTCTTTTAAAAGAAAAGAAAAGCAAAACAGATAATGTTACCATATTTCTACTCTCTCTCAAAAACATGTCAGGCAATTCTACTAGTAAGAAGAGAGAAAGAGAAATGAGAAGAATCAAGTCCTAAGGCATTTTTAAAATTCAAAGAAATAAAGATACATAAAAACTCTGCTTTTGGAAATAACTTCTACCAAATTTGAAACAATTAGTAAGTAATGTTAAATGCACTGATGAATTCCACATTGCTGTTTAAGTTAGAACTCGGTCACAGACCAGACCTCTCTCTTGGTAGGAAGTATGTAAACTTGAACCTTGGAGAAACGGCAAAGAGGAATTGTGACCTTTTGAACATGGTAATTCAAACACTATTTGGGTGTACTTTCAAAGTTAAAGTTTTCCTAATACATGAAGGAATCACTGTCTGGTCCATCTTCCTTAGGAGCAAAAAAGGCTAAAAGCCTTCTTGATGTCCTTTCAAAACACTTTTTTTTCTCTAATGGTTCTAGAGGAATACGTATGCAAGTATTTGCCTATTTGTAAACAGAATATACCCACTATAACAGTTATTAAAAGCAAGGTCTTTGTGAAGGACAACCTCCTTAAAGTTAATAGACCAAGATAAATCATGCAAACAGAGCTGAAGATAGAAGGGTCCTGCAAGAAGGATGCCATTAACAACTACTAAGTCTGATTTGCAGTCATTTCAATCATTCTATTTTCCTTGACAGAAAGTTTCCAGACAAATCTTTTTTTTTTTTTTTATTCCTATGATGCCCTTTGCACAACCTTCCACAAATGTACTTGCTGAGAATTTTCAACCATGTGTTTCCTATTTCATGTTCTTAAAATTCTGCTACATTCATTAAGTTTCTTATTTGTCTTCATTAAAATCGCAAGTTTTAAGAACACTTAGATCCAGAAGTCTAAAGAGTAGCTGGGACCTGCTTCACCTACTTTTGGGCAGCGAAGCATGAGATAATGAGGTCAGGACTTAGATATTACAAGATCTCTTTACAGCAAATGAAGGAGAAACAGGCTCCTCCTTTGGGTGACAAATTTCATTTTTCTTACGTTGTCATCTTAGGATGACATGAACCATTTTCTAAAGATGTCTGCTTTAACTCTAAAAGAAGGTTAGAGCTACTAGCTTAGATACAGACGCCTAACTTCTAAATGTCAGAGTTCAGGCATTGTAAGTTAAGTTGCTAATTCTTTTCTATAGTGAGCGTTTTTCTTAGGTTACTTTCTTTAGCCCATATACATCCACACAAGGAACAAAGGTAAAATTGTACAAATTTTAAAATAAAGTACGAAAGGTCTAACACAAAGGGCTTTTCTTGTGTGTATGCAATACCAGACAGTCTTTTATAATAAGATTATATAGGTTTTTATTAAAGGCCACCCCATTCCACGAATAAGATACTGCTCTGCAGATGAGCAATAGCAGTAGTACGGTATTTTTAAGACACCATTTCATTCGCAGCAAAAGGTAGAAGATATATAATCTAGAATGCAGAAAAAGGACAAGCAGTCTGATAGTAAGTCATTTAAAGGTTGCTCTAGAAAACCACATTTTGCTTCTTCTCCTGCCACAGTGTTCTTCTGAGACATCAAGCAAAATACTTAAACAAAGCAAAATTACAGACAACCGAAATCCACCTTTAAAAGGCTGCACAGTGGTTTACATCTGCAAACACTACCAGTGATGCCTATAATTCATCCGTTTTGTTTATTCAGAGGCTCAGTGGTCTTGCAGAGAAACAATACACACGATGCCTATTTGTCATTAGCTTTATAATATTATCAGCAACATTAACAGACTTGGTTGAACTCCCTGAGTTGGTGTTAAGTAAATGATCAGATATATCAACTGTAATTATGTCAGTAATCAGGAAACTCTTCACAGTCAAGGCACCTATCCGTCCCCTCTTGCAGATCATACACAACCACTTTTATAGGTGGCTGAGGCTGCACAGGTAACTTCATGTTTTATTTCAAATTCCTTCCATCTGAAAGCCTATAAAGCCAATCGATGTACCACTGTACTTCCCCTTCCTGTTTTAGACACTCAAAATTAGAACAAAACAAAAAACCTCTTTAGAAAGAAGTATGAAGTATTAGAAAACCTGGCAAATAGTTAGAAGCATTTCAATTTTAGCTTGTTTTGTTTTGGGTTTTTTTTGCATAGGAGAACAGCAGGATAAATAGGTGCTAGGGAAGTCAAAAAAACTAAGGAGTTAATGCAGCTGTTTGGAGGAAAACAGAAGAGGGCACTACTTAAACTACAGAATTGCCTGTACTTTTGAGAGAGAAATACAGATCTACCAGTGCAACTGAGGTGCCTGTTTACAACACAACGTAAGAAATCTGCACAAATACACAAGCAAAATACTGTTAAAAAATTCAAATCAGGTTTTGTGGTTATAACTGTACACTGATCAATGCCCTCCTGCTCATTAATACATATTTCCAGTTTCATTAACAATACTTGAGCTCTCATTTGTGCTCCTAAATTAAAAAGACAAAAAATATATCCTATTACAGATTTTGAGACTATTTTTCCTACACGCGAACGTTAATTAGGAGAAATGCTTTACACAGAATATGGCTGCATCATTAGAAAGTTCTAATTCAATCTCTGTATCCATTAATTTTCATAAACTCATATTTTTCCTTGCATTTTAAATTGCATTTGGGTTACTGTAAACTTTTATGCACTGCATCTGCTGTAAAAATATGTACATTTTTTGGTAATTGTAAGAAAAAAACTACAGCAGAAATATTTTAGGTTATAAGGTCTAAAGATGCAATGCCTACTTTCAATTTTAAACAAGTAATTTTAAATTTTACAATTCAACACTGCAGGTATTTTTCATTCACAAAGGTGTGGAGTGCAGGGAGAAAAAAACAGTGAAAGAGAAACACAAATATGATACCTGCACATTTGTGAAGTACCACGAAGAAACTGTAGGACATAGCTCGTACACTGATACACTACCTGTGAATGGGGTGAGTTGGTTCAGATTTAAATGACCGGGTTTCCCTCCTCCCCATACACACACGAAGGGAACAGTGTAAGCAGAAAACACCACCACTTTATTATCTCAGTTGATTAATTCAGTTTTAAGAATCGATTCTCTATGATCATCTCTAACAACAGCAACATTAAGACTTAAATGTAGTATTCATTCAGAAATCCCGAAACAATGATGAAATAACAAAGTACGTTCTTTGAGTAGGACTTACCAATAGGAAGTGCTAAATCTTTCTTCATCAAAGCTGCTGCACATGATCCTCCTAAATTGGCCAATTCTTTCTCCAGCTGAATAATGCCCTTTAAATTGAAACAAATTTTAAAACAAAAGAGTGTTGTCAGGAAACAGGACAATGTTTCCCTGACACTGCTTTAGCCTAATTGTGTGTTCCAGTTTGACATTTCCCAGTGATATTGCTCCTGTCAAACAGCTAGACTGTCATGCTTTGCTGTGACACAGGCCAGAGTACCAAATTTTTAGAACAATTTCAACTAGGTAATAGTATTAATAAATGGGTTACCATGCTTCTGGTAGCCTAGTGAGAACACTTGATGATAACTGTCTTTTGTCTGTAATGTTAAAGAGAAAGGGAACTTCCTAATACAAAGAACCTACCGGTAAGTATTTGGATTGCAAAGCAATGCCTCTTCTAAGCTGCACATACCACATGAGCTCACATTACCATCTTGTTTAAAGGTAGTACTGTTCATAAATTTTTTTCCTCTTCCCTTTCTCTAGTTAGAGAGGCAAGGATAAGAAAAAGATTCCATAATTTCCCTTTCTCCATTATAAATCTTGGGAGAAGCCCTTGACAGTTTCTCCCTTCTATTCACACTGGAAAGCTATTTATTCACATCGATGCTGCTGTTTGAGGGAATGAGAAGACAACTCCTCCCTCCTACCAGACCGTCACCGAAAACACAGGAGTGTCTCCATCAGTATCTTTCAACCTTGTTTGCAAGGAGAGAGAAGAGAAAAAAAAAAAAAAAAGAAAAAAAAAAAGAATAAACCACGCATACTGTTTTCAAATGCATGGAGGGAAGGAGGCTGAGTGCAAGGAATCGGGAGAGAGCATTGTGGTTAGGGAGGCTCTACTGACTTTTTAAATCATAAAGAAGTGTACCTGATATTTTCCCTTCAACTTTTCCCAGCTACTTGCAGGCGCAAACTCTTTAACTTTGCTCACAAAAAGGGGTTGACACTAAAACCAATTTTAAGTTTTAAAGAAATCTGTGGGTGGTTCAGCACACCTCTGACAGATGACTCTCATGAAGGACAAAAAAACCCAAACAAACGACCACCAAAAAACAGTGGGGGAGATGGGAAACCTTCATCTGATGTATTTTCTAGGCAGCTTTACAGAAATTGGCAATATATAAAGTAGGTAAAAAATCCTTCTTTTGGAAAGCGCCTTCAAAATCTGTAACCCTAGACTTGACTTGTATTCTCTGACACTCCCAAGCAGACTGAAAAATCTCCAAAATGCATTTTAAACTAACCCCCTGAAAAACTGCATCTTTAGGACTCAAACCAGCAGGTTCTGAAATAGCAAGCAAGTAAAGATGTGAAACGTGGACCAACCCACCGGACAGTTCTCTGCTGTTTGAACACTGTTTATGCAGAAGGCAGTTTTTGCATATATTCTGTACATTTAATAATGCAAAACGCCTTCCTTTTCATTCAAAGCATAAATCTACAATTTCTGCAAAAATCCCAGGTTTAAACTAAGTTTAACAGTCCAACTACACCCGATCCCTTGATGCACTTGCTCACACGCAATGCCACCTTTCAGTTATTGAACAGACTTCCCTAATGATGGGTATCATTCAATATACTACAGTTAGGTGACAGTACCAGAAGCTTGTCCTTTGGAAGCTGACAGAATCAGATGTGCAAAAATTGATCCCACTAACTTGAATTAGGTCTTACTGATACTTTGTTCCTTTAAGCCAGAGAAAACACAGTGGTCACCGGATCATGTGCTTCTTTTTCTACCAGCGTTAACACTTCAGAAAATTGCCATCAAAAAGTTTCAAAAAAAATGAGAAACTTGCACTATGTGTCCAATTACTTAATTTAAGTTACTTATCAAGGCTTTAGTCCACAGCTTAAACACTGTAAAACTTGCTTTTCTCTTTACAGAACTTTAGAGTGTTTGGACTATAAAAAAGGTATGTTTGAACTATAAAAAAAGGTATGTTTGAGAACAACTACTTGCAACTTTTCTTTAGATGATATAGATAACATATTGGCTAGCATGTTTTAGCACTGAGTGTTAAAAAAATGCCAGGAGATTTGTTTGTAAATGCTTTAAAAAAAATTAATGACATATGAATCCGCATCTTTTTTTCTGCTTAAGCAAAAATTATTATTCTTATTATTCAAACACAGACTAGTTAGATTATCTCTAGGACTTATAAATCTGATTTGCTGCAAGCCAATAAGACCATCTTATGGTATGTTTTCGTATCTGATATGTTATGAAATTCCAAAGAAACTCACATTTTGAAAACCTGAAGACATGATTTAGCTTGAACAGAATTCAGGAATAAAATGAGGTAAATCTTCTGTGAAGGTTGTAGTGTAAGGAAGATGCAGACCTTGTGAAGTTCATGTGAAGCAACAGGACCAAAGACTCCCAAGATAACGGAAAGGCTATTTTTCTTGAATTACTATAAAGTATAATAAGTATTTTCAGTAATCTCTTAAAAAGTAAGCCAAAATAAAGCTCTGGCCCAAGGATACGAAGAAATTTTAGCTTCCCTTTGCAACAAAAAAACAGTGGTGGAAATGACTCATGTCCCTAGGGGCAAGATGAGGTGACCACTGCACAAAATCTCAGGTAGCTTAAACAAGCACAGCGTTCCCAGGGAGTCTGAGAGTTCTGGTATGAGTTAATACTGGAAAAATAATGCAAGTTTGTCATCCCATAATTGGTAGTGACAGTAAAATACAAATCACTCTGTATTTGAAAGCCCCGATCCTTTGTATTTCTGATGGAAGACTAGGTCAGGATTTTAGGAAATTTCATATCCCATTGACACACTAAATAAAATCATGCTATGTATTTGCAGACTGTCACAGTTATTAAACAAATAAACAAAAGCCATTCCAATAATATTCAGATTAAAGAATTCCAAACAAATAAAGTCTAACAACAAATGTTATAAACTTACATGAAATTAATTTAAAAATATTTTCTAATGTTATTTAGTCAGAAGTGGAAATACAAATATTTTTACCGAAAAAGTTTGCCTTGTAGGGGGGAATTAATAGGTGCAGCAATTGTAGCCATTTCACTTTTTCCTTACCTCATCAGATCCCGGACTAAATTCATATCCAATTGCATAACATTTGAAACCATAAAAACAAGCCTTTTCATCTTTCACATAGTCTGATGCAGTCTCCAGAGAAAAAAGAGCTTCATTTCCTTATAGGAAGTAAGAGGATACATAAAACAAATTAAAAAAAAGAAATTAATATTTGTCCTCTGTTTGTATGTTTCTCCTACATGAGCATATATGAATCCCAGGCCTTATATATAACATGAAAGGTAAAACCATGAATAACACATAGATTAACACTTCAAACAAGAACCCTAATATAAACATAATCAACTGATATAAAACCAATGGCTCATAATGAGCTCTTGCCAGCTGGGATGAAGATACTTTTTTAACTTTATTTTCTAAGGTAATTCTGCAGAAAAATAACACTTTATTTCATTACTTTAATAAGTTGTATTACTAGAAGTTATTGCAGTATCTAGTTGTTACCTGGCAATACTAATACCATGGTAGGCCATCCTGAAGATCCAGAGAATTTTTTCAGTTCTATCCATGAATTAAGGTTTTCATGAACAGAAGCATGCTTTGGTCCAAATCCTAGACTCTGTGCAATTCTGACAGGAATTAGTAAACGAAGAACATCTTCTGATTGAGCAGTGCCACACTGAGTGTCAAACTCTATTGTTATCCACCTGACACATTCAGGAAAAGTCACCTAAAACAAAACAATAGTCTAATTATGTGCAGGTTTTGGGAGTTGTTGTTTTTTTTTTTGTTTGTTTGTTTGGGTTTTTTTTTACATTTATGTCTTAATTTCCATTTACTTTTAACTCTTCAAGCTATGAAAGTGATTGAACTATGTAATTCTCTACAGTTCTTTTGATATACTTTAGATTAACATCAACCTAATTTATTCTTTGGAATTCAGGCATACCTGAAATGCTTTACACCTTACTGAATTATAATCATGTTATTATAACTTATGTTCAGAGTAAGTATTTGTGCTTATACCATTTGTGACTGTTTTTAAGAACTCTGCACAGGACAATTAAACTAAACCACAGACTACTACAAACACTTAACTCTCAAATACCTTTTTAAATGCAAACTTCAACAAAGACATTCAATATCTGTTTTGTGCAATCCTAGAAAAGTACACAGCTTTACGAGCTAAATCACGCTTGTGAATATGGCCTGCAGTATGATAGCACGTAGCTACAGAAATTCAAAAGCAGTAACAACTAAGCCTAAGGCTTCAGATCAGCTTCATAAACTTTTAGAACAATAAGCATCATTGCATCGGGAAGATCATATGATAACTATATTTTCTGCAGTGGATGTCTTGCTGTCTCACAGGACAAGCAAGTGGAATAGTAATTAATGACCTCCAGCTCTTACTTGATTCCAGGTTTGCTATCTCTGTATTTCCAGTTGTGGAATCAATCTGACTGCAGAACTCACTATTTCAAGAACTGAAACACAAGATTTATCTCACAGGCCTGTAATTTGTGCCTCAGCCCTTTACTCAGCTAGAAAAAACACCCTTTCTCTATTGATGTTGAGGAAAATCTAGTTTTATTGCAATAGTCACCCATATAATGCAGAATGAATCCTACTCAGAGTGACAACACAGTTAAGAGGACTTCACAGACTTCTGCAATGCCGAATCATGGTCCAAATGAAAGTAATGAAGCACTTAAACAGGCAAACCAGCAATAGCCTGCATAGGGATCCCTACAATATAATGCATATTAATTTGACTAGACTGGACATTAGGTATTTTCTACAAAGCATTGTTTTAGCATTAGGTAAGAAAGTCTGAGGTATTATTAGACAACGTATACATAAAGACTTCCAGCTTCTACAGTCTATACAGTTAGAGCAAAGAAACTGCATGACAGTAGCAGAACCTAAGACTGAGCACATTTAGGGACTTACAGGAGATACCTGCACTAGGGATTTAAAACTGCACTACTTTCCACTACACTTACTGGAAAAACAGAGGTTTCTCCAGAAAGCAGTACAGTAATAATATTGTAATAAAATTGTCTCCTATATTAGACAGTATGAATTATAATCCACGGCAACAATTTTTCAGAGAGTGAACGTTGATGAAATAAAACCACATGTCAAAAGCTTTTCAGAAACTGCACATGGACTTCAAAATGGGGCTTACCTTATAGTGTGTAACACAGGCAGGTTTATAGGGGTGCTCACTTTCTACAACAGCATAGTGATTGGAGGTAGTACAAGCTGAAAGCCCTTGTTCCGGTTGGTTTCCGGTGGTGCTGTCTGTGGACTGATTTGGGTTAAAAGCTGGAGGGGCGTATTTCTGATTCAGAACTGCCACAGAAGGAAGTAACTGTTGTACTAGGCCAAAGACCTCAACAGCAACCTGTAATGTAACACCACACGCAATAACGTATTATTACTGAATGAAAAAAATACTCAAAAACTTAAAATTCTCTACAATGGTTGCTGTGGATATTCTCAATTCATTCAGTTGTCTTCCAATTCTGCATGTACACAATCCTGACAGAAAAAGCATCGCTACATTAATCTCAAATACTCCTCTTGGAGACTTGCCAAAGCTGAAACAAAAATCTGTATGTAACTGCAAAATACTTTCACTAAAACACCTTCTCTGACACTAAAAAGCTGTAACATTAACAAACAATAAACATGAGTTGAGAGAAAGCAAATACCGTATTGAAGTCACAGTCTGGTTATATTTTGTTTTATAACAACAGTAATACTGTGGGTTTTGTTCAAATACTCAACATATTTTAATGCATGCGGTGTTAAGCACACAGTTCTCTGTAATCTTTATGACATTTTCAAAGGAGAGGAACACTTCTAAAGCAAAACACTTGGTTCTAAATTCCAGTTCATCACAGTAACAATATAACCAAAAACTGAAACTATTTTAATGAAATGAATCTGCTAGTGGCCAGTCCTCTTTCCTCCCCCTTTAAAAAGAAGTTAGAAGAGAGCTTACAGTTCATGAAAAAGCAGTAAAAGGCAACAGTGTCTACTAGTTAAGGATTAACAACATTTGTAAATCTAATAATAGATTTCAAGACGGCTCCAGACCAGGCACACAGAAAATGCTCTGCCACTGAAAAGTAAAAATATTTTTATTTATAGCTGACATCTTCCCATCTCTAAAATTGATAGACATAATCTTAATGGGTAGCTACCACGCCTTTGAATATTTCTTGTAAAAACAGGATTTACAGAAAATAAAAAACATTTCATCCCACCAATATTCATCAATAAATGAGTCATACATGCAGATCCTTTTAACTTTTTGTCTTTTCCTACTATTAAAGCCTGTCATATTTCCTTCTGTTTCCTTAAGGTATTTTTTTCTTAATGTCTTCAATGTAGGTGGAAAAAAAGAAAAAGCAAGCCATTTTAAAAACATGACACGTTTTTAAAATTCATGACTCTTGGAAAATTCATAGTGAGTCACGTGGTCAAATATAAATCAGCAATTCATAAAATCATAAGAAATCAACATGTTCAGATTTTCAGAGTAAACTTTTGCCCTGTATAATGTTCTTAAGTTTCTTAAAGAATTTCTACGGAGGAGCATACCTTGGGAATAGCTGCTGCTACCGGTCCTATGTAGGCTATTATGAGGGGAAGCAGCATTGAAAACAGACTGGAAGAGCTGAGTAGTTCTGGAATGTCTTCAGCTAAACAAAGATGATTAAAACACAGGTGTTATTAATAAATGTACCATAGTTCAAAATACACCTTATTTTTCTGGTTTGCTTGTTATGAGTTAATCATCTAGTTTCTACAGTAGTTTTTACTTAAAATTAAAAATTTTAATTATCTAGGCATTGGCAAATTCTAAACCTGCAAAGTTCACCTGAGAAACATGCCATTATATACAGTTCTCTGAAAACATTTCCTCCTCTTAGAGCCTAATTTTATCGAATTCTTTGCCATTTTGTGAAACTCTGTTCATACTTTCCATGGTATAAAAGCTAGCACAACAAGCTCCTCCCAGCCCTCCAAACCAATTTCTATAGCACTATGCAATATTCTGGACATTTTGACCACGATGGCTGAAGATGGTAGCTTAAAACCACTCAGTTTTAAGGCGAACATCTATATTCTCAAAAATGAATGTTTAGGTGCTTATAAATGCATTACATCCACCAGTCTTCCTGATTACCACCACTGTGCAAAATACGCAATAAAATTTGGAACTGTCCCATCATAGCTTATCTTTTGCAAATAAAGAATCTTACCAGCTTTAATATGATGCTTGCCAAATTCATGAGCAAATTTATGAGGTATCTGTCTATGATATCTCAAGTGCAACTCAATGACTTAAAGTTATAGTTTGATACCTACAGTAATGACAGGTTACAAAAATATTCTTTGGAAAGCAAAAGAGAAATATCACAATTTTTGTATCACCGTTTTTCTAATATTACCTCTTGCTATCAATGAAAAAAGTTTTGAAAAGTAAATTTTGAAAGTCAATTTTCAAAAGCCTTACCATCTACAGCAAGAGCCCTGTGCAACAGGTCTTTGGCTGCTCGTACAACAGCACTCACGACAGAAAGAGCCCTGCTACAATTTTTATCTTCTTCGTTAGCTCTGTTCAAAAGCTGTGATTGCAGATCTCCATCATACTCACTCCTGGATGGTGGATTAAGTCAAAGTAAGTTCACAAAATACAAAATTATACTAAAACACAACTGACTGATTTTTGGTACAGAATAAGTAAAACAACTAATTTATTATAAAAAAATAAAGGAAACATTCATAGAAAATACAGGGTATATTTTGGAGGCAATGCCTCAGCGTTAGCCCATTGCAATAATTTTATATTTATTTGGCAGAAAAGATGAAAGCGTGTTTTGAAATGTTTCTTTTGACTAGATGCCTTTCAAACCACAGAAACATCTTAATTGCTGTGCTCTTCCAAGCACAACCACCTATCTTGATAAAAATAGAGTAATACTAAATGCATCATAGAAACGAATAAAACTCTTTCAATGGCTATTTCTGCATTATCATTACAGGGAAAAAAAATTCTCCCTCCCTATTCTAGAAGTGAATTTTGGTTTTGAAACACCCTCTTGGACTTACCCTTAATAAATAGTTTTTTCATTGAAATCCACTCTGTATGTCAAATTAGGCTCTCCTGAACAACATTATGCACAAAACTGTTTCAATAATATATAAAAGATCTGATTTGATTTGCTTTTTCAAAGCAATTGAATGATAATTTTAAACTAATTGAAGCCCTCAATATGACAGAATTCAGCCTTGGCATAGATAACCAAAATCACTTAGCCAACATGTAAAGCAAAATTTCCCATTCTCTTTTGGACTTCTTATGTTTGTCCATGAAGATCTGATCTTTCAAAACACCATTCCAGAACATTAAGATTACGGGACTGGCGCCTCAGAATGCTCAAAAAGTTCACTTGGAGTAGTTCAGGGCACAGCAAGGATACCTATCCTTCTCTATGACTTAAATTAACCACTGTCACAACAAGATTTTTTTTTTGTCAATGTGTCCTAGAACTGTAGTTTTGCTGTCAGCCTCAAACCTTTTCAATTTGAATTTGTTAGTGACTGACAGTGGGTGCAATTCCAACTGGGTACAGTTCCAACAAATCCTTCCAAAGCATTTCAACCTAATCAGAAGTGCATCAACATGCTTTTTTTTCGTATGGCCTTTCTTGGCATTTATATAAGCAACAATTCTATTTGTATTTGAGCATCCTTCAAACAAAATCGAGTGTGAATCCTACAAGCTCTGTTCTATAACAGTTGACTCAACATTTGTTCCTCTACTGTAGACAAATCAAAACCTCAAGTCATTACATACGAGACTGGGAATCCTCAAACTGATTAAGTTCATAACTGTAGTCATTCACAGATAACATTTAGGTTTCTGTTGTCCAAGCAAACTTCAAAAGACATTGTGATTACAGGCAATATTCTGCAAATTTTCCAAGCAAAACTTAATTTATTCTGTAACAGTTCTGGTTGTGCCATTATCGTCCTTGAAAAGCTTCTTAGAATTTTATCACAGTTGAAACAAAAAAATCTGAGACTGTTCTCATCTGAAGACAGCAGTTCGGTGCTGTTTTTTGCCACATGCTAGCTTATTTTTAAGTCTGAATGCCTCGAAGCTTCTATTTACTGAAGTTTTATGTCCTTTCCTTTTCTGAAGTCACAGAAATTGTTATTTCACCTTTATTCTTATTTTTGCTTACATAAAAGCAGACATTCTAGTAGTGGAAATAAATGTTTTACTTGTCTTCTTTCCGTCTTCTTAGATAATAAGATGCTTCATAATTATGATACTTAATAATAAAATTCCTCCAAACACTGGAGGAATTCCCTAAACACAGATGTCCAAGATTCCAGGAGACTAAATCAACGAAAGTATCATGATATGCACCAATGCAATTCCATTATTTGATAAGCAATTGCTGTTATTACTGACAAGACGAATCTTCGAGTACAGCCAATCCCATGTTTTGAAAGAGTTTAGAACTATGCTGCACCTTCAAATATACTGTTACTATAATTTTGCTGACAACTTTATTTCTTCGTATTTTAGTTCCTTTAAAACTTTAAAAGCAACATGTTCTTGTGATTGTTACTCTAAAACACATCATTTATTGTAGCATTACTTATTTTAACCTCTTCATCTTTTATTAGGTAGGTATATCTTACACATAATTAAATATCAAAGTAAATAGCTATTTCTTGCTCCTTTTACTCCTTGGATCTACTGATGATGAGCCTTTTACACAAAAATTGAGATTTGAGTAAAAGGCGTGACACTTTTTTTGCTGTACAGAAAATGGTAGCAATTCATATATTCAGGTGCTGCCACATTTTGAAAATCGCATCTTCATGCATACCAGGGTAAGCACCTCAAAAATGAAAGCAATGCTTTCCGCAAGAGCATTACCTTAAGTTAATTCCTACTATCATCCTGAAAGGCTAAAATTAAGTTTTCCTGCAGGACAGTTAGATGTTTCAGTGGATTTTCTTCAGGCAGTTGCAATTTCTCTTTTTATATCTATGAATCTCTACAATAAGAGAGGAGACAGTTCCTACATAAACAGAACTTGCTTCCCTACATGTTGCAATCCTTTCTGACAACAGAGGAAGGAACTGCATGAAATCAGAGACACAAACATTCGACTGAGTAGTCTCTCAAAAATGTCTTATGTTATAGGAAAAAACAGAGATTCAAGTATTGCACCTTACCAGTCTCCCATATTGCAGCTTTAAAGGAGCAGACAATGGACCTTGTAAGACAGGTCCACCATCAAATTACTTGCCGAGTTAAAAAAAAAAAAAAAAAAAAAAAGAAAAAAAAAGAAAAAAAAAGAAAAAAAGAAAAAAAAAGAAAAAAAAAAGATAAAAAAAAGATAATCTAAAACAATACTGGAAGAGGCACCAGTACAACCGGTATCCTGAAATCTGTCTTCATCAAATAACTTAAGTCTGAAACTACACTGGAAGAACACAATATTGCTGTTAAAGAAGCTCTTTCCTCAAACACACTCCAGATGTATTTATTTCTGTTACTACTCAAAAATAATAGCACTATGATGGTTTTATTCATCATCATGACAAAACACAAACCTGTAATAAAGAATCTGTGGAATCTGTCCTCTCGTTTGGTTTGTGCCATTACTGCTCAGACTACATGTACTAAATGTAAATGTTACAGCATCTGGACACTGAACTGTAGTCATTCCTCCATCTCCATTGGCAGTCCGGCTTCCGTAATTCCTCAAACGAACTGCATATTTCACATTTTCCTTAAAAAGGAGAGCCAAAAACAGTATGCAGTATAAAACAAGTATATAAGTTAGGCTTCAGTACAAAACAAGTATATAAATTAGGCTTCAGTATAGAACAAGTATATAAGTTAGGCTTCATGATATTATGAAAGCTGTTATTTTACATTAATACTGGAGAGTCTGAAAAGTCCTTCAAAGCACTCGACAAATGAAATTAACTGCAAAAGATACAGTATTTAACAAAAGCCAATGCTGTTCCATGTTCCCAAACTATGGACCATAACTTAAGTAAAATATTACTTCTAATTACTTGAAGAGTGACCAGGTACCTGAAAAAATTAGCTATCAAATTGCACACAAAAAAGTTGCACATTCAAGAATATTCTAAATTACTAAGCAATTACAATCTATCTTACGCTATGACAAAAATTCAGACTTTTTGCTGCCGGGATTTGAAATTTTCAGTTACAGATGAAACTGAAAATTTAAAGCAAACATGTCCAGATTAATTTCTAAATGTGTACACAAAAAAAATACCAATTTCATTAACTAAAGAAGTCATATGAAACTCCAGATGCGCACTTCTCTTATTTACCTTCAGTGGCACAACTTTGTCAAGTCTGATTTCAGCTATGTCACTGGGAGAATCATCTGTGGTGTAAGTTCCTTTAACCAACTCTAAAGATGTCCATCTATGAGAATGAGTTGAATCTCCAGTATGATCACTCTGATTCAAAGAAACGAAGTCATTTTAATATACTTATAATGTATTAAATGACATGACACATTCATGCAATCGTGCAAGTTACACCTTCTTGTATGAATTGTAACACAGCATTACAAATACAAACAAGCTGAAAAACCTGTTCAGAGTCAACACTAAAGCCTTTCTGCTAAAAAGGAAGTTACTGAGCGGGGAGGTTAATTTCCCACAGCAACCTATGCTTGCCCTTTGGAAGAGATTAGAAAAGTTGATTAAATTAACAACTGGATATAAAAGGACAAAGGTTTTTCTTCATTACAAAAAACACACAAACCAGTTTTATGCTTCTTCTAAGAAACTCTTTCAACAACATATGACATATCTGTAGCTACAGCCTGACCATGCTGGTAGGCTACCCCTTTCTTTGGTTTAAAATCTTTTAACTTGGTCTCCTTTATTTCTTATTTTCCTTCACAGTTTGCAGAAAGATAATGGGTACTAACGTATGTTTAGCTCTAGGAAGTGAAAAGCCCACTATACTTCAAATATTATTCAAAATAAAGTAAGATTTCAAGACCATAACCAAGAAAAAGACCTTGCTGGATATGATATGTAACTTGCAATACCACAAAAGTCACCATCACAAGCAAACCAAAAAACCCTATTATCAGTGCACTGTTTTACTGGTATCCTAGACTGTCTAAGAATATTACAATACTACTTTGAAAAACATATTATGAAAATGCCTCTGAGGTTACTTTCGTTCAAATTGTATTCTCAAATGCAGTACTTACATCATCAACTAATACCTCCAACTCATACTCATGAATTCCTCCTCCACCATAAACAGAAAATCCTACTACAACTACACCAGGTTTGTCGACAGAGAAACATATTGCATCAGGAGATCCATTCCCAGTATTCCAGCTTCTTCCCTGACTGGTTTTAGTGAATCGGTTTGGAGTGGATTTGACAGAATGGAGAGAGTTCAGACCATCAACCTGTAGAAAGTTAAATACAAGCACCAGAAAAAGTTAACTGCTAAATGTTCGACAACTTCAATAAAGCGAAGTTAACTGAATTAAATTACTAGATTTTCAACTGGGTAAATTTTAAGTCAACTGATAAAACACAGAAGATGCCGCTACTGGGGTTTCTATCCAGTTTTCTATCGACTAAAAAGAAAATATAATTTTTGGTAATTGAGAATTAACTAGGAATAATTAGATTCTGATTCCTAATTTTTTCAAGTATTTAAATATATACTTTATGGGATGAATTAGCACCAAAGATAGTTAACTGTACTTCAAGAGTTAGGTATTTCTGCCTTTGATAATATCAAGATTAAGAGAGAACAGATACAAATCTTATATAATAATAAAATCATCTTTAATCAAGATGTTATCAAAAGCTGGGTTCTCTCTTTGAAAAAAGGCTGCTGATATACAGCGACAGTAACATCCCTTTAATAAAGAGCAAATTTCCATTATCTAATAACACAGACTTGATGATCTTAAAGGTCTTTTCCAGACATAACTGTTCTATGATTCTACTATTACAGCCTCAGTGAAAGGGACCTTCTGTGTGTGATTATGAATCTTGGGATTTCAAGAAGCTGAACACAGTACCACTCAATTTTGAATACAAAGCAAATAAACTGGAAAAAGTTTGATTATACAGACAAATACAATACACACATTTTATAATATTGAATATATAAAGGAAGATATGTATAAGGAGTATCTTACATATAAAAGGAGACAAAATGCATAAACAAAATGCATTATAAATTCTGACCCATAATCAAAAGCAGATAGAATTAGAACACACAAGGCAGCCGTGATACCATGAGAGGTACAGAGATGCTCAGGTATGCAGCACTGCCTCCAGTGAGCACTGAACAAATCTATTTTGATTGTATACGTATGGAGACACGCATGCAAAAAGAGAAGCACTCAAAAGAAAATTGCCATTTTGTAAAGAAGTTGCAGTATTCTGCAGCCATAATGAAGTAGTTAATTAGCAACAGTACTTCCTTAATACAGTGAATACATGCTTTTAAATTTATGCTGAAACATGTGAAAGCTACTGAGAACTGAGAATTCCAGCATCTGTGAAAGATCCGCACGTCTATATAATTCCTGCCACAGCCTGTATCACGTTCACAATTAACTTGTCCCACAAGACTTCTAGTAATGACTTTATAGAAGCTTTACCTCAGATCCTAATGCCGATGCTGTAAGCTCGCTCACAACACTAGCAAGCAACCCACAAGTATTGGAAACCAGGTGTGAAGAGAAAAGTTCGTTTTCTCTTCTAAGGCTGTTCCGTACTGGTAAAACAACAATGACCAACATCTTTTCCAGCACTTCCCGAAAGCTTGTCATCCCTGAAACATTTTCTTCGCTCTGCATTATGAAGAGAAAAATGATAAATGACATTGCTCTTGCTTAAAAGAAAACCATGTTGATTTTCATATATTATAAGCATTAGGTAATTAAAAAATCCATGGCTTCTTAAAAATAAGAAATGTCTAGAGGGTAGAAAAAAAGATTAAAAATTCTCAAAGCTACTGTAGTATGTATTCCTTTGTCAAAAAACTGATTAATAGTCTAGCTTCCAGAATGAGGTGATGTTGACTTTGTTTGCATTGCAAAGATATATAGGTGTCCTTCTCAGGAGAGAGCTTTTCTCATAGTCCTCCTTGCCATACTATCTGTAAAGCATACGTTAGAATACAACGGATATATAGCAACCTATGAAACTCTTCATATCATTTTCCCCATTGTCTAAAAAGAAACTTGGAAGATTTTGGCTTTGATGTTAGCGAAGAGAATATTCTGTGCAAACAGGTAAGATAAAACCAGTGGTGGGATACTTATACTGAATGAAGACTGTGAAACAAACCTAAGCTTAGGCATCTACCGTGTCTTCTACCTAGCAGTGACATTCACTGTTTTTCAAAACAGTTTATCCATACTGAAAGTCATTCCCAATAAAGAAAAATAAAATCAGCTCTACTGATGGAAATCAAAAGTTTGTCTTTCTCACCGTTTTGTCTCCCCAAAAGATCTAAGTAGTAAACAGATAGGGAAGACAACCAGGTCAAGCAAACCTGTACAGAACTCTATCTTTAGCAGTTAAGAGGTAGCTGTACCCAAGACGGAAATGTTACCCTTGTATTTAAAAGCTTTTGGTGATTTTTTTTTTTTTCATTAATTTGTGCATGTGCTTTCAAGGTGTGTGAAAGTTTTTAGCATAATAATGGCCAACAGGCATATGTTCTGCAACTTAACTGTGTATTTTATGAAGAACAGCAATCTTTTGAACTTACCTTTTGCTAAAGTCTCTGGTTGCTCAAAACTTTTGGTATTGGAAGACTCAACAACTATCCTTTATTTACCTTTCATGCAACATTCATAATTTCACAAGATCTTATCCCTCTTGTCTTCTAAAGTAAAGAATACTATTGAGCAGTCCCATCTTTGATTATCATCTTTACCCTTTTCATTCCTGTAAACCTATTCTGGAATAACAGAACTGCAAAAATACAGCATTTGAGAGCCCTTGATTAGGAAACTGTTTAATAACCTTTGATAGAACTATATGAACTGGGCCTCCCTTGTCCACCTGCTTGTTGACTCCTTTAAAAACTCCACTTTGAGACATGAATTTTTATTACCAAAGCTGTGTTGATTCTTCCTCAAAACACTAAATCTATCCACATGTTCATTCTTGTAATCACCTAAAAAATCTGGAAAACTTGCAGGAAACACTATGCAACAGAAGGCAACTTTAAACTATATTTCTGCCAATTTAATATTCCAAAATACATAAGTTTTGCTCAGACACTCTCCAAACAAGAAATAATTGGAATATTTCCGACTGAATGATGAAAATTGGGTAAAATAGTAAGTTTCTGAAACACGCCTTTTAGAAAGAAAAAACTCAGGCAAACTCAGCTACATCCTTATAAAGCTAAAACTTCAACTTACATAATTGTTTTTTGTTGCAAAGTAGAACAAGTCGTTAAAATTTCGGAATATATCCTAACCTGACTAAGTTTTTCCATGTGTGCAACCAAAAGAGGAAAACGATGGGCTAGAGCAGAGTCATTCTCAGTGCTGACTTGTTTGACCATTGATCGCAGCAATGCCTCTCCATCATATGCAATCGGAAAGATGGAGGTCAGTTTTACTGAAGTATGGCAGAGAGCAGACATAACAGCAGCAAGAAGCCGGCTACTGGAGGTTTTGAAGTTTGCTTCCTGGATGTCCTGAAAACATAAAAAGAAATTAACAGAATGGCACCATTACATTAAACGAGGAAGAATACTTTTAAAAGGAGCTTTCCAGTTTTATAGTTATAAAAATACTTCGTACATTGTTAGCTTTCCTGTGAATTTTACATTATCTTCTTTCATGAGCTTCCATTCAGATCTTTCAAATTGGAGTAATTAAAATTTGTTGGTTGACATGTTTTAAAATAATAAACCCATTTAAAATTACTTCTGAAATAATAGCACCCTTTGAAGACAAAGCACTTACTATAATTAATCAACCAATTTAATTAGAATAATATATTAAGGAACTAATTCTTCCTTGAGTTTTTATACGCTAAATAAATTGTCAGGCAAATAAGCAAATTGTTTACATCTCACTGCAATCAATGCAAGCAAGCAACTACAGTGTTTAGATGCAGGATGCTCATTCACAATAAGGAAGATACTTAGAAGAAAGCTGTTGCTTATAGAACATTGCCAGTTTCTCATGTACTTTGCTGGATCAGAGCACTGCTGTAGCATTTAATAATGAGAAATTACTCAAGTATTAGTGATGAGTATAAAAAATGCCACATGTATGCTCCTAAGCAACATGCAGCAAGAGTAATGACATATAAGGCATGGCCTCAACACTGAAAAAGCAGGTGCTGACTGTCCCAGAGGGAGAGAGAAGTTCCTAGGCTCTTGTTGAACTTGGACGCTTTTTTTAAAAATAAAAAAAAAACCAAACCAAAACCAAGCAAAACCCAAGTATTAACAAAAACAAACCACAACAGAATTCAAGTTGCAAACCAGGATGAACACAAGAAAGGAATAAAGGTTTTAAATACTGCTTGGCTTCTCGTTGAGCAAAAGGGCAAGCTAAGTAATATTTACTTGCGCCATTTAACGTACCTGGTCCAAACAATTCAACAAGTCACAGAGACATGCCCACTGGAGAGCTGGTGTTGGATAAAAGGAATGAAAGCAAGCTGTGAATGTATTATGGCATTCTTGAAGAACAGCTTCTAAAAGACTGAGAGGCTGACTGAGATATCCTTGTGGATCGTTGTCCAACTTCACCATGCAATGATCGACTCCTTCAGATAAAATTTTTCTCAGCAAGGTCCTAGTTTTTCCAATGCAATCTGCTAGTTTGCTGGTTTCTTCTACAACTGCCTTAGCCGTAGCTAGAAGGTTACACAAAGAGGAGCATTAAACGTACAATAAATGAAGCATTTTCATATTAAAATGCACATTTTACATGCAAATAAAGCAACTAGAGTTTAGCAACAATGATGAATCTACATTCAGAGAAGTTAATTTCAAAAGGAAAACAGCAAAGGCTATTAAACTACATCAAAGAAACCTGAACATCAGAAACTTCCCATTTTCCGGTCTTTCATAATATATGCTGCATTTTAATATTAGCATTGTTAAACTACAGACATGAAAAACATATACTGTCTTTCAAATTTAAACTGCGCTCACCACCAAAGGAGCTACTATGTACAGAAATGGGAAAAAAGAAGATACAAGTAGTACAAAAGAACTCAACTATAAAGCCAAACAAGAAATTAACTTTAAAATATACAAAAATTAACAGTGTAAACATGTGGTGTTGGACATTTGCTTATGCAGATAATTGCAAATATCCCAGTTCTGACAGCAAGTCTCTTAATTGCTCCAGTAAATCCATCTGTATAAGCAATTTCATCTTATAGAATATCCTACATGAATACTTAGATCAAATTTTGAATGTCCTCTAGCTTATTATTTACTGATAAATATGAAACAAGTAAATTAAGAGGAATACCTGATATTGGATATATTTCACAGGTATAGACCCTCAGCAACCTCAAGCAGCAAGTGCCCACAAAACGCAACCTTTCTAAATCCAAAAGAGTAGCAGTGTATTGGAATCCTTTAAGTCCACGAAGTTCTTCAACTCCCAGCACTAGCGTTGTCCAGCTCCAGTGAAGAATGCTCAATAAAGATTCAAAGCATTCCTATTTCAGGGTATGAAGGATATAGAAGATAGATTTTGTGTTAAAAATAAAAAGGGTACTTTCAGCATCAGTATAAGATGAAAATAAAATAGCATCTATATCCATGTTTATTATGAAAACATATTTATGTTCATACACATCTACCATACAACACACAAATCCTATTTGCTTGAGAAAAAAAAAAAAGAGCACTGAGAATGTGGGGAACACTTCACTGTAATACCATGCTAAAAGCAATTTATAGCATATGTTATAATATTATGTGTTTGGAAGTCTCTCAGTTATTTAAGAACTAACAACTGTGTATTCACCTCTAATACAGATTTTTCAGTAAATTTTACTTGCTTCACCTGCACATGAATACTGTAATACACACTTGTAACAGAACACACTCTTGTCATAACAATAAAGACTTATCAGGGCTGTTTTCACTTTCTTTTTGAACAGTTATGTTCTGCAGAATCATGGGAACTATATCACATTTACAGTACTTGAAAGTTCAACCAAAGCACATGATAGTGCACAAGCAATTTGAGGATTTAAAAAGTTTTGTTTGTCCAAAAATTTGTTTCTACTGTCATTAAATGTAGTTGATAGTTTCATAACGTTGTACCTCAGAAGACAAACTACAAGTATTTGGTATTGAATACGTTCAAGCTGCAACAATCAAGCTGATAGTTCAAAGTTCATTATAAAATGCTTAATGGTCCAGAAAGCCAAAATTCTCCTCTTATCCCAGTTCAGATCCATGGTGAGGGATAACAGCAGCAAGATAATGAAGAGAGAGGATATAATGTGAAGTATTAAAAGCCACAGAAGTTCATAGCTTAATGCAAATATTTTTAAGCGAATATATAATAAGAGTAGCTATTAATATGTTGATAATATGATTACTAAAAATGCAAATTGTGTAGATAATACATTTCTAGAAGAAACCTGAACAGGAGAAGATCATCCCGATCATCAGAGAATACTGAAGAAATGAAGAATACATAAATGAGAGAAAGCAAGTTGGTTAAGAAAATGGGACTGTGAGTGTCCATATGGATGCAATAACTTCAATGTAACTATCAGTTGAGAATACCGACAGTACATGGAATGCAGTATAAAATATAAACCACGATGGAACTGAAAATAAAGTAATCATTGCTTGTAATAGATAAAGAAGGGACTGTATTTCAAAAACATGAAGATGGAATTGGTTTTATCCCTTTATCCTGCATGATGATCATAGAGTCACCTAGGTTGGAAGGGACCTTTAAGATCACCAAGTCCAACCATCACCTAACACGACCAAAACCACCACTAAACCACTTCCCTAAGCACCACGCCTACCCATCTTTTAAATACCTCCAGGGACGGCAATTCCACCACTTCCCTGCGCAGCCCATTCCAATGTTTGATAACCCATTCGGTGAAGAAATTTTTCCTAATATCCAATCTAAACCTCCTCTAGCAAGTGGAGTTTGCACTTCAACTTAATGCAGTATTCCTCAAAATTTGACTAACCACCTTGAATGTGAAGAACTGCAGACTATCTTCTATTAATAGTTGCAGTTCTCTGTGCCTATTAATACTCCTTACCTCAGCTTACCAAAGTTTAATTAAATGCTATGTGATCCTCAATGTATATGGGAACGCATCCACGAGGAAGATGAATCTCACCAACAACTAATTAATGATAGTAATTTAAAAGCCATGGAAGAAAGCAAATTGTAAAGCTCCCTCAAAATGCTAAAAATCCTGCTAATATTATTTTCTTGGCAGGGAGTGAGGCTTGTACACTGAATACAACCAGTAAGTATGAACTCAACCCCACCAACCCACCTCCGAAAAAAACCCCAAACTAAGTAGTTCAACCTTGTAAAAAAAAAATACATTATTAGGCTCCCATTCTTAGGTCAATACTAAGCTTAGCTTAGATTTAAGTTTACATCTGAAATCTACAGAAAAAGTAAAAAAACCCAACAAAACAAACCAGTGTTCAATGTATCAGTGTAGCTAAATTCTGCTTGACGAAGTAGAAAGAAAAAATCTTTAGTTATTTCCACATGTATGTGTCTCCATTTTCTAAGTGTGAATGAACTTGCAGAAAACAGAAGATTTTTGATAATACTCACCACTGAGACAGTTCTGGCAAAAGATCTCTTTAAAATATGCACAGGTTCACTGGTTTGCTGTTTTCCTTTGGATGCACTGCCATCACTTGTTGGCAGCCTGGAAGAACAATTTAAGAACTGACTTGAAATCTGCACTTTTTACTTTTAGTGTTTTTAATGTTTGCATTGTTCAAGTGGAACAGAAGTCAAAGAAAAGTTTAAGGTAATTATCCAAAAAACGTTCCATTTCAGCATAACTTCCTCCAGTTCCTCATCCTTCTAGACCAGTAATTAAGTATCTTGAATTCTGTTCAACTGACAGAATTACGACAATTGATAATAAAGTCAAGATTTAATTTCAAATGAAATTATTACACGTATTTACTGTATTTATTCAGATGACATTTTTAAGACTTGAAGTATCTTAAAGAACACTAGTTTTGTGGAGGTAAAATATATGTGGAGGTAAAAAATACAGGCAGCACCTGTTATTGTAGCACCTTTCTTTTTGTGCTACTCATGGCTCTTTAGCCATATCCCTCCTTCAGAAGCCCCAGGGCTTGTTTGTCTTTGGCTACAGCCATCTCTCCATAGAACTCACCCAAAATGATTAACAGATTGTGCCAGGACTTTATGTGCATCAGTCAAAATGAAATCCTCCTCTGGAAAGAGAGGGGTCTATGGACGCAAAGCTTACCAGCAAAAATAAGCAAGCTGTTCTGATAAATGACCCTGAAAAGGACGTGCTTAGAAAGGACATAGCAAGAGATCTGGCATGAAGATATTCCAAGTTTCAGAAACAAGGTGGGGGCAGGGGGAAATATATCTGTATGCATATACCTCTGTGTGTGTGTATATATATACGCATACACACAAAATACAGAAATTAGGTCTTGTATGTATTTGACAAAATCTGAAAAAAATAGTTTAGCAATACAGTGAAAGAGTTCCTGCTTTTTAAAACATAGTTACATAACATTTCTCATGGAAATAATAAATAGATTAATACAATAATAATTTCATGAAGCATATGCTTACTTTAACAGGGCTTCTGTTTAAAAAACAAGTCAACAAATTGTTCTAAACAGAGGTCAAAATATTACCTGTATAATAACTGTGGGATCTGCCCTGCATTAACATCTGTACCATTATTTGATTTCTTGGAACTTTTAAACTGAAATACAACACTGAAAGAGAAATAATACAATTATTATTATTCAAGTAATATTAGATCTCTTCTTTTGCATTAAAAAATATATACAAAAAGTTTACCCATCATCTGTAGTAATAGAGGCCTGTCCGTGAGATCCACAATCACTGCTAGGTCCTGACACTCTTGCCCAGGCTACATACCACCAGCCAGCTTGCAGAAGTACTGGTTCATCAAACATCATTGCATACTTCTCTCTGAGAGAAATAAATTTTGAAAAAGATATATGTGAATTTATTTTTAGATTATTCTTTAACAAATTACACCCTGCTTATAGAATAAAATTGAAAATTAATGGAATTAAGTTACTAATCTCAATAATATTTATTTATATTCAAAATTTTTAAGTATTTCATTGAAAAATATTGAAGTAATTAAAAAAAATACTAATTCAGAAGGACCTACAAATGCCTAAGTCTAGCTCGATCTTGCATTTTGAAACAATCAAATATCAAATGACAAATATAGTAAGGACAGATTAAGTTAAATTAACACACACAAACCCAATTACATTTAATACATAACACTGCAAGTACTAATTATAAATATTAATTACATTTTTTAATTAAATTTTAGAAGAATTTTGTAAGCGACAAAAGCTTGTACATAAGTTCTTAGAAATTACACATGAATAGTTAAGAAAGTAATAGCATACATATTTAGGGGTATTGATACGTAAGAATTAAGCCTAAAAGAATCAGTCATGGATGACTTGAATGTTAAACTATTTCACAACACAGAATGAAAAAGCAGCCAAAACATGGTTAACCCCATCCATATGCACAAAATCTTTCAAGCAATAACTGCTTGTATTCTAATGAGCTGAAGCACAATAACCCTTCTTTTGGCTATGATAATTTCATATTGCAGTAAGTTTAATAATGAGTTGTTTAATGCAAATACCCATTTGTGCCTGAAAACATTCTTTTAATAGAAGTATTCAGAAGAGCTGCTGCAACATTTTGTCTTGTCTTCTCATCACAGGAATACAGGATTTGACTTGATGTGTACAAGAGCAAGTGTGAGATGATTATTCCTTCTTTTAATTTAGTATCAAAATGGCTTGGTGAGGTATTTGGTGTTTTACGACTTTACTCAACACACGTTGTTTTACATCACTTCCTACAAACTTCTAATGATGTAGGCCACCTCTGTTGATATTTAAAGTGATGTTAAAATGTGCATGAAGAAAGTAAAAATAAAGATCAAGAAGCAGGTAGAAGTAGGTAAGGAAAACATCTTACCTAGCAGCACAATCATATGCTAAGACATCGGTTTCAGCAAGAAGGTCTCCATCAGTCTCATGGTCTCCCCCATCTGGACCCAACTCAAACAACTGGTGGAGTAAGGAAAATGTAAAAATACATCTTAGGTGTTAAAAACCTCGTGATACCACTTTTTCGTGTCTGGCACTCTGGAAACTGTGTACTACTATTCTTTCCCCTTCCCAAAAGTAATTGCTAGTTACTACCACTGACAGACAGATTCCCATCTGGAAGTGATGATTTTGTAATACCATTAACTGTTAAAATATAGCAACTGACACTGACCTCCCAGCCTTATGGCCAGATATATTTTAAAGGGGAGAAACTCCCTAAATCTTGCAGGCAAGTCAAATGCAGAGCGTATAAAAACGGCAAAGTGGCAGGAAGGCACAGGCTTTCTGTCATAGATTGAAATGCTCTGAAAATACACTCAACTTCTCTGGGGACAGCTTGACTGTTTAGCCCAGCTAGTCAGTAGTGTCATAAACAGTTGGTGACTAGGACAAAAGATGATACCTTTTTCTACACAACTCGTGTTTCTTAGTCAGTCAGAAATTATTTCTACAGCTTGATGAGCTTGAAAGAGGCCCACAATATATGTCTATGACTTCTCCTGCAAATACCTAGTTAATACACAGTTTATCTGTAATAGGACTGGCAAATCTTATTTTGGCTACAAGCTAATCCTGGACAACCAGAAACAAACAAACAAAAATACTAGAGTGCTTTCATAAGGTCACTACCTTTAGTATTCAACATTAGTCATGCTTTTTTTTTTTTTTGGTTAAGTTTCTTGGCTTTCCTTAATCATTTGAAATTCTCAGTCATTGTGTTAAACTAGAATAAAGTACAACTTATTTTGGATCTCCTGTTGCCTTATGCAAATGTTACTGCTAAGCATATGCCACCTGTTTCCCTAAAACAAACTTTAATACCTAGTCATCTGAAAATAGAAAAAGAAAACTCATTTACCCACTAAGTGACAAGTAACAATAACATATTCCGAATATACACATCTAATATAAATCTCAGACAGTTATTAGATCCTTCCTTTACTTTGTCTTTCAGGGAGTTTCTGAAATCCTTATTAAATTCAGGAACAGAAGCTACTTATCAGAAACCAGAAATCTGTTATCACACTGTGTGTTTATGTGAGCTTTTTCATCTAAAGCCAGGTTTGTTTATTTAAAATCAGTGCAGATGCTCTAGCCCTAATGATTCTTATGTTTCCCACAAAGCAGAGTTAAGTATGTCTGGTGCTGTTCACTCCCAGTTGAAGAATCCCAGCTGAGAAGCTGCCCAGAGTGCAGTCTGAGAAAGAAGTGGTAGGGACAGTGGGAAGCAATGGCTCAGCTAGCACCAAAGGAACTCCAGCTACTGATAAGCACTCTTTTTCTGTTTTTGAGAAGCAGTCCCTCATGTATCCTGACATAGGACGTGATTCTACCTTGAAGCCCACACCAATTTTCTGCAGGTGCACCTCAGAGCTTTGAAAACACAGAACCCTTTGACCCACTACTGCATCTGCTCAAGACACCTGTAAGGCCGCATAGCATTTAGTGAAGGTAGGAATGGGCAAATTCTTCACAATTAAGAATACTAATTCTCAGATCTCTACTTCACCCACCTTACCTGCATAAGTCTCATTACTTCTCACTAAGAAGCCTTCTAGTTCTATTACTAATGATTTAATATACAGTAAACCGCTTATTCATCAAGAAATAAAATTAATCATGGTTTTAGATGGCATTTCTAAAGTTCTGATTTTGAGACATAATATTGTTTAAAATAAAACCAAAAAAACTTACCTTTATTTTAGCAGTGTATTCACCCCTCCCTCCAAAAAGACCAAGACCACCTAATAAAATATCCGTATCAGCACAGAAACGGATAGCTTCTACTGAGTGGGCTGAATAACCCCAGCCTCCTCCATGACCTGCAGAAAAAAACCCAACAAAAATACAGTTAAGCTACCTTAGCCTTTCATTCTGCAAGCCTGATCAGCTTGTGCTATAAAATTTTACTGATACATACTTTCAAATCTGTTAACAACACTATAGTCTTCTTTAGAATAAACTTTCATTACTGCTTGAGTCTCCTCTTCTGTATTTGCTATACCCATTTTTAAGTCCTGCATAGCAGCCAAAGTATCAAGACAACCTAGAAGAAAGCAAAACCAAAAAGAACTCAAAATTTCTTACTGTTGATCATAATTAGTGAAATGGAAATGAATACTAGTTGAAAAGATCAAAGGAACCTAACTGTTTTGTCCCTAAACCACACATACGCTACCGAATATCATTAGAGTTTTGATTAGGTAAGGGGTCGCACTGCTGTAGAATCTCAAGGTTTGTTATTGAAGATCCATTTAATTTCATTTATTCATTTTCCAGAATGACCAAGAAATGTGATCAAATCAACTTTGCAACTTTTCCAATGGTAAGTAAATTGCCAGCAATGCCTTTTCCTTTTTTTTCTTTTCCTTTTTAAATTTCCCATGTTACTAAAAAAGAATTGAAGGATTAACAGAATTATGGGCAGATATGAGAGCCTTCATAAAAGGTATTTTGTTTCATATACATGGGTACCTAACATGCCTTACTCTGACTCAGACACAAAAAAGTACTGTTCAAGTGAAAGTTTATCACATCTCTAACACACAATGAAGGGAGCAGGACAATGAACTGATCACTCATCACAATCAGTAAGCAAGTGAGCTAAAATAACCTCCAAAGCTGTGCTTTGAAGGATTAGAGATGTTGCATATGACCAGTTTATACATCAACACCATGGGATTATTTTTTGTTTTGGTAGGCTTTTTAGACTACAAAAGAAAATCACATTACTCTTAGCACCCCATTATGCAAAACTGCAAAGAGTGCAGTTTTACATACTGAATTTACATACTTATTTTACATACTGTTTTACATACTTATTTTACATACTGAATTTACTCTAAAATAAAAATAGTTTATTTAAGAGCACTTTTTTCCTGTCTTTTGGAGACTCCAGGTTAACTTAACAGTTCTAACTTTATTCTGCAGACTGTCCAAAAAGATCACCTAGGAATGTCTTATACTTTATTATGCTGACCTCTAGTAGCAGGTTCCATCACAACCCTAAAATTCTCTAGCATCATTAAGATGGCAGAAGATAACTATTTTGATTTAAATTAATGCATATCAGCCAGATCATAAGTGTTACAAGCAATGGTGAAAGACTACAAAGTAAAATTTTAACTCAAGAAAGTCCGAAAGCTGTTAGATTACAGTTCATTTATACATTAATTAATGTTTCTTTATTTCATCTAGGCTTCTGACTCATTAACTATAAATGTATACCTAGAATGTGCAAAGCTGCATGAGATCTGGTGGTTAGAGCTTTGGAACCTGTTGGCAGAGCAAGTTCTGGACTCAAAATACTACACCGGGATTGCATGTCTGGAGCTGAGGGAAGTCTGGAATCGGCAACTACTGCATTGTAACTCCACAGTTCCCTAGCATTTGGTCGAAACCTAGAGCAAGACAAAACAGAGTAAAAAAACCAACCTTTCACCTACTAAAAAAATACAAAAATCTAACTGATAATTAAATTTTATAAGCTATTTAATGTAAAATGTAGATCTGCTAGTACAAACTCTTAAAATTGAACATCATTACACCAAATACATATAAACTTTACTAACTTAACACACTAGCAAATGGAAAGACACAAAAACATTCTTACTGCACTTCAAGTCAAACAGTTATATTATGGGTTTACAAATTTCATAAAACTTTAAGACACTTTTACAAGCTAATAAATATTACAACAGTATAATCTATTAAGAAGCATAAAGTAACTAGCAAAGTACTAGATATAATGGCAGATGTGCTCAAAAATTACAAAGATGCCAAGTGAAAGTAAAAGGGTTACTCACCTTCAAATAAGAGTTAAAAGATCTTGAGAAATTCAACATATTTTGTTTGGGCTTTTTTAAATTGATATCACCTTATGAGTTTTTATGGGATTACAGAAAAGGGCAGCATAAACAAGGGAATACAAAGACTTTATATACTACAGATAAACATGGAGAAAAAGAAAATGAAAAAAAAAATGAAATCTCTGATATCACTACGTAAAAGGAGGAAACAGAAGACAAAGGCCTACAGGAGCATTCTGAATAAGCACAAAAGGAACTTTCACTTGGTACAATGTTGAAAAAATCCAAATGGGGCTAAGATGGTCTAACTAAAACTAAATAAATAGTTTTAACTAAAAATACTATAGGATACCATATGTATTCAGGATTTCAATGAGTTTGCAACAATGTGCAAGCTTATACACACACACACAAAATTAACTGCTTGAATTTCACTACTAACTGAAAAAGTAAGTCACAAAGCTGTGAAGAAAATCTTTAAAATCTACGTAATCAAGAATGCAGTCTCTCTGTACAGATAAAATCCCTCCCTCATTTAAATAGTCATGAATAAAGATGGACAGGAATAGTAATCAATATACCAAATATTTCACTACTAATCATTAACATGCGTCTGCTTTAGAATGTTTTAATATTTTCCATTAAACAAGAATGGGATGTAACACAGAAATAAATCTGCTCAGACTCCAAGAATCCATTTTTCAGGTAAGTATTTAAGCTCTAGATTTAGTTCTATAGTTCCCAAAATTTTGCAAGACAAAAACACCTCAATCCATGCCATATTTACCCATATTATCTTTAACATGTGACTTTGTACTTCCTTGAGCTGAATAGCCAGTTTAGTGCGCTACATCGAGTGTCATCACCTTTTCTCCCCTGAAACTTGCTGCTTTCCCATGGCCATTGATAACTGCATTTTTCATTAATTGAGTCTTTTAGTGTGTTTAATCATGCTGATAATATCATGACTGAGAGCTTTAAGAGATGTGGGTGTTCCTCATTTCAAATCTCAGCATAATTTAAATAAGAACTGGTACCTATTTAATGAGATTCAATCATGGGGATGTGCATAATGCAGAACTACGGACATCCAAGGAATTTCAGATATCATAAAGGAACATTTCTAGCAAACATGCATGCTTCAATGTTAAGTGGCTATTAAGTTCTTGAATCTCAATTTTGGATGAAGACATCCAAAGCAGGATGCAAGTAGCCTATGGACACAACAATCTTTAAAAAAAAGATATGACCTACACGATACTATCTTTTCCAGATGAATGCATACTAGCTGGTTCCCTGCTTTATTCTAACTGCAAGTGATTATTCCTGTTTTGCTTAAGTCTTCAAACAGTTTAAACATCATCCATCACTTGTACTCAGTTGACAGTTCAAATTTCTCTTCCAAATCCTGGCTAACTCAGTTTTTAAATCATTATAGAAGAATTGGAGGCTACCATTCTGTTTTGGAACAAGGGCTTACAATCTACGCCTGCTCAAAGACTCCACTGAAAGCAACCACCTCAAAGACTGTGAAATAAATACAACTGTAATTTCAATGTCTCTGCCGTCTAAATAAGTATCTTTACTTTGACCTCCCAAAATGTCAGAACTGAAAAAAATATTATTACTCCACTCCTTCTCCTATTCAAGTCTTAATCACTAATGCCCAATAGAAGGATTTAAGAGACAAGGTTGTGGAAGCTGGGTATGGCAAGAAAATTATTTACTGAAAAGTTAAGTAGATGGAGCAAAGCAAGGGAAGAATAAAAAGAATAAATAAGTGGAATAGATTAGAGTCCCCCAAACATCATGAGACTGGAATGAGAATGATGCAAAAGCGAAAAGAAATCAAAAAAATTCAGGCAAGAGAAGATGTTTGTTTCGGGCTTACTTGAACAGACCATCCAAAAAATATGGAAAAAGATACAGGGAAGACTAAAAATTATTTTTCATTTACTAGGGAAAAGGAGCATAATCAAATCTCCAGCCGCCCAAATTATTTTAAAAAGGATTTCTATACTATGACCTTAATAGCCATAATCCACACTTGCCTCCAAATAACATCATAGACAGGATCCAGACACACACCAGAACCTTGAAGGTCTTCCTGCTCAGAATCATTGAATGTTTTGCAACTGCCATCTACTTTGTTTATCAGCAGACATTTAAAAGGAGGAGGTTCTGATATTGAAGCTGGTACCAAACCTAGATCAAGGAGCAAAAAGAGCAGAAAAACATGAAGACTCCGCTCATTACATGACATTTTCTATACACAAAACATTAATGTAGTAGGGAAGAACAGATATACTGCTACTGCAAAAAAATAAAACATAGTAAGATTTTAATGCAAGAAAAGTTCAGACTTTTACATTCTTATTTTTAATAAAATTAATTTCTAAAGAAGGTAGGATCGCCATGTGCAGTATAACTAGAAAGTAAAAATATTTTAATTCCCTCTATTCACATTTTTGACTTGTTGCTCCTCTATTGTTCACATGACTGAAGCTATTTTTTCTCCAATACTTCTGTAAGCATTTGAAATAGTATTAGAAGAGCTCTTGCCTATTATATGCCTGCTTGCAAAGATCTCTGATGTAGCAAGCACATGAGAATTAATGAGAGCTTCGTCGATCCTGAGAAAAGTCTGGTCTCCACTCGCTCCTATCCACGTTGCTTTGCGTCCATATTTAGAGCCTATATTAGGCATAGGTGCTGGTTTTGCATTCCAGTAGGGCATATCCAGAATTGGCCTACCAAGCTGACCTTTCTATAGAGAGAATACAAGAATTAGTAACAGTAACAATAAATCTCAAAGACGAACACGTTACTTCAGTAGTTTCAGCATACAAAATTAGTAATCTGGAAGAAAGAGCTTGCCACAACATTACCTTCAAAAAACAATGGCTACTCTAAGTGAAGCATTATACATTTAAATACAAGGAACAAGTTATTGACAGATACCCTTCTCCCTATTCAGTTAGGTTTTTGATTGAACCTTTTTTTTTGTTTTAATGCAACTCACTCTCCATGATGGATAATCCTCCTTTCCCTCCTCAGAATCAAATCGAAAAGCTTTACTCTCCTTCAATACTCAAAATCTGAAAAACTTCAGTGCTAACCAAGGAATGAATTAATAGGAATATGTTCTTTCAGACAGTCTAAATTCCACTAAATTCTGAAATTACATAGACTGCAAGTCTTACACGCCAAATACCTCTTAAAAGTACCTAGAAATCGATCAGCACACCAAACTCAAGCTAAAAAGAGTATGAAGTGCCTAAGCAAGCACCTCTGCATATGCTCATTAACATCCACACCTAGGATCTAGAGCCTTATCTCCTATGTATACCTAGCTACTGAGAGATGGACCAACAGTTCTTATAGTGTACCTAAGTATGTAGTAAGAACTACTGCCATAAATCTGTTCAGACTCCATCTATCTAAGAAAATTCACTGCAGCCTAATGAAGTCAAGGTAACTTTTTATTTGAAGTGGTAAGGGAGAGGAAACATGCATATACAGCAACTACCCTCTGTCCAGCATGTTACTCATCTCTCTTTCAATGTAACACTGTCCGTAAACTTAGTGAAGACATCTTCAAGAAACATGCTTGCTTTTGAGCTTGTCTTGACTTTACGATGCTTTCAATAAGCTTTCAAGCACCACAATATTAAAATCAGATGCATAGAACAGGTGGTCTAAATATGGTCTAATTTATTTTTTCTTTTAGAAAAAGAAAAAAAAATTCAGTCAACTGACAGGCTTTTAAATCCTGTGAATTTCGTTTTTCAGGGGCTAAATTTCACTGCAAGTCAACAAAGCTTAAACCTTTATGTGTCCAAGTCCCTTTTGACAAAAACATGGGACACCAAAGCTCTTAAAGCCTGAAAAAAAACAAAATAGTACATAATCAAAGAGCCATCTTGTGTCACACAATTCAAAACATGATTTTCTACTGCTACAATTTCAGTCTTCACTTTTTTTTTTTATTTTTTGTAAAAAGACAGACTTCAAAAGGTGCAATTTCTCTTCTGTTATGTTTGGCAGTATGCAGTTTTTAAAGCATATAAGAACAGCTCAATACGTATACCCTAGCTTTTGCCGAAAGAACATTAGTGGGAAAGCACAAACAGCAGATGACTCTGGAGAGATTGCAGTGAGGGGGGCACAAGGAGGCACAAAGGCCTAAAGTCAGGATGAAGGGGAACCAAATGATGTCGAAGTGTTTATTCAATGAATATAAGAATGGATTCCACATGGACATAGGAGAATATACACCATGCGGATAGGAAAGAAGAGTACCAGAGTTTATGCTGTGTTATACTGAGCAATAATCTCCCCTAAAGTGTAAGCATAACTTCTGAAACTCATTGCCGTTTCTATGAAAGAAAACAGGACACTTATTTTTTCTAACGAATGCAGACAGACAGGTAATAGAATATGCAATAGATAGTTATTTGCAACAATAAGAGTTTGAGAAAACTGGTGCACCTTATAAAATAATCCAGTTTTAAACCACTATCTTCATTGAAGTATATATGAAACCCACCAAGAATTTCTGACATCATGTTTTTCTAACCACAACAATATTAGAGGCCACATTTTTAAACCTAACAGACACAGAAGACATGCAGAAGTCATGAGCAGTTCTATAAGAGCAAGTATAAGCAGTTTTGAAAGGTATTTAAACTATACATTAATTACTAGCTTATTCCCATAAGTAAATATTATTATTTCCTTACTGAGAAACTTCCAAATGTGAAAACCTGGCCATCCATTAGGAGAATAGCTGTATGGTTGCTTCCGGCAGTAACTTGTGTACTAGGACCTGGTAACGCTTGCACCAATGTGGGACATCCCCTATATCAAAATAAATTAATTATGTATCAATACATGCTTATGCAACATTTAACACATACAGTAGTATTATAAGGATTTCAATCACTCTGAAATATATTTGCTATGTTCACATACTATACGAAATCAGAGTCAAGCAACATCTTAAGTATTAAATGAACAGAGGTTTGAAAGACTGTACCTGATATTTAAATTTATGCCCTCTTGTTACAGGGAACCAGACCAAGTAACATCTCTTCAGTTAAACTCAGAAAGTAGCATAGAATAAAAATGGTTAATTTAATATATAGTTGTAAGATTATGTTAACATTACTGTAGTAAAATAAATATGTGTTTGTATATGCACATATGTAAAATACATAGCAGTAAAAAAAGTATCTGTTATGAGTATGCTGGTTAAGCACTTAAAAACCCTGTTTGCATTTTGAAGCAATTAAAGCTTTATGTGGTTGGTACTCTATTACAATTACCAGATGCGATATTGATATATCCCTCCAGAGATCACTGACTACGGAATTATAAAAGAAAGAGAAGGTCTACCCACCTCCATCAGCTTTCTAATGGAGAATAAGGCATTAGAAAACTGATCTCCATCAAACGCAAGAAAGAAAGAACAAACTTCTCCAAACCGTTTTCCAGAAAAATCTGAAAAAGTCTAATCCATGTGTCTCCCAAATATGGACAGGTATTACAAAATAAATTTCCCATTCCAGTAAAAATGAAGGGAAAAAACCTAACAGGATGATTAAGACGCAAAGAAAGACAACTTAAAGTGATGACTTAGAATAGAAATAGCAGAAAAGATAAAAATACCCTAAAATTTTTATCTCAACCCCAACAAAGTGAACAGGCACCTACATGAACTGTACCAGACTTTGAATCCTATAATGAATTTCTAGGTTGAAATAGACTTAACATTTATTGTGAACTTAGAAAGACTGTGAATTTGAAGAACAAGATATTCCCAAATAACTCTGTTGGGGAACTCTGACCCCAGAGAACAGCAGCACTATTCAAACTTAATTTTAAACATGCACTTTCAAAAGTAGGTTAGTCTAAAATAATAACAGGCTATCTTATGCTGAAATAAATAAAAAAAAAAGTGTCAGCCCACAGTTTCCTAGTGATGGTTTAGCAGCTGATGTGCAAAAAGACAGGTTATCTGCATGTTCTGATTTTGGCTGAATTGCAGGTAAAACTGAAATCGAGAAAGTAGGAGGAAGGAGAGGCATCGTGTGTTCAGTAGGGAAAGGGTACATGGGAAGATGTGAACATATGGAAACGTGGAACAGAGGAATGCACGATGAAGACAGGTTGATGACCTGAAGGAGGGAGAACACAGGTATACAGAAAGAAATTATTCCTTTGTCGTGAATGTAGCTTCCAGTGGGTGATTCTAGGGGAGATGGAGAGCCTGAAGGGCAGCATAAAATTTGGTAAAGGATGCACAACATGACCTTCAGAAATTTAGAAGCCTCTGTTGGTCTACAGGCATATTGGTTTGGACATCAGTAAGATTACACACAGAGCAAAGTTTAGCAGCAACAACGATAAAACATTTTAAGAACAGAAGAAACGTTACATTTGCCTCCCATTAACTTTAAGGAAGCTCAAAAAGGCACTGAAGCAGAAACAAAAACATAGTTAAGAACTAATTCAAAAGCATTGCTGTTAAAAAGAAATATTTTTATTATTTTTTTCTCTCCTCAAAATTATGACAGCTGCAGACATAGAATTATCAATCCTATGCTTGTAAAAAAAAAAGTGAACCTTTCATCTCTTTGATGCATAAAAGCTAAGATATTATCACCAAAATTATCTATCTTTCTGTTTTCCCAATTAAATCTATCAGCAGTGTTACCTGAATGCTGTGTATGATATTCCCTTGGCAGCAGAAGAGCAAAACCAGAGAAGCAACTAATGTAGAGATGTGTAGAATGTTATCCTCTTAAATAGCTCTTTTATTAAGATCACCCAGCTTTTGGAATGACCAACTACAATGTATCAACTAATAATCTGAACAGCAAAAGGCTTAAGACACTTAACTACATCAAAAAAATAAAGTAAAATTACAGAAAAATAGTTTTCTCTTCATAAAAGAAGGAGTGATTTGGAAAAATACAGTAAGCTAGTTTGACTGATGTATATGGAATTTAAAACCTGTGATACTATTGAGTATTTGCCAATCACTTGGAAACTCAACATAGAAAAGCCCAGCATAGACACTTAAGAGTCTGAGAGACTCTTTGGACAAAGTTTTGATAACCAGGTTTTCTCCATTTGAATGGGAGAAAGCAAGAAGTGTTCTTCTGGGATGGAGCTGAAGGACACATTGGTGTCAAACTCACAGATTCTTTGGCTTCTGGATATGACACAGGTACTTGACACAGGTCAATCACAATAGACCAACCTCAACTATAAGGGAAGTAACCTGAGATCCCTTGGGAAAATGTAAGATTACTTAAAGAAAAGCAGCAGATATACATGCATCAGCTAACTCAGGATCCTGCAGAAGCTCCAAATGCACATTGGCTGTCCACACCAACCCTCTTCCGTCCTGAAGGATAAGCATTTCTTGAAGCAGATGTGCCCTTTGAAAATTCGTCCTGCATTAACCGTATGAACAATCGCTGTCCATGGTACTTTTCCAGCCAACAGCTGGCTGCCAGGTCCAGAAGATGTCGCTTGGGGCAGCTGACCGTGGTGCTGTAAATTCAGGTTCACCGTGGGCTGTGACTGTGTAATGGGTAAAAGGAAACCAGTAGTAACTTCTGTCGATGGCAGGCAGAGTTCGATAGTATGGAGTTAAGAAGCAAATGGAGATTTTTAGGTTTTATGGGTAACTGGAAGTTTGGTGAAAATGATGTAAATAAGACCTGCACTCCACCACTGAAGTAAAATAATCAGACAACACACCTAGAAACACAGTCCTATCAGAGATGATAGAATACCTTTTTTTTTTCCTAGAGATATTAATAGGATATAGTCTCTACGTTTTGTCTTCAAATAGAACATAGCTGACTGCCCACAGAATGTCTGCTCAGTTTTCTTCCATGTTATTGCTGAACCTTCGGAAGCAAAACCAATCACATCAGGATTGTCTTAGTTCAGTTGTTCCATTTCTGGAGCTTGACTGCCAGATCACGTGCTTGCTAACGTAGTGCTGAAGTCAGCAGTTTGGATAAGAAATGCAGGCAAATTTTGAACAATAAGAGAAATATCCTGGGGCTTTAAGTCCCAGCTTCTTGAGAGAAGCACCGGCAACAAACAGGCCTTTGCTTACCTGAATACAAGACATGCTATTTTTCACCAAGACTAGATACAGTAAAGCATTTCTTGCTTCCACTGGGTTTCTATCCACCAGCATCTAATTTGAGGAGAATATAAGCAGAGATTGACAAATCCTTCATGCAGTGGATAGTTCATCAACATCTGCCACTGTGGATTTTACAACAGAAAGCCTATGCAGACTAGTTTAATGGCTCCAGCATACTGATATGGAAAAAATGGTCTCCCAGCAACCAGATCACATGCATTTTTAAGTGGTCCGTCTGTGCATGGTTGAAGTCTTTGGTGGAGGAAAAAAAATAGCATCACCTTGTGCATGTTGCTTGTTCCTCCACACCATTTTAGTTCTATTAATGATATATTGAGAATCACATCGTCCTGTTCATCTGCTGTTTTGTTTGCTTGTATGCATTAAAAAAATATTCTGAAGTCCTTCTAGGGTATTTAATATGCCTCATTCCTACTGAAATAAGAGGAAGAATGTGGTGTTTACCATACTCTAATAGGGGAGTCCAGAATCCCCTTAATGAAGGAGTCTGACGTGTCTGGACAGGTGCATAGAACTCAAAATAGTTACGCATTTTCAAGACTTTTAAAAATATAGCTCATTACTAAACCTTTTACACTGCAAGACAGAAGTCTCTGAAAGAGTAAGACATCAATCACTGCCCAGGAACTTCCGTCATTGCTTCATCTGGCAATGAAGATGGTTCCCTCAGATGAAAATGAGAATTCCTGCGCTTTCCCTGACAGTTCTTGTTTTCATGGTCCCCCGTATTTAGATATACTAGCTAGGCTGCCTAAATATTACTTCCTTTTTTTTTTCCTCCCCTGTCTCTCTCCCAGAAACACAGTCGAGTATCAGTTCCTGGATTCAGAAGAGGATGGTCTTCCTGAGGTCAATACAGGCAATGTGACACACTGCATGACTGACATACCACTGACCTGGCTGGAGCTGGCCATCTGAGCACCACTGCATCCCAACTGAGGTGGAACTCTGCATAAGGATTCCCTGTTTCCTTCTCTGAATCCCTTACTGTGAGGACAGAGGAGAGATCTCTACTTAAAGCTGGAAAAAGAAGTACATCAATGAGGAAATTATCATTTGAATGAGGGTGCTAAACAGCAATATAGTACTATAGCCAGTTCTCATGCACAGGACATACTCCAAATTTCTTCAAGGTTTTTTCAGACACTCTCTAGGGTCTGTTGCAGAATGACACAAAGGTCAGTGCCAAGTCGCTTGTATCTCCTCAGCTTCTAGGCCTGGTAAAGCACTATCCTTTGGCACAGGATGTTTCGTGTCCTTTCCTAGGATCTCACTTGGAACTACATTTGTTCTCCATCCAGTTTCTGTCTAAGTAAGCAACAGATGTGGGGTTTATTGCCTGAAATACTGACAGATACAGCAGATAGCTCCGATGCCTTCGGAAAAGCCAAGTGATTTCAGCAACGTTGGAAATAGGAGTCAGTAAGTTACCAGTACAAATGCCACGGCTATTTGTACCTCTTCGGTCTTTAAGACAGAAACTGGCCTTATTCCAGTAGTGACTTGAATTGCCAGCTAAAGCAGTTGTAGCTTGGAACAAGTATCCAAGAATTTCCAGGAATGAAAAACAGAGTACTTATCTGTAATCAGGCTCTATCATAGGCAGAAACACAGACTGCATTCACCAGTCCAATGTAAACTGAGTAGGGGGAACACTTTAGAGACTACCATTAGACACAGCAGCCAATACAAAAGTAACACTTCGAGTAAAGTTTCTTTCTTCCTTCCCTCTCCCCTTTTTATTTAGTGAATCCAATGAAAGTGTTAAGAAGACGAACACCTCTCCAGAAACTTGACAAAAGAAATGATTTGGAAGTCTCCAAAGAAATTAGGAGGACAGATGTTCAGTAATTTTCATCTCACTGCTACAAGAGAAATGACAGAACTGAAGACAGGTCATGGATGGTCCACTCTGTATGCCTTTTATATAAGGATACTGAGCATTATCCTGGACATAAACAAAGCCTCAATGGTTCCTACTATTTAAAATCCCCTGTCTTATGTGTTATATGGTATCTGTACATGCCCAAAGAACATTATTACATTTCTTTTTATGGCAGGACACTGATTTTTTTACTTTAGCAAATAGATAAGACACTAAGGATGAAATACTAAGGGTGAGATTGAGCTGCACAATAAAGACACCTACATTTAATTATCTAGGCTCTCTCTGTAGTCGACGAAGATCAAGCCCATAAAGCTTACAGGGCTACTGAGCATACCTAAAGCAGATAAGTAGTGGACGGTTAGTCAAATAACTCTCCACACTCTGTTGACTTCTCTATTTCCATTGACCACAAAGAAAGCACTCTTGTGCTGACATCCAAATTAAGCATCAAAATAAGCTGAGACCCAAACTTAGTGACTTAATTTTGGAAACTAATAATAAAACAAAAAAAAAAAAAAAAGAGTTTTATCATAAGTGAACTACTGTCAATGGTGTAACAGAAGCAGGGTAATCTAGGTTTACAACACAATACTATTTGAATTATTGCATGTGTAGGATTTTACATAAATAATGATCTTTTAAGGAGATTTCAATGTCTTTCTCATATACGTAGGGAGTATTGAAGAGACAGAAGCATTTCAAACTCAATTATCAAAGCTTTGTTAGTAGTTATGCACAGAAGCCTTCATGTATTAAACAAGTTACTTGTACAGTACAGCAGTACTGTTACTGTATCTATATGCAGAGGGTGATGGAGAATAAGGGTAGAACAAGAGCTTATCAACTTTATTTGGACAATATTTGAGTTTTCACACTTGCTAGCTACAGAGAAACAGAAATTTTGCCACTTTTTATGCAGCAGTACAGCAATACACAACCACGTCCTTTAATTACCAGCTCACCTGGAATTAACATCACCGTGTCCAAGTTGCCCATGCTGCCCATATCCAAATGTGTAAACATCACCACTCTCCATCAAAACCACTGAAAAACAAACAAAATAAAATAATATTTTTCTGATATATGCACATGTCAACATGGTACTGCACCAGTGCTGGATAGGCTTTCTGAGCAGTGCAGCTAACGATCTCTACTGAAACACTAAGAGATCTATACCAGATTCCACAACCCATCACAGCTAGCATCTTGTCATCTATGCAAGGCTAGAGCTGTGCCATGCAGATGTTTTCAAATGACTTAAGAATTGTGTAAAAGCTCTGATGTAGCTCAATATATGATACTTGTAGTCCTTTCCACTGTTGAAGGACAGTGTAATAGGCTACAAAATGATACTGCAACCTTTTCAACCTTTAACACTCCCGCATACATCCTTATTGAAAATTAAACACAAAGCAGTAAACACACATATGACAACATTAAGAAATAAAAAATAAAATTCTTTGCTATAATTAACACTGACTTTTTTTTGTTTGTTTGTTTTTTTACCTGAATGGTGAAATCCACAACTGACTTGTACCGCTCTCAGTTCACAGTCAAAGCGGACAGCCCCTGGTGGATAGGTTGTGATTTTGCTGGCATCCTTCTCACCTCTTTCTCCACTTCCATCTACAAACAAAACTTATAATTATACCCCATGCCTTCTAAAAGACTTATATTAGACAAATGAATAGAACAAGAAGAGTAAATAACTACCCACCCCGCCATTTTTAAGGTAGGTATTGACAGGTATTGACAGAATAGTAAGAAAGACAGCTCAAAATACAGTATCAAAGTAGATGTGAAAGATGACAGAAACTCTACTTATAAACAACCTACTACAAAGTTACACACTGGAAAATATCACATCCTCTAAAGCAGAAACTTCCAAAGAGCAGACAAAAATGACCAGCAAAACAGGAAATTCAAACAACTTCAGAAGTTTTGCTTAATAACCATCACTTTCATTCTTCAATAAAATAGCATTATAAAGTAGACAGAAAGCACTGCAGTTAAACCCAACAGGCATAGCCTGGTCTATTTTTTTTCCAATTACTACTCATTAAAGATTTTACTTGACTCCAACTTGGCCACAAAGCCCTTGTTTTACACAACTAAAAATTAGTCATGCAGCTTATTTCTCACGATGCCAACATACCAACTACGAGCACATCTGTTTCCTGTCCGTTTACGATGCATTTTTAGACACTGTTTCTGTGATTTCTTTTAGTAAGCATGAGTGGCATTATTGGTTCCTAAAGTCAAACTGCTCTTGCATCAGATCAAAGCATGGAAGTGACAAATAAGTGTACTGTTTATAAACTTCTTGAAAGCCACTGACTTCTCCAGAAATCAGAATGTTTACAGCATCTAACAATTAAACTATCATTAAACTGTATGGTCACAGTGTAACAAAGGAAGGAAGTTTCATAATACTAGCAGGAAACCAAAAAGAATGACAGAGAAATAGACAACGTGCTCTTCACTATTAAAACACCTATACCTGCATAGAACGCAGGCAATGAAAGCTCTAAAAGAAAATGCATTTTCACAATGAAAAATTGTATATATGACTGCAGTCTCACTGTCTCTAGCATAGAGAAATGAGAGAAAATATATGCAGTGAAACATAACTGCACAAATGAGATTTCCATATTCTTTCTGTGATCATTCTGACCGATTACTTCTTTATAAACAAAATTGATACAAGGAAACAATTGCTGCTCAAAGCATTCAAGGTGTTCTTAATTTAGATTATATTTATAATTTCTACACTTTTTCCTGAATAATTATTAGCAGAAGTCTGAACTCTGAGACTTCATTATTCACTGTGTGCAGCATAGCACTGACAGACTTAGAAATCCTTTAGACTTAAAATATGCTGTTTTCATACATACTGCTTGAACTTTCTTTCCTTTTTATTGCATGGAAACTGCTGATAGAGTAAAGTCATTTCAGTACTTTTACTACAAATCAGTTTTAATAAATCTTACTGTTTTGGAAATAAAGCTTTTTTCTAGCGATGACCGAATACTGAAACTATATCAATCTCCATGTAGTTTGCATCTGCAAAGGAATATTACATGTAGGTATTAAGTAACGCTTTTGAAGAATTAGGTTTAATACCATAGGTAAAAATCCCTTTTAAAATGTGGGTGCCCTGCACCAAAAAGAATTACATTTGCCCTACGCATTGGCTATGTCTAAAATGAAGACACGGTAAAGGAATTGTCTGGCTCTAAAAATTGCCATGGGATTTTTGAGGTTTTTCCAACAGCATCAGTTGTGTACTATCAGACTATATGCACATTTGAAGAAACTTTTCTGAAGTCTGCAGCTTTTTTTTTTTTTGTATTAACAATAAAAGCAAATACAAAGAGACAGAACTACTATTTAACAACAAAACCCCCTGAAAATGCAGATATTTTTTTTTCTTCCTACTCATGTAATTCTGCCTTAACATTCTTCTAGTGTTTTAGTTAACAATTTGGTTATTTCTCAAATAGACGACCTTTGAACTTTTTATGCCTACTTTTGCACTAAATTCCACATGTCAAAGTAATCAAGAGACAGTTCAAAGGGCTAATATTGCCACCAGAATTATTTATTCAGCAAGCAGCCTACTTACTGCTTCCCTCTTTCATATAAGCTGTCTGGACAGGAGCAGAAAAAAAGCTAATTGTTCTGGAGGTCTACATGTGGTCCCTGTCTCCCCTCCTCCCTCAATCATTGATGACTGTAATAAAAAATGCAAGCTCTCCCACTGTGCAAATGCACTTGAACAGTCATCTGCCAGGAAGGTACATGTCCAGTAAGCGTGTGTCATGGCTGCGTGCGCTTCCTAGAATAAAATGAACTAGACTTACAGCAACCATGTCACCCAGGCACAGTTCATATTAACCAAATTTAGCAGAAGTTGCATTCTCACCCCGTAGCAGTGGCACATCAAATGATCTGCAGACACCTGAACATGTGAGGTATGTGTGTATTTCCTGCCTCATTGCAAAAAAACCCCACACTGCTCTTAAGTGCTTCAACAATTACTTACAAATAGTTGAGGAATGCTGTTTTCTCAAATGATAAATATGTGACACCGCCTTTAAATAAAGATGATCCTAGATATACTACCATTTTTTCCAAAGTTGCAAGACATACAGACAAGTACATTCACATGAAACAAATTGTGCAATTCATTATTCGAGAAATAGGTTTATTTTAAAGGAAAAAGTTTTACAGAGTTGGCATTTTCCTATTCCAAAGCTAACTTCTCAAAGACTTTAAGAATGCAGGAATGGAAGCAACTGACTGCCGTGCATATCTTTGCTTAAGTGTGAAAGTTGCAAACTGAAAACTGAACTCCTCTCAGCCTTCTTTGCATGGTTAGTAAAAGTCTCATGACTTTTCAATTGGCTGCATCTTCAGAACTTGATAAGCACTCTAAAATAGTTCATGTGCAGTAAATACAAAACCCTTGTAACTAAAAAAAGGTAAGATTCAGCTAGTTTTATTTAGGGAAAAAATGTCTTTTGACTACAATATACAAAACTAAATAGAATATCACTACTCGCCTTTAGGGCATACTTTTGGGCTATACTGTTTATCTGTATACTCCATTACATGGCCAATGCGTATCATAGTTTTCCAGCAGCACTGGCCAGGAGAACCAAGTTCTACAAGCTCTTACACTTAGAGATAAGGCTGGAAATAAACAGGGTCATCCCTTTTCCTTTCTGTACTTTCACAGAGTCAACATTTTTTTTTAGATATGTGAGTGAAAGGTGGATGCAGAAAGCTTATTAGCATGTGTCTCAAGGAACAATTTTAACTATGGAGATACACACTTGCTTTTCTTCAAACAATTGTGCATATATTCATTTCATTAGAAATAACATTAAAACAACTGTTCCTAAAGGGAAGCATAGAAAGAAAGAGTACTGAAGCAGAGGCTCTTCTGGTTGAATGAATGGAACCTTATAAGCAGAGCTTCACACTACCACTGAACAGAAACTCTGACTCTTCCATCTATCTGAGAGAGAAGAAAGCACCAAGGAAAAGCTTCAAAGTGGTTCCTGCTGTCAACACTGATGTGTGAGCTCCATGAACAACTTCACAATGATGGGTTTTCATCTTGGTTATCTTACACATCTGGGGGAAAGAAAGTGAGATAACTGGAAATACAACCAACCAACCCCATCCTCCCACCTCTCCATTTTCCTTAGAAAATTCTTAACTCCTGAAGACACTTTTTCACTCTGTGAAACATGCTCAAAAGTTCCCTTGGCTGATATCGCTACCACACACACACACAAAAAAAAGCAGCTTCTTTAGCTTCTTTTCAGGAACGACAGCAAGTGAAGTCATAACCTATAAACAAGAGTTCTGCTAGCAAAAAAACCCCTCAACATTGTTACAGAATGGCATATCGGACCCTTGGTCCAGACCTGAGGAAAAACATTTTGTTAGTGTTCCTCAACTGCAGTATTTCATTTCTCACTGACCATCTCTGGAGGAGGGATAAAGTGTTTCTAAAGATATTATATGTGTTTCTTCTGCTTTAATGCAATACAACTATACACAAAAAATTTTTAGAATAACTATCTCTTTATACCACGTCATTTGCCAAGAGATCTAACTCTAGACTCTGCAACAGAAGACAGAAATGAAGAAAGCTATGTTCAATGCTGTCTTCTTAAATGAGGTATTCAGCTTTAATTCACTAGTGGACAAAAAGGTATACATTTCCGAGTTACAAATTCTCCACAGATACCAAAAGGACCTTACAAAATGACAAAAGTAACTTTTCAAATCATTTAACAAGTGTAACTTCTGAGGTAAGTCATTCAAGTGGTGGGTTTATTTGAGAGACAAGGAAGCAGCAACAATTCCTGAACTCTAGAGAATGAATCAAAGCTCATATTGATGCTATACTTTAACTACTTATTCAATAGAGGGAATTTTTTCAGCAATTTCTTCCTCTATCAACTACTGCTGATCCTGCTTTGTTTGTGAAATGCAGTGGTTCACAAGTGTAAGTCCCCATTTGCTGTATATGACACAGAGTTATCCCACCCTCTTCAGAATTCCGGGCAACTTCATCTAATTAAATTTAACCCTCCAAAAAGAATTGCTGAATGATGGGGAAGAGAGGGGCTGGTATGAAAGATAAGGAAGTCTGAACAGAGAGACAGAACTCATGATAGCAAAAATAGTGTGTATAAATAAAGTCAAATTTGTTATTAATAATTATTATTAACAAATTAGTATATGCTGTCATAAGAAAATATGACAACAGCTGCTGATTATGTATGCTTGTGAGGTTTGACATACTCTCACATTCTTCAAGCCTCAAATTCCATGAAAGTCCCTGTCCAAAGCATCTCCTTATTGATGTCAGTGTGCAAAAACATAGTAAAGAAAAAGCAGCTCTGAAACAGTTCTGGTGCAACTTACATCTTCTTAAGCAAATAGCAAAAGTCTTAAGCAACATGTCTTCAGTTGTGTTTTAAACTCCTTTAGGAATACTTAGCACATGAAAACAAGACTATGAGACTATGGAAATGTCAATATGAAACATATGAAGACTCCAGTATCATTCACTTCTATAAGTCTTAGATGAAGATTTTCATTGTCAGCTGTCTTTCTACAATGAGTGCTTCAAACTACTTTACCTTTCAGACGGTATATTTTACAGTCAAAAAGTAAATTACAAGTACGTTTTCTTGAACATCTGATGCATTAGCATTTGCAAAATGGTTGATATACAGCTTGTTCCATCCATGCAGGTTCAGCTTCATCTAACCTTTGTTCTTTTGAGGCTATTTGGTTTCATACTATTTAGAACACTTTTTTTTTTAATTGGCACTACTCCCAAATACAGAAAAAAGGTGCCATTTTGCTTGCAGAACCTCAATTGACTCAAGGAGCTTACTTTGGTTTTAATTGCTACCCAGTTCATTTCTACCGTTGAGAAAATTCTACAGACTTCTGTTTACTTTTTTTACTCAGATCCCCAGTGGTGAAGTCCACAGGGATTGGAGATGCAGACTGGGAACTCACTACCTCGTTAAAGAATGAGGATGAAGCACAAAATCACTTTTCTTCTTAGTGTCAAAGCACTCCATGAATAACAAGAAGTTGGTACCTACTCCTTTCTATCTATACTTGTGATAGATACACACACACAGATCAGAAAGACTATGATTATGCTTAATATGCATGTTTTATAATAACAACGACCTTGATATGCAGACCCTATAAATGTGAAATGAGTAGATGACAATAGCAAGCTTTCCAGAAAAATGGGTATTCTGATGAAGTTGAAGGAGTTTTCAACTGGGCAATTCAACAGAAGAATTCCACAAGTGAAAAACATGTCGACATGATAATACATGCAAGTACATATCAAATATTCTATTTAAGTTAGGCGATAATTGTCAGCCCTGAAGAAGCTGTTCACATTTAAGTTTGTGTGTCATTATCAAGAGAAGTTCTGCAGCTGCAAAGAGAGAAGCAGGAACAGGTAATGGCAAATTTAGTGCTGGCCTCATCAGTACTACCAGTTGAAATAAATTTTCCTTCCCCAAAGGTCTGGAAGGTCTGGTTGGTGTGAAGAGTTACAAGACTACTTTAGCAGAAACCTCTGAAGTAGAAATGCCGGTTTGGAAAGCATCACATTCAATGGCAAACCAAAAGAACATGCTGATTTCGATGTTACAGTGTCCTTTTACTGTAGCAAACATCCCTGCCTCAGATTGATTATTGCTTTTACATTCTACACATAGTAAAAGAGGTATGCCTTTTAAGATGAGGTCTACCTCTTATCTTTTTCATGATTCCCACCTTCCCCATTACTTTGATAACAAACCACTTCACCAGTTTTCCTTTGTCCCTTGGAAGCTCTTCCACAACTTAAGGGGCATTTATAGTTTCTAGAAGAATTTAAGGTCATCTTTTTAGAAGCACTCTTCTGAGGCACAGAAGTGTCTCAAAGTTTACTTATTCAAAGATGTTTCAGTCTCCTTTATCTATTTAGCATGAGACACAAAGAACTAAAAGAAATGGAAAATTTCTTTGCATATAGCCTTCCTCAAGGAAAACGATCAGTTCTACAGAACATATGTGACAAAATCTTTCACCACAATGCAGACCTTTGCATTGTTCTTACAACTCCAAGCAGCAATACCAACCTCAAACTGACACTAATGAATCTCTTGTAAGGAGATACTTGAGCTTCAACTCCTAACACATGCCAAAAAAGTACAGATGTAGGCAGGATGAGCATACTCCTTTATGCACTTGCCTATGAGGTCACGGGCTTGCAAGTAGTACAAATAGCAATACTACCCAGCCCAAGAATACTGGTTGTCAGCAAACTGCCACTCAGATGACAGCATTTGGGTTCTGTATGTTTTGTCTTTCAGCATTCAGTCTCTCCCAGGGAGATTATGATAGGTTATTCTATTTAACCCATCAAGACTTAAAGCTCAGACGATGTGTTTTCCAAATAGACTGAATATATGTTATGCAAATACAAAGGATCAGATTCTGCTTTCACTTCCCTAAAATAAACTTGAGATGATTTCATGATCCAGTATGTTCATAAGTGGGTAGGCCTATCACCCACACACACTGAGATTATATCCCAAAAGGTTTCAAAATGTCATACAATTTGTTTGCATACATGCCAAATACTATCACTAATTTCCATTGATTCAACTGAAATGCCATTCTAACAATTCTTTTCATATTTAGCTATTCTTTAAAAAACAGCTGAAGTGTTCTGGGCGCTCGACATTTTAGGAGTTTCTACTTACTTTTATCAGGTCTGTAATCTACATTTTACGTATTTATCCTTTATATATAAATACACATGTACATAAACATCTAGATACAGATATATACAAACTACGACCAGATTTGATACAGCTGAACTTTGATATATTCAGTTGAAATTTTTGGTGATACACTGCTTCTTCCTAAAAAACAATAAATCACTTATATCTGAACAAATCACACATTTAGAAATTCAAGGCATAATGAATTGGCCTTCCAGACATACAAAAACGTAGAAAATATCAGACGCCTCCCTACTCACATTCTGCAAAAGAACGTTTAACTCAAGAACACTGCAGCATAAAACCTGTACTTTACTTTGCATTCTCCCCAGTCAAAGCTAGAAAAAAAGCGTTGTTTACATTATTTTTAATATTTCACTTCTAAGAAAAGTCTTGTTAAAATATAGCATACCTATGAAAAAATTTATGCTAGAATAACAAGCCTGAAACTGGTATGTTAAAGCAATCACCCCAGATATACAACACAAACATTCAAAAAAACAACACAAATGCAACGCAGCAGTCCGAGTCACTGAAAGATGCTCAGGTTTCCTACAGTAAAATTAAAGAACCTTAAGAATGAGACAGCATTAGAAATGAGAAGAGACACACAGAAAGACAATGCATATTTCATAAAAAAAAAAAAAGGAAAGAAAAACAAAGATGATGCAGACTACCAAACATTTACACTTTTTAAAAAAAGGTCAACATTTAAATGTGTTTTCTTTCTCCTCAGGTAACAAGATACTAACAAGAAGAAAGGTAGAGCCCGTTTTGTGCAGTTCTTTGAAAAGACAGATTCAGCGCATGGAGGAAGTGACTGGGAGGATGGGCTTATTTCCACCCTAGCCAATAAGGAAGACCAAATACCTTTGTGCTTGTCCCGTTTATGCTTTAGCTGTGCTGGATGGGGTCTGATTCTGGCTAGAGCCTGTTCTCGATGGTTCATAAAAATAGGACCGGGAAATACAAGGGGGCCTGAGGAGAAACATTGTGCACATGCATAGGAAAGCTCACAAAATGGAAACAGTGTGTTAAACAAAATTAAAATTAAAAGCAATGAAAAAAAAATATGAATAACTACATAATAATCCCGTTTTCCTAAATTCAAAAAGCCCTAAATAAAAGAAAGCTGCCATTTCTTGATAAGACCAAAATATTATGCAAAGAAGCAATAAATATCCCACAGTGACATTTTTACGTAACTTAAGTATACAACTGTACTCCAAGCAACAGAAATACAACAGACTCACACTGGAGTAAAATTTGATAGCAAATATCAATTACTGTCTCTAATAGTTAAAAATAATAATTATCATGCCTTACATCCTACAACATTACATACACTCATTTGGAACAACATCATCATATCAATGCTTAATTTAAAAACATAACTGTACAAGTGTTCATAATTATTTAAAACGCAGAGTTATCACTTCTAAAGAAAACAGCTATTGAAAAACACCTGTTCCATAAAGAAAATTACTCAAATATGTTTTTTCTTATCTACTTACTGATTTTGAAATGTATTAAGTTATTTTAAAACTATTTCCCATCTATGTAAAGGTCTCCAAGAGAAGATTTCTATTTGAAGAAAGCAACAATGTATGTATTTGAAATTTTCTCCAGACTACTTTCTCTTTTTAAAATCTAAACCAAAGCAGTGCTGTATTAAGTTTAATTGAGGCTGATTATATGTACATCATGGACCAGCAATCTGTTCCTTAAAACTGTTTTTTTTCATCTACTTAAAGGTTAAGCATACCACCAAGAATTTCTTTGGAGGCATCTCCTCCTTCCAGAAGTCTCACATCCAATGGAAACCATGAATCAGGAGCAGCTAATTCTGCCAAGTGCCACTCTTGCCATGCCACAAGTTCCCAGACCCAGTCCTTACATGGACTTTCAAAAAACCAACAAAACAAACAAACAAACCAAAACAAACAAACAAAAAACCTAGGAAAAAAACCAACACACACAACTGAAAAAAACCCCAACCAAAACAAACAAACAAAAAACCACACCAAACGATCCGAAATCAGACTTTGTGTCATGTTATTAACAGCTTATGTGAAACTCTGAAAAAAGTAGTCCTCCTCCTTCCCCAAAATCATTGATAGTCTATTTCCTTAGCTGAACTTTATTGACAAATCAATGTAGGCTAACTTTTCATAAATGCCCATTGTCTCAGGTTTCCTGCGGTCAGCTTTAGTCCATCAGTTCCTTCACTAATAGTAAATAGCATGGAAAGAAATTTAAGTGGAGGTTAGGCCAAATCTATGTAGCTTTAGAACCTTCAGATAAAAAAGCTTGTCTTCACACGAAGTTGTTCCCAAATTTTAGCATTAACTTAAAAAAAGAAAATAATGTTTTAAAAATCCACGACTGCCTATCATTGTGATTTATACCTATGTTAGCTAATATAATGGGAAAAAACCTCATTCATCATGTATGTTTCTACACACAGCATAGATTTTTTTTTTGTTTTGGTTCTACTGCATTTATCTGGACTCTTTATCCCAGAATAGCTCTCCTTGTTAATTAAGAACTCCTTCTGATGATCAAGTATATTTGTTTGCTTTTGCTTTACCTTCATCTTGCAGATTCTTCCTTTAGTTGTCTTGCTATTTCTCCAACTTTTCACAGTCTCCTCTCAATAGATACATTTTTTGTAAGGATTACCTTCTGCCAGGCCACTTGCTGTGTTTAATATCCTATTTCCCAGTGTTTAGGCTTACACAAAAAATTATACCATGCTGTCCCTCTGTTCAAGTTGCAAGGGACATACTGAAGAGTATACTGAGGCAGAGCAGGAAAAGGCAAGAAAGGAGGGAGAGACGAATGATAAGCAGGTTATGAAAGCTAAAAATGTTTGAAGGGCAAAAGGGGAAAGCTGGATGAAGAACAGGAGAAAAAATTGAAGAAAAAAAATTGAAGAAAAAAAATTGAAGAAAAAAATTGAAGAAAAAAATTGAAGAAAAAAATTGAAGAAAAGTAATGGGACTTGCTTATTGAGAAGTCCCATAACGAAATGAAAAGCCTGAGAAATAGAGAATGGACAAGATAATATGACGAAAGTGAAATGCAGATTAGAAAAGTTGCAAAAAGAGATGGAAGGACTACAAAGAGTGGTGCTTGAAGTATGTGGATCCAAGATATTCGTGGGTCATCAAACAGAAGATGTGATCTCTAGGTAACTTAAGCAAAAAATTCTTAAGTTCCAGAAAACACCTGCACAACAAACAGCCCAGGGGATGAGAAACAGCCCTGAAGGCAGCCTTTGGCATTTTAGCGCTAAGAGCAAAGATGGCAAAAAAAGAGAGAATTTCAGGAGGACGGAAGGAAGTGAAGTAAATCAGGGTGAGTAGAAGAACTACAGAAGATTTGGGAGACAGAGAATGTTTAGGAAGCACAAAAGGGCGTTGGCTCGCGTGGTAGCACATGGCTGCCTTTAGTTGCCAAGCCACTCATACTCTGCATTCCCACCTAGTATGTAAAAGAACTTGAATCCAAAATAAAGTTAAATGCAATATATCTCCATTTCATAATAATTTGTACCCAATCCATGTAACAGGATGTGGAAGTCTGTCATCCTCTTTGGCTTTTTATGCATGCTAAATCTGTAACGTGATCATAATATGATAGGAAATATCCACATTTTGATTACATTATGTTGCCTGCATGTTCAGTTATGGGCTGGAACAATGTAAAGTACCTCCTCTCGCTCCAAAATAACACCACAGGAAACAAAACACTAGAGAGCAGATACAGTCTGTATGAATTGTTCTCCTTACATCGGAGGTTGCCTGTACAAAAGGAGCAGTTTAGGTACTATGAATTATTCTGGTGAAACAATTCAGCCATGCATTAGACACTTCTTTAATTTTGTTTAAAAATGTCTACAGAGTATTATTTGAAAAACTCTTCTGGAGGCCTCTAATATAGATCTACATGGGGAATTACTCTTCTCAGTTATTTTAATAGCTCAAGTTACAGACATAAGCAAAGAAGAGTCACTGGTAGACTACAGCGCTGCTATTTTAATTCAGCTGCTATATGACGCAAAATGACATTCACTCTCTCCCTTTATTTTTTATAGAATGTTTTTTCACAGCTAAGCTGCGAGGTTAAATATCCCTAGCCTGAGAAATGTCAAGATTAGCTTTTCTTTCTTGATTCTGCAGGATCCAGGCCTTTCAAGATGGACTTTGGCCGTGAATTAAGAGCATAAACAAACAAAGCATTTATCCACAGAAATAATTCCACTTTCCAGCAAAATAGAATGCATCTATTAAATAATGCAGTGGACTACAGCAAAACATATCCAATTAATACAATTCTACATGCACTTACATGCTTTTGCATTTTGCTGGGCCATCTAAGCACTTAGACAGAACCCTCAAAGAGTTGACTATTCGATTTGAATTTATATTACACAATTTGATTTCTTCTAGTACCTTTCCCTAAACAAATGCTATTTGGCAAGCTGTGATTACGGAGGACTGAAATCAATGATCTCAAATGGTGACTTCTACCCCAGTGCACTGAATGTAGCAGGCTACCTGAAAAAAACAGTACACGACCACACAGTATAAATTAAGGTTGCCCAGGAGAAGTCCTAGGTTGGATGCCACTTTATGTTGTAAAACTCTATTTTTGGCATCTGGAATACTTGTAAGAGAAAAAACAGGCAGGTGTTGTTTTGGGGTTTAAAATACTAAAATATGGAGGCAAACCACTAATACTGAAAAAATAGTTATCTACTAGGTTAAACAGGTGGTAAATTCTGAAGAAAAATATTCCAGAAAATGAAAATGGGGACAAATGCTTAGTTTCACTTCCACTAAAAGTAGAAAACTTTATATTGAAATAATGTCCCACATCTATAGCCTTAAGGGAAACAAAACTTAATATTCGTATGAGGCAGGGATAATAGTTAAGGTGCATGCTCTTTAAAATTGTATTTTGCAGACTATGAGTAGCAATACATTATTATGGCAGAAATATTCACAGAGAATGTCCCTGTGCCATGCAGACAACTAAGGTTAATTGCAGTTTCCTTCTTTTGGTCAAAACAACGAAAATAAAAACAGGATACATGCCCCTCTGTGTTCTGAGAGCTCTTTTCTACTGACACTTAAATCCTCCAAATCAGATGTGGAAGAAAAATTATTAGGGCTTTTAATATGGGAAAAGGAGATGCAGGCTAACAGATACAAACATGCAGGGCAATTTGGGTGTGATAGAGAATGAGATGGAAGTAAGTTTTATGATAATGATAATTTTGACACTTTCTCTCTTCTGAATACTTGACTTTGTATATATTGTTAAATAAATGTGCAAGATTCATTTCTGTATATAAACACATAAGGTAAATCAAAACACTAAATATAAACCAGAACTGTTCTCATTGAGTCTACTGCAAATCTGAGTTCTAAAAGTATAACAGAAATATAAATATTTCTGCTTTAAAAATCACCTTGTTAACAATCACATTGTTCACAATAATCACCTCTTTCAGACAGAAATCACAAACTGAAGTACAACAACGTAATTTCACAGAACCATACCTGCTGGTCATTAAGGACAAAAACCTACAGCTTTCTCTTGAAAGCATTCTTAAAAAGAAAGTCATGTATGGATTTGATATTGTTTCAAGTAAAAAGAGGGGGCTCTTTTTGTTTTTTATTTGTTTAAAGAAATTTTGAAACAAATGTAACCTCCAGGTCCTCAAAGCATCAAAATAACTATTTAACTAAACTACAGAAAGAAGCTGCACTAGTATTTAATAAAAAATATTGCATTTTAATAAATAGTTCTGATGTACATTTAGGTATATGTTCAGCAATGAACAAAGAATAGTGTTCCTTACAAACTGATTCCAAGCCAGTAGTGGCTTGGGAAGATGTTAAACAGATTTATATGATACTCATCCTACCACAGTAAAACTAATTACTGAATCAGTTACACTTCAGAAAAATCAAAAATTGCCCCACTACAGGCAGCCTCAGATAATATTGTTTCAATACATGGCAGTTTTGACTAAAATTTCCTGTGGGTTTTTTTTGTTGTCCCAAGTAGAGTGAGACTGAAGGAAAATAATTTTCCCTTTCTGTAAGGGCACCTTTAGCTAAACCTTAGTTAATTACACACCAAATCTGTATCTCAGTAATGATAATCTAAAGGTTTTTACGTCATAGGCTGAGAAACAGAAATTGTGAAACACTAGTGAACCACAAGACCATTTATTATCATATTTTTTTAGCTTATTAGTTAAACATAGTTTGTTTAAAAAGCTATTTTCACATTCTCACAGCCTTCTGAAAAAAAATGGAATTCTGTTAAAGCAGTAAATTGAAAAATTTTACTACTTCTAAATTCTGTTACTTCAAATACCAATCTGAAAAAGTTGCAGGAATGACTTTCAAGATTAGCTCGCTCAGTAAACGGTAATCTTATTGTGCAATTAATGTAATGAACCTATGACCCAGGGATTTCTGTAGTCCATTAAGACATGATTTAATGCCCCCAAGACTAAGAAATTGGTGTTTGATAGGAAATGAAAAATAATCTAACCATGTTCTGAACATTCTAACATACAAAATTTCCTCATCACCACGGAAAAGAATAAAGTGCAGCTACCTCTACGCTCACTTCCCACCACTCCCATCAAGCTCTAAACCAGCTTGAAAAACAACAAACAGTTCTTCATATGGTACATCAGCTCCTTCACTTCTCACCAGAACTTGAGAGACAGTAAAAAGCTGAGAAACATCCATCAATAATTACGTTGGGAAACTATGATTTAGCATAGAAGCTGTGATGACTACAACTGGCTTTATTTTTCAAGAGGTCATACATCAGACTCAAAAATGTTGAATTGATTTTGAGCCCTCTTCACTGCTCTTGTGACAGCTGTTAAACTAGAAGAAGAAAAAAGCAGCTGAGTGAAGTAATTCTACCACTGTCACAGAAAAGAAGCAAAAATGGTCACCTGAACACACTGTACGTACTTGTTGCAGTGACAAGAGCAAAGAAATATAACCAATATTAAGAAAGTCTTAAGGTTTTTTTAAATAATAGATTTATTATCCCAAACTGAAACACTTTTTTTCCACTGTTTATTTTAAGAATCTAATTTGTCACTGAAGTAAAATTTCCTTAAGTGATGCAACACGAATAACCGGTTCTAAACATAAAAATTACTTCCTGGTTATACTTGCTATGATAGAATTGTAATCTTATCTGCTGTGACTATCATTTCAAGATTTAAAAAAACAAAACAGAGAAATCTTCAGTCTATGCAAGCACCTAAAATTTCTGAAGTTACTTACCACTCAGCATGTTACTGCTGAACAGCAGGTCCCTTACAACAGTAGTAGGCTACTTTAACTTGGAAGATGTTTGAGAGATGAGTTAACTGCTCTTGATTGAAAAGACAGTAATGTTTAACTAGAGCATTGGTAGTGTAGCTATTAATGACAACTACTTCTTCTCAGAATACTGAAATTCATACTTTATATGTGCAGAAATATGCAAATAAGGATGAGCATACTCATCATCTTCCACACAAGAGATCAGAACTGACCTCACGAAGAAGTTAAATGATTGCCATACCTGTAGACATAACCATCACTTTCTCCTTTAACTTCAGTGGACCACGGGAACATATTTTTAAATCAGAGGCCACTGTAACAGGACTAAATTTGGAGCTTCGGTAAAGAAGCACAAACAATTAGACCACTTAAAAACCTGCAGTGTGGAAACCAGTATACTACCGGTACTTGAGACATGTCTGTCCTCAATTTTATTCCTATTTCAACACATTCAGTAAGCATATGAGTGAGAGGTTTCTTTGTGATTTTTGGTTTGTTTTGTTTTGCTTGCTTGAGGAATGAAATATTCCTATATTTACTTTAAAAGCTTTCAGAGTCCTCTTGTTTATAAGACACTCAAGATCTACTGAAAATATTTGTATTGAATAAAGGTCACCAATCATAACTAAAGAGTCATTAGCAACATTCAATGATAGATTCTATTCTTGACTATCAAAAACTACACATGCTTTGTTTTTCACTGATCTAGTGTAAAAGAACAAAATCTACACATAAACACACTACAACCCAGAAATCATAATCCTGGCAAACAAAACAGCATGTACCTGAAGGAAAGACCCTAACGGAGCTAATCTGCCTTTTAACTGACTAAGCAATCTTTTTAGAGAAGTGAAAGATGGAAAACTTTCTTTGGATCTCTAAATAGCTTTTTCCTTAGCAAGGATTTGTCCAGTTACATATGCACAAATACCAGAACTTTTTGGGAAAACTAAGCAGTCTGCCTGTTCCTTTTAACATTAGCATAACTAAGTGTTTTGAGGCTGCAAAATATTTTGCACAGGAAAATGAAAATCTAGTGGATTACTGAAATGTTCTTGGTCTCTTTCAGGAAAAGAGCAACATCATAAGAATGGTGCTATTCTTTCCACCAACTCGCGGAGAACTGCAACATTTGGATGGAGAAGCCACAAAAATCCAACTTTCTCATCTGATTATGTAAATTGAGATTGATTATCAAATCACATTTTCACACCTGATTATGTAAATCAAGATCTCTAAGTAGTTGTGAAACGCTATTCCCAGCTTTATCACATAAGTTATCACATTTTTAGTTTATCACATTCTGAACTGAAACAGGAGACTAATCCCCAAATCTTCCAGCTAGAAATACCCACTACCTCCAATAGCCAAATAGGTATAGAATTTCAATGTTCTTTTGATACAGAATATAATACGGATGTGTGCAACATCATTTTAGCTACAGCTCCTATACACCTATCAAACCAACAGTAACAACACATTCCTGATATTGATCACCTGAGACTCTGTTAGATCCAAAACTTTCTCTCTCTCTCTCCCCACCCCGAGACATATGGCATACAAAAGTGATAAACTGCTCTGGTTCTACTTCTAAACACAGGAATGGAAGAAAATTGAAAGGTTTCTCTGCTGCTCTTTTTGGTTTTTTTTCCTCTCCAACTGAAATTTATCTCCCAGCTCTGTCATCATTACCTTCCTGGGGTGAACAGCAGCAGCTTTCAATAATATCCAGGCATTCAATGAGAATTTAAGAAAAAGCAATTGTTAGCTGTTCCTAATATTTGCCAGTAGCATGCAATGCAGCTCCAACATGACCTAGACAAAGGAAGAAAAAAGGCTTCCCCTCTCCACCTCACAGCTAAAATTAACCACAGAGTTAAAGAAAAATAAATATTTCATTCTTTTCTGCATGCACAGGAAACTGTAAGCTTTCTCTTCCTTGTTGCTCATTATTTCTGGTAAGATCAGTAATTTCTTACATGCAAGTGACATAAAACCACAATTTACCCCACAAGGTTCACTGGCATAGAGTCCAGAAACAAAGTATGATCACAATGCACATTTTGTATCTGAGTTAAAACAGTGTCTAATTCCTAAAAGGAGAATCAAAGTGGTATTTACTAACACAGCAGGAACTTGAAGAGCATAAAATTCCAATAAAGTTTTTCCTCTTCTCAACACACAATAATCTTACCAACCACATCATCATGCTTCACTAAAATATTATGTTTTATATCAGTCTAAATCTCTCAACTTTAACTATTTACCAGATCAAGACACTGAGGTATTTTAAAACAAGAGGAGTACTGAAAACCTATTAAAGTATGTATTGTTTGTGGGGAAAATCAACAATTCTTCCCAAGGTAGATAATACACAAGGCAAGAAAATTTTGAAGTGATAGTGTTTTGTTTTGGGTTTGTTTTTTTTTTAATTCAGTCAGCATATCAATTTTTTTCACTCTATTCAAATATAGAAAAGTTCATTTCATAAAACAAGACATTCTGCTTACTATTATACAATAGATATTCAATAGTTTATAATAATTAAGTAATTCATATTATAGGTAACTAGGGCTGGACAGGCTTGCAGTCATTTCAACTCTTCATATAAAAAGCATATAAATGCTTCATATAAAAATGTTTTAGAATCTACATTTTAAAAAACTACTATTCAACTAGGAAACAGCAAAAAATGAATATTAACTATATGAAAGTGATACAAAATGCTACTCTTCACCATTAAAATTCCGATTCTTATGAGTAGACTTTGTTAAACATACAGATTTTTCACAATTTTCCAAAAGCATGCTAAATTATATAAGCTAGGTATTTAGGTTCCGATTTTTGTTTGGTAACTGTATTGCCTCACTGGAGCAAAACTAATTAATTTCCATTCTTAGAAAACAGACTAAGAAGTTTGCTTAAAGTATTCAAGCCTCTCATCATAAGAAAGTCGCTTACCTCTTCCTTCTTCTAATCTATGTCTCCTATTTACACGTTGCCGCTTTTCTTCTTGCCGTAACTGAAGGTGTTCTTCAATATTAACTCCAGGAACAGGGACAGCTACATAGATTAAGAAAATAAAATATGTGAAACTATCTTTAAAATTGTTCTGATGGTAATAAAACCTAGAGGAATTTAAGTAAATGAGAACTGAAGCTTACTTATCCCCTGCTCTTTGCAGGGCTCTGACATACTATTTAGAAATAAAGAAAGGAGCTGAGTAAATTTGGAAGAGAGTTTTAGGCCTTATTTCTGAATTTCCCAAATTTCATGAATCTGCCACAATTCCAACATCACTGAATAGCATTTAGAACTTTCTTTCTATTAGACATACATATTTATATCTAAATTATGTGTTGTCATGGTTATCTCAATTTTTTCCTAAAAGTGTTTCAGAAAGGATTATTATTAAAACAAGCATCATATTGCTTACATATTAAAAGTGTTTAAAGTAGATGAGATATTTTTTAGTTTAAGAATGCTTGACCACTATATGCCGTGTGCTTACTAAGAAGGAGATTACTTTTAATACACGTATATATCTGTATGTAGATCTGACTTATTTACCAAGCTAGCTAATTTAATAAGGATTTGAAACAAACCTTAAAGCACTTTTTTTAAACAGAAAACATGACTTGAATGAATGCCACAGTAAAACTACTATAATCACAACATTTTCCCAATGCTTCTTCAGCAAAACTGCAACGGTGTAAGAAAACATACTTTGCCTCCAATATCAAACAAAAACTCCACCTGGAAGCACTGTCACTTTTCTCTAGACAAGTGTGGTCAATCAGTTCAACACCCTCACCTCAAACTATGTCAAGCCCACCACGGGACCAAGAGCTGTGGTCTATCCTGCTAGGAGAGGAGTTAGCAAAGCAGAGATTAGCGCAAAAACCGTAACTCCTCCCTGGTCATGCATGAGAACAGAGCTGTGAAGCAGAGCTGCTATTGCCACATTCACCATCAGTATAAACCTACTTCTGTGATAGCCATATATAAACAAATGCCATTTAGAAATATCTGAATGAAAGTATCAGGACTGCACAGTGAGGTTATTTGGGGTTCTTAGCGTTAACTTATCAAGAGAACCACTTCTAGTTTCTATTTAACTTTTGCTTGGGGAAAAAGAAATCCCACAGTCGAAGTACAGCATATAGTTTTCTGTTATTGCTATTCCCCCCCCCCCGATAAACTGGTGAGATGTATAAATATTTAAAGTCATGCATCTGATTATTTTATGGTCCATTCCTATACCAGATACTATATCCATATATCCATGCAGGATTAAGGGCTCTACATAAATCTAAACATTAAGGAAGGAAAGTCTGATCTCCAAAAACGTATAATTGCCCAGCTGTAAGAACAGAGAATACAATATTAAAAATGCTGTGATAACAGATCTTACAAGGCAAGATCCCAAACTGTATTTTCCAATGATCATACAAGTTGGTGTTTTTTTATGCTTAG
>NW_009646846.1:214016-273623 GCF_000708025.1 Charadrius vociferus
TTTTTTAAGTAATTTCCACATTCCTGGCAGCTATTTCTCTCTGGAAATTTCTAAGAGAAAAAAGAAAAAAGTTTTCAAAAAACAATATCGCCTGTCTTTTATGTGACTGCAAAAAACCCTGATGAAAGGATTATAGAAGAATTTTCAAGCTATCAAAAAAGGACAAGAACAACTTTGTAGTTTCAGCATTAGTATCATAACCGCACAGGTCAAAATGGCACACGTTTATAGTAAAATATTTCACTTACCAGAATGATTCCACTTTGGTATATCACCAATAAATAAATCTGCCTGATATGCAACATTTTATCCATTTGAACAATAATAAAATAAAACTGTCCTGTAAGTCTAAAAGTTTAGTAATTTGATTTGAAAGAATGAACTGCATTACTTAAGATACAAAGTTTTGTTATACAGAAGAATCAAAATACTAGCTGAAATATTAACGGAAAAGAACAAACCTATTTCTAAACTAAGCTATTATTCCAATTTGAGTTTCTAAAGTCAGCAGTGGGATTGATTTTATTAACGATTGTAAAAAGATGTATGGAGGAAAAAAAAAAAGTGCAGTAAAAAAAGAAAATTAAAAGCCACCTTGCTAAGGTCATATCACTTACCCAGCAAGAGATCTAAAGGTATCATCTCTTTTACAGCATCAAGGATTCCTCTTTGCCTTGCTTCCTGGCCATCCAGTTCTCTAGCACACGCCTTGCAGCAGCCACATACAGCGCAGCCTGACTCACCTGAGCCACAGCCACAGATTCTGCAGCAAACAGAGTTGCTTTATCACTACCTTTTATTTTCATGCATTACTGATGCATTGGTAATTAAAACATATATTATTAGTTTGTTCTATCTGTGGACACGTAATTTTTCCTGAGATAAACAGAAACTATGGCTAGTTTAAATCCTAGCTGTTGTTGCACGGTGCCAAGGAGCATGCACTGACCATTAATATCTGAACTGACTTCTCAGCATTAACTTTTCTTCATTTAATTAAACATACACCACATGAAAACACAAACAAGGAAACACTGAGCTCATGCAATGCTGGAGAAACAGTAATGGCAATAGGTAAAGCAGTGGCCCTTTATGCAGGTCAACCCTGAAGTAACAGGTAAAAGCAACTGGAACAGCAAGACAAAAAACTTCCATCGTAGGATGAAGAAAGGTTATCCCAAAACCAGCAGTTCTGTCAAGAGACAGATTATGTTAGTGTTCATATTCCACAGCTTCTAGTAAAGAACTATATGCTAAAGAAATGCAAAAAAATGCATTTAGATCTGTATTACCTGCAACCATCACAAGCTATATACAAAATTTTTAACCTACTTCCGATTTTAAAATCACAGACTCTTTTTAGATATAATGTTACCTTAGATTGAAGTTTAAGAACAGATCAACTCAGTTTACATTTAACGTGCTTTTGCGGTTCAACACACTATAGCAAGTATATTTCCATATGTTTGCTTACCCTCCAGGTACTCTGTCAGGACGGCCGCTACTGACACAGCTAGCTCCATAGCCTGTGCAATCTCCACATACAGTGCACACCATACACTGCTCCAGCTTCCATTTATGCATGCCTGGAGGACACATCATGGACTTCTCATCTTTTTCATCCAGTTCCTCTTCTAGGTCTTCATCCATTGCTGTTGCCATGTTCTCAACTCCAAAACCTAATTGAGATATTGAGACAAGAAATAGCTGTTTTCTGAGGCCAACAGTGGCTACTGAGGAAGCTCTGAAGAACACTCACAGATCAGATTTTAAAAGGAACGACTAGGCATGCCTGATTTGCATGCTCAGCCAGCACAATGACACTTTTGAAACCTCTCTGAGCATGGGCTGGGGTACACAGCTAGGTTTTACAACTGAAAGGGAAAGGACACATTTATATTCAGTATATAAGTAACGGGTCATTTACTTGTCACGTATAAAATATTCCAATCTGGCAAAAGTGAATAGGTATGGTTTTTCATACGTATATTTTGGAGTAACAGAAACGTTCGGTTGTGTGCAGAAAGATGTAGACTTGCATTCATGCCCTGGTTAGGCAAAAACAGCCTCAACACTGAATGCAAAGAAGGAAGCATAGAAATTTTTTTCTTACTAAGACAACAGCACTTAGTAAGACAAAGAGTGACGAGGTTTGGTTTTATTCATTCAAAAGCTTTTTCACTGACAAAAGAAAAGTAATTGAGATTATTACTTTTTTTTTTTTTAACATAACTAAGTTTATTAGTACATGGAAAACACCAAATACCTGACAGTTGAAGTGAAAGCATCCGTGCTTGTGGGGTTTTTTTAAGCATGTTGCAGGTACTTAAGCTTTAGTATTGGAATTATGTTTTATAATAAAACGCTTAGCTATGTTTTCACTTGAGATATTTTCCAGCACACAAAACAAAAGGAAAAAACTAGGCCCCTCACCTTTTCCTCCCTGGCTCATGGAGCCTGTGTCCCGTCCACACTGTCCTTTATTATTTACGCCAAATGTCCAAACTTCTCCATTCTTCATTAACACACAGGTGTGAGCTTTGCCCATGGCTACTTGAGTCACAAAATGGCCTTTCAAATCTGTTACTAAACCTGTAAGACATAAAACAGTTGAGTGGTAAATTGCACTTCCTACCTGAGAAGGAAACTTCAGCGATATAACAAAATTGATGGTGGATACTGACAATTTTTAAATTGACAGTAAGGGGGAAAAACAGCAAATACAAAAAAAACAAGTGCTAGAACAAGAAGTGAAGAAAGACTTTGGCCTGCAAAGAAAGGAAAGCCAGAATGAAACCAAACCCTGCTGCAAATCGCTTGTTCTGAAAACCAATTCTGAAGAAGTCATTATGCCACCAGAGTTTATTTCTTTAATATTTTAATTGAGATGTACTGAATCACCTGCAAATTCAAAACAGGCTGTCTTGTAAGCAGAGAAGTGTATAAGGCCTGGTTTCTTGTAGCCTTTGTTCCTAACCAGACATGTCTAATTTCTGTGACTTCTCCCTGTGTGGCCTTCTAGTGTCAGATTAATTCAACAAATCTTTTTTTCTTTTTCCCCTTAGAGGAAGCATTAATTCATGTATTACATTCATATACAGAATTTAAGGAAACTGTCTTCTCTTTCTATCCTTCTGTAATGTTTGGCTGAATCAGCAGAAATTCACTAATCTATTAGAGTAAGAAACACACAAACATTATTTCCACATGCTAAAAACTTTCAGACTGATTTCAATTACTCTAGTTGAGAAAACACTTAAAAGACAAATATTGAACTTACTTGTACTATCAGAGTAAATGGCATCTTTCCCAAACATGTAGAGTTCTCCATCTTTTGAAATTACAGAACTGCTTCCATTATTGCACGCTGTAGATATGACAATCTTTCCTTCCATTTTAATAATTTTTTTAGGCTTATATGGTTTTGACTGCCGTCTGCTTTTAGCTTTAAAAAAATAAGTAAATTGCAAGTCATTCTACTAAACCTCCAAATGCACAATAATATTTATTTTATAATTAGGGGTTAGTTTTCAGACTGCTACCAAAAAAAAAAAAATCCATCCATACAATCTACTGGTCTAACTTTTTCGGATTACACTGGACTCTATCTAAAAATTCAATGGCAAGCAAAGTCATTATCAGATAGGTATTTTTCAGTAACGATTCTTCCAAGTGTTTCTTTTACATATACACACAGAACTATGAATTTTACAAAGCAACGCGTAGTAAAAAAAATGTCCTCATTGCCGTCTTAGAAGAAGATATATGACAATATATGCACAGTAAGTTCACAGAGGAATGTTACACAAGTTCTTTTTTTTTTTTTTTAAAGAAAAATATTAAATTCACTATTTATTAAAACCATGTTCAGAAAACCTTTGAGTCACAACAGATTCCAACAAGAGAAAAAAGGGAAGAAAAAGTACTAAAAAACCCACTCATCCCAAAACCATGGATTGCAATCTGGCCTCAAACAAAATGTTAACTACATAGCTAAAGACTGGATAAAACAACTAACAGATACTATTACTGCTTGTGAATTTTCGCCCAAGTCAGATTGGATATCTTGCCAAAAACTACGTAAAGAAAACTTGAAATTTGTGCTTTTAGATTTATTTCCCGAAATCTTTTTGTTTGAATCTCTTAAATTTACTCTACAATTACTGGAGAAAGTAGTATGATTTTGTTCCACACAGTATTTTTCAGCAGCTTTGCATTTAATAAGACTCTAAAAATTTACTATAGCACATACCAAGTTTGTTATCCAGGCTTTTACACCGGAGTACTACTATAAACTTCCTTGCCTTTGAACACATTCAAGACTCCACTCCATAAGCATTATCAAACCTTCACATATGTTCTTGCCTGTATTTTAGTTATATCACATGGGAAAACCCACACATTCTTGGGGAATACTGTCAGTGCAGTTAGTCTTTCATGGTAACAACAACTTTCTTGAAAGGTAAAACTTTTACACTGTTGATTGAGACAAAGCTGAACTCTACTGCTGCTGTTTATCAAGATTTTAAATCTATTTTTAAATTCTATTTTAAATACAGTTTTTAATTCTAACCATCTACTACTACCTATAGACTGGAATTTTATACCAACATTTGAGTGTTGTTTATCACATTTCTAACTGATTGCACTCAGGCAGAAAAAATCCAGTCTTACTAAATCTGTGTTTAAATTCTATGGCTAGCAGATCAAACTTTTCCACAAACCTGCTTTGTGAAAAATATATAATTTTAATGGTAACATCAAACTACGCTATTAAAACAGAAAATTATTGAGAGATTAATTTGAATTTGAGTTAAGCTTCAATACTATATGAAAATACTATCTACGAAATATACATTACATTATCCTATTAAAACTTACACATCATGAGGCTGACAACTCAAAAATATCAGCTTTGTTTTAAGATCCTCGGGAGCTAGTTATTTATCAAAACACATTATTCACCTTTTTTTTTTTTTCATTAATCTAGCACAACATAACACAACAGTGTTTACCAAAGTGCTTAATTTAATATTATGGCAGATCACAGCTTTTTTTAGTGTTAGCCATCTTTCATTGCCTTACAATGTGTATTTAAACCTAAACAAACAACTTCAGAGATCAAAACCAGGAAATTTGTTAAATTTTACATTTAAGAGGCATTTGTTGGCCTGAAGATAAATTAAACTGTCTTCTCTAATGTCTGAAAAGTTGTGCTTGATCAAGCACAGAAGACTGTGCTTCTACAATTTCTAATCAATGTACCTCCCCATTATGGAGAGGCATTTCTGGCAGAACAGCCATTTCCAAAATTCTCTAAAACAACAGTGAAGAGTCAAAAGTTTGGCTCTTCAGTTTTTCAGAGTCCAAGGCAGACGGCATGGCCTCTTGACCAAACCTGTGACTGCCTTTTCTCAGGACAACTGTAAAATAGAGCTCCCACCACACAATCCAAACTGTGCTCAAACTGAGATCAACATCTCTAGCTCAGAGAGGCAGTGACACTGGATGTCAGGACCTGTGGCTGCCGTAAAACTCAAACCCAATGGCATGCTTACATCTTCTTGGAAAATGTTAAAACTCTTTTCACATTAAAAGGTGGTTAATAGGCTTTTATCAACCATTCATCAAGCAAGCGTCATACATACTTGATTCTCCATCTTCTCCTTTACTAGCAGAACCTGTGAAAAATATGCTTCCATCCTCAGCAACAAGTAAGGCATGTGACCCATCATGTCCAACAGAGAACTGAATAATCTTTGGAGATTTTGTGATTGGGAGTTCAACCCATTTTCATGCTGAAGGACCACCTTGTTTGATTCCAAGGCTCTGATACTTGCCAGTATAATAAATCTAGAAGAAAACAGTTCATCATTTTCAGTTATGCCACAGCACTTTAAACTTGCATCATTTTTAAAATTGCATTGTTTTCCAATCCTGTAATTTCAAACCATACAGAACTTTTCCTGACATTGTTTACATCATTTCAGTATCTCCATCTTAAACCCATGAATTTTGACTTAATGAGGTGTTGTGGTTTAATCCAGCTAGCAACTAGGACCACAAAAACACTCGCTCACTTCCCCCACCCAGTAGGGTAGAGAGAAGAGGGAGAAAAGGAGAAGAAAGGGAAAAAAATAATCTTTGTGGGTTGAGATAAAGACAGTTTAATAAAACAGCAATGGAACAGGAAAATAACAGTAGTAGTAGTAATAATGGCAAAAGAATATACAAAATAAAATAATCATTTTACATATACATATTTAATCATATACAAAATAAAATAATCACCCAATCATCAGTTCCCCAGCCCGTTCTGAGCATCGATTGTGGATTCCTGCCCCCGGGCAACCCCCATTTATCTACTGAGCATGGTGTCTATGGTATGGAATATTCCTTTAGCCAACTTGCCCTTTCTGTGCTCCCTCTCAGCTTCTGTGGGAAGCTGAAATAGTCCTTGACTAATGTAAAATATTACTTAGCAACAACTAAACCAATATGTTATCAACATTCTTCTCATACTAAATCAAAAACAAAGCAGCTATAGAAAGAAAATTAACTCTATCCCAGCTGAAACAAGGACATAGGGGAAACATTCTGATTCGATTCTGCTTGTTTTGAAATGTGCTTTCTGCTGCACCACAGAGTTAATTTTCATATATAATTGTTTGGCTAGATGAGTTGAAGACACAAGAAAGAACTGTTCAGAAGAAAGTACTCAAAGGAAATGAAGCATTTAAAACACTGTGTAAAAAGAGGATGGTATTATAACAATAAAAATAATTATTAAAATTGGTAGTAATTTGGGATTTTTAGGCTTCAACACATTTTTGAAACTTATTTTCAGTGACTGCACAGCAGCCATCAAATACATAAACAGTAACACAGAATAAAATATTTCACATGAACAAACACAAAACTACTGATATGGACTAAAAAGTTTTCTCTAGAACTATGCTATTTAACGGTACAATAAAATGGGTGTGTTAACCTACGTTGGCACCTAAAACCATCTTCATTGTCTTATAACAAAAGCATATTTCATACCTAACCACACAGCTTTAAAGATCAAAACTAGGAAATTTGTTAATGTTATATTGATGAGGCATTTGTTAGTCTGAAGATCAAATTAACCTCTCTCCTCTAATGTCTGAACAGTTCTGCATGATCGAATTCTGTTTCATGCTATTAAATTTTATTAGGAAAAAATACTTAAGTTTATTATTAACATTTTCACCAATCTCACTGTTTTGCTAGAAGCACAGCAAGGCCTTCATTCCAACACAGCAACACAATTCTGAACACAGGAAAACAAAGTACTATTCTTACGCAGTTTAAATAACATTAGTTTCACAAACCTAAACAGAAACAGTAAATAATGTAAAAAATCATAGTGACGGTAAGCAAAAAAATTATCTCTACATTTCAATGAATATGCAAATGCCTCTGAAAAACAGTCCCAACTGATCGGAACCAACATATCAATTCTTTAAGAATAGGTTTAAGGAAATCAATTGACAACTTTGTATAGGGAAAGTCAACAATGCTCTGAAGAATTAGAAACAAATCAGGCTGGGATTTAAACAAATAACTATGGTCATACTGTTTATGGAGAGTTAGGAGGTAAAAAGTTTTGCAAATGTGCTAATAGATCATTTGTAGACAAAAGGTGATTTTGTCCTCCAAATCTAAAAAGCCCCACACTGTCTCTAAGTAAGATCGACTGTAGAAATTCCTATAAATTCAAGCCACAGATTTCTCAATGGTTCCAAGTCCATCTGTTTACGTTTTCAAACAACCATTTGCCTTTTTCCCTTTAAGGTGTGCTCTGAACACGTATTTAAATACAGCCACATAAATTCATTCTAACATACTACAAAGGCAAAAAGGAATTGTGGGAAAAAATAATTAAATTAAAAACCACCCAGAGATACATTGATGCGATTTGCTCTTTACAACAGAACATTTTCAGTACCTTTCCACTAGCAGTTTTCATTAGTGCAAACTCTCTTCCAGCACCAAGGACAGCTGATTCCTCATCAAACCCTGTACCTGCGCGAGTTAAGATTGCGTTAACCAGACAGTTTAACCAGGCAGTTTCACAGACCAGTCTACTGACCTAACTCTGCTAGGGAGGGTTTGTCAGACCATAAAATAAAAAAAAAAAAAAAAAAAAAAAAAAAAAAAAAAATGGTGGTATGAAAGTTACAAGCGGAAAAAAAAGTTTTGCTGCCACAAGAGTTGTTCAAAGAGGAAAAAAGCACGAGCAAAAGAGCAACTGCACTTGGTCAGACAAAAGGTCCATGTAACCAAATACGCTTTTGTTCTGATAGTGCCAAAAGCAGACACCTAACAGAGCAAACAAAACCCCAAGCAAAGGCCAAATCATATTTCTCCAAAATACCTCCATAGACACCAACAATTTTGTATCTCAAATTCTGATGCAAAGGTGGTTTCCACGTATTTAGTACCTTTCAATGCATTTCTTTTGCATTTATCCAGCCAGCGGTCCTTTTAACTTTTGTCAGCTTTGACTCACAGAAAGGAGTCCTTTAGCTTAATTATGTGTTATATGAGCACTATTATGAAGTCCAAGCTTCAAACAATTATATATTTATTATACAACTAGAGGAAAATACTGGAAAACCATGGACAGTGCTATAGACAGAGAGGTGTTTCAAAAGGAGTGTGTGGATTAACATGAGTCAAAGAACACTTAAGCTGTTTCAAAACCCTTCTCCACATGCTTATAATGGACCTATACCTTCGCGCACATAATCAAGGCAAACAAAGGGAAAAGCAGTGTTTCAGTTTTTGTATTTGAATTAGTAGGCTTGTTATTAACCTTCAAAGAAGAGGACTTACTGATAATGTGCAAGTCTTTCTCCAGATCAAACAACGAGATGCCACAGGCATGTAAGCATTTTCTTGCGAGCTTAAGCTGCAGTTCTTGCTGCAGTACTGGCTCAGTACTTGTTGCAAATATTCGCACTACAAAGCCATCCTGTAACAAGTAAAATACAAATCTACTTTATACTGTATAATAAATGCATTAATTTACTTTTCATGTCCTAAGTACATCAGTATAATGCTATTTCAGAGGAAATTATTGGAGGACACATTAATAAAGTAACATTTATTACAGAGGAGGAAAAAGGAAAGTGCCAAACAGGATGAGCTGAAGATAAGCATCTGAAAGACCATAAACATATATTGAATTCTATGAAAAAAGAGTGAGAACAGTATGAAAATAGTGAATTGCTATAGAAATATTTAACTCTGAATTTCAATATAGAAATATTTATTTTATAACTATTTACATCTATCTTTTAAGCCCTCAGCTGCTTCTGATTCAGAACCCAAAATTCTGCATGCAGTTTAAGAGTGACTGCTTTAAAGAGTAGCTAAAACAGGAGTCTGTATACAAGTGCAGGTGAAGTATCTTCATCTGGCCACGTTAAAAAAAAAGTTGTTCTGTTAACAGGGAAATGGATTAATCCTGGTTGTCCTATAGCTGCATGTCTGGCATCTCTTGCCAACCCTCTCTCACCCCAGCCCTTCCCAATCCCTGTTTTACAGCTTTCTCACTGTGAAAAAACTGACCACTCTAGATTTAAGAACGCAGCAACTGCCTGCTGAAAACTGCTGAACAAAACATCGAACAGCTAAAACTGGTTTGCCCCTAATAGAAGCACTTATTTGGGTTTCCACAGCTTTGGCCCATGGTAATTTTCATATAAAAATCTATTGGAACGTAGTATCTTTCATACCATTTCCATTAATTTTCCCAACAAGTAACAAAGCAATTACAGGAAATTAAGTTAGGAAAAAAAATATAATTAAGCTCTGAGAAGCTTATCCCACAGAGACCCTTTAAATTAACATGTTAAAAAGCCATTATTCCAGGTACAAGATTTTTTTCCTCAGAGAGAGAAAAAAAGTTTGTCTTAAAACTGATCTGAAAAATCAAAAAGATTTGTGTCGTGGTTTGGCCTCAGCCAGCAACAAAGAACCACGCAACTGCTCGCTCCACTCCCACAGCCCTGGGAAAAATCGACAGAAAAAGGCAAAACTCCTGGGTTGAAATACTGCAATTTAACAGAACAGCAAAAGGGAAGAGGAAAACAAAACAGTAACACCTATAAAGGGATATAAAGACGCGATTACAGTACCACTGCGCCCCGCACCGCTGCAGCCCGCCCCCAAGTGGCGACTGCTCTCCTCATCCCCCCGGCTAGAGCCTCTTATAGCCCGGGCAAGGCTCACGTGGGATGGAATACCTGCCCCCTGCCGCCTCCTGGGGGAAATTAACCCCATCCCTGCCGGAACCAGGACAATCTGAAAAATCCATCAGAAATCAAAATTGTATGGATAAATCCCAAAATACTGCTCCTTTATGCACAAATATGGCAGTGGGTTTCTTCCTTAGTTGCGTTAGCGAAGAAAAAGACAAACACTAAGCAAAAAGGAAGCTGTAAGTATTGTAAAATGAAACAATTCATTTGAGAGGAAAATAGTTTACCCATCATATGTAACACTTACATCTCTAGATGCTGCTATTTGATTAATATATTCTCCATCAGTGAAAAGGATATTCTGCCCTTCAGTATGACAATCTGGGAGAGAAAGATGAAATGCACTGCATCAGTTTATATTAACATACATCACTGTTCTCTGCTTCTGTCTAATTCATTCTCACTACAATAAGACTATGAGAGTTCGAGCCTGTTTAAAGAGATATTTGTTTCTATAACATGTTATTTTATCCTAGGATCTCCTCTCTCACCAATAGCATATAATACTCCTTTGTCCCTTTAAGAGTTACTAAAGCACTTCCCATTATATGAAATGTAAGGATTTACTCCAGTATTTAACTACAAAACCATTTATAATTCACCTGTGAGGGGTATTATAAACTATCATAACACAACTAAATCCTAATTTTCTGAGAGTGTTAGTCTTTCTCCTTCCCCAAAGATTTTTTTTTTAATAAGGGCCATTACCTTTAAAGAAAAGTCCAGCATATAAAACCTACAGAATTAAATGAAACAGGATCAAACTTTTCATTATTATCTCATTTTTCCATTGTTTATAATTTTCGCCAAACTAATAAGTGAAAAATCTAGGGGTTTTGGAAAACTCTAAAGCATATACTTGAATGCATCACACATTTATTGAAAACAGGTTAGCTATTTCCAAGAAAAAAAGGTAGGAAAAGAATTCTGCGCATAATAGAGAAAAAAGAAAGACCACTTTCTCTACAAGTATGTCCCTACACCATCTCTTCCCTTCCTGCTCTGCTGATGGAGCTACTAACAAAGAGATTGATATCATATGGCTTGTAAGGTGTTTGTTTCACTGATTACACACAGGAAAGAGACCTGTTCCAAAAATACTACAGGACAGCTACTTTACACTCCAAGTGTAACGTTCACAACCTGAGCAAAGATCCAGTATCAGCCATTTTATCTAACAAATTTAATGCTAAATGAAGCACACCTAATATCCTTCTGGCATAACCTCGAAGTTTGCTATTTTTTTCCTTGCTAGCTGGAATGTTTTATTAAAAATAATATAGCTGAAAAAAACCCACAGTATTCACAAACCCATAAACTTGCTTACTTTTTCCTGCTATACTGCCCAGTCCAATACAGTATCTTACCAGGAATAGAATATGCATTAGGTGGCCTTCTCTAATTCTCACATTTTGAAGTAACAGACCCACAGTAGACAACTTCCCCCTTAGAAGTTCATACCACACACAGGTATGAATCACAGAGGGTAAGCAGCAAGAAGCAGGGAGAAAGGCAGATACACAAGTTTGAAATACTGCTCTCAAAAATAATCTCGGATTTAATGATCAAAGTCAGTTCACGTTACTAATTCGCTATGCTGCAAAGTGATATTAGTGGTAAAAGACTTGTCAATAACTTGAACAGAAGTTCCAAAAATAATCTAAATGACATTTCTGAAAGGTTATAGGAAGTTGCTAAGTGCTAAGATCCCTTGAATGGCTAAAAATTACATGCTCACATAAGCACAACAGTCAAGGAAACAGGATATTCTGGCCACCAGCACGTCTGTATTATACTGTTTGGCTTATTCTGGAGTCATTTCAAGAAGAGGCGAGTCTCCTAATGAACATTTTCGGGGATTGTTTATATGCTTGGTAGGTGTGTTCACAAAGGAAATCTGGAACAGGGATATCTATTTTTTAAAAAAATTTATGTTCTTCAGAAGACTTTCTAAAAATTAGCACTTGACTAGATAACATCCAGACCCAGCATTAAATATCAAATTAATGAGAAGGGCAGAAAATGGAAGGCAAACGGAATACCTGCAAAAAGTAGGATAGTATAGTGGCTCAGCTAGCAAGCAGCTCTTATGATTAACTGCAGTTTTATTCAATCTGACTGTGGAAAATTACTCTGGGGGTGAAGATATCCAAGGTTTCTGTCTGGAGATTGCTATAACAGAAAGGGCCTATGTTTTACTTAAAGGACAATACTACAGACACCTGTTAATCACAGCCTCCTTAGAGGCTTCAAGAGAAGACGATTATCAAGCATCACCTTCTGAATTTATGTAGTGCAACCTGTGCCTGCTAATAAGTATTATTGAGCTTATCTAGGCTACCCTCAGTTAGCAGTACTTTTCAGACAAAGGGAATAGTCCTGAGCTCCAAGATATTAACATATAATTTCAAACAATGAAACCATATACCCATAACTTCAACCTCTTCAGCCAAACATAGCAACCTCTTTTTAAGGTATGCATTACTGTTAAAAAAAGGGTCAAGATAAAAACCTCCTCTGTAAAATCAGGTCCAATCACCTAGAAAATCTCATACAACTCAGGGATTCTTTGATGATATTTGGACTGGGAAGACAGATCCACAGCTCAAGAACAGTGTATGAAGCTTGGCAAAGGCGTTAGATACACGAATGCTGACGCACAGTCTGGTAGTTCCAGATACACTGTCAGAGCCGAAAGACTGTCCTTTGAAATAGAAGTTAATAGTTTCAAGAAGCTGGTGGATCCTACTGTCTGAGAAAGGAGAAGATAATCTTCCATGGTTCACTGAGTTTTCTAAGGTCATATGACTTCTAGCTAGGATCAACTCCTAATCACGTCTCCTAATGAACTCCTAATCTCCTACACATCCCTGTATGAATAAATACAAATACCTTATTTAAATGCATTATCACCAACCCAGGCATTTGAAAGAGATTAACTCCAGACAGAGCCATATCTGAATACCATACCAACTAGGAGGAAATAGTTGGAGTCATATCAGCGTTCAGCTGTTAGCAAGGTTACTGCTCTCTAGTTCTATCCGGTGTGGTTTTCCAGAACTACAACATGCTGCATGTTATTATTAAGATTACAGTGGGAGAGTTATGAACCTACTCAGGTTCCCTCAGGATAGGTCACGTACCCTCCCCCCACCTTCATTTCTTTCCTTCTAACGGGAAATGGAAATAACCAGAAGTGGACCCCTTTGAATTTGCCCTAGCCAAAAGAATAAGGCCATATCTGCCTACAATAAAACACTGAGATAAATGTGTAGAAGTGGAGAAAGTAAAACAGCAAAGTTCAAGGGCTGAAATACAAAGGGCAATAGTTATGAAGTCTATCTAGCATCCACTTCGACACCAACGTAAATCACACAAAATGCAATTGTGTGAAATAGTTTCAGCGATTTCTGCATGGGTATTCCCACAGTTAATAAGATTTGCTTTAGCACTGGAAGATTAATACATTTTTGTTTAGAAGGCGCACTCTTGTTTAATTTGTGCCTTTTTATAGTAGAAACACAAGGCTGTCTTGCAGAAAGACACTTGTCACTGGCATTTGCAAAAGAAAGCTAACAGCTCAGAGGTGTAGACTTTAAATATGCTCAAGTATCTCTCAAGACTTGCAAGAAGAGTACCGATTTGTTTACTAACGGTAACATAATTAAGTACCTCACAGGACCCTACTGGATGAAGAAGCTGCCTTGAGGTGAAGAAAGTAGAAAAACAATACAACAAGGCAATTTGTCAGGTCCTTGAATGTGTTTTCACTCAAATTTCTCATACAGCCCCACAAAGACCAAGCAGCTGACATCCATATTTTAAGGACTTACAGAAAGTTGCATAGATTAAATTCTACACTCATAGTTTGTTTCAAAAATTACTGTTTGAAATACAAAAAGCTTAGAGACTTTTTCTGAGGTTTCAGTCAGTGCCTTCTTATTTATGTCAGGATGCAACACAAAATCTTTCTTCTGATTTATAGAATAAACCTGTTATTGTTCACGCGAAAGATATTCTTGTGCCCTTCTACTGTTTACAGGAGTGGCTAAGAACATATGTGTTTCACCAGGAGGTCATTAAAGCAAGTTCCAGGAACATCTTCATTTTCTAAACAGAGACAGATGTTATGAGGCTCCTGTGCAAAAAGCCCAAACAAAAACAAAGCTACGAAAACATCCCAAAACAACTAAACGAAAACCCACCACCAATTTAAGTATCAGAAGCACGGTCCAGTGTTCATTAGCCTCCCTTGTTTTTTGGATAAATTTCAATCTATATTAAAAACCACACAGTTTTGGTCAGTTTGTAACTACCTACATGTAAGAGATGCTGGAAACAAAGTCATATCTGAGCAAAATACTCAAAGTTCAAATGAGGAAGAAATAAAAATTCTTTAAGAAGGAAGTTAAGCTCTTGGACTCTTTAAAGTAAGACCACCATACATTCTAAAATGTGGCAATATTATTCCATTAGTTGGAGTAAGATGCAAGACCTCTGAATAAAATACTGCAGCTGGTGTAATGCAGCAAACCAAAGTAATTAACAAAAGCAGTTTCTTTGTGATCCCAAAATCTGCCTCAATTTCTCTTCTGCTTACCTGAAAGTACATAGCATGCAAACAGTAAACTATAACTATCTTCTCACATCTGGAGGTTCGTACCTGGCAAAGCAACTGTACCGTCTTGTTCCAAAGTTTCAGGGTTTATTCTTATGGCTGTCATACTGTGATTATTTGCATCTCTATATAATAAATAACCCTGGTAAAAAGAAAGAATATATATTGGTATGAAAATATTCTTAAATACATCAGAGAATATTGTCAAAAGTGAAAAAAGTACAATTGCTATTTTAGACATTGTTTAAAAGCTTTGGAAATCTTTTACATCAAATTTGCTTCATTTTGATAATCACAATTTTTCCACTAATCAAATTCTGCAATAAAAACCAGAAATTTAACCCCTTTCTTCCACACTTTTTTTACATACTGTAGATCAGCGTGCTGAAGCTTGTATACAACTTTTGAAGCCACACATAGTAATTCTATTCTACGCATGTGTATACCATTACAGTTAAAAGCTACAGCCACAGTATAAATTAATGTTTTTGATCCTACTTTCCAAATCAACAAAAGAGTCACAGGAATTCCAGGAAGGAGATACACATATTGCCCTACATAGAAGAGTGATTATTAATAAACATTAATACATGCTTTAAAAACTACAGAATCTTTCTAAAATGTTAATTAACTACTTCAACTCCCACACTAACAAGATTCCATGTCTTTATTCTTTTTGAGCTATTCCTGAGAAGTACATGGTGATTTTGGCGACAGCAGCCATGACACAAAGTTACATATGACTAATTCTTATACTGCTCACCTCCCAACTCCTAACTAGACCTAGGGGAAAGGAGATATTCAGGACTAATTATTTTCTCTTTCTGTTTCTCCACGTGCAGAATACCTTCATTTCCCCAAAATTATCTATTCTGGTCAGCAGCCCACTTCAATAAGTCTCCTTTGGTATACCAAAATAGTATCTTCTCTCTGTTCATAGGTATATATTTTTTCAAGGTTTGATTCAGTTACCAGTTGAAGTTTCTCAGTAAGATTTGCCTACCTGAAACTCACCTTTAAGGTTTATTGTTTATACCTATAACTTTGAGTGCACTTTTAAGCAAACAGTTAAATAAGCTTTGCTTTAGCTTAAACTAGATAGGTTGCATAAGCCACCATGTTTGCATAATGCACACAGATCCGTAAGAGAGGCAATACAGCAACTTTGCTCTCGTACTGTAGAATCACAGTTGGGGAATTTACACTTAGAAAGCAATTCTGCTATAAAAGCAGCTACAGGAAAGGAAAAAAAATTACTTAAGGACACTTATGAACATATTCAAGGTGACCAAGGCCAAGCAAAGTAGCATTCACTACAGTAGGGTCGCAGAGGCCAATATGAATAATGACTAAGTAATGATTCTGACAACACAATTGTCAGAGCAGGAGATATGACAATGGCTTGCACTTGCTTGAACCATGACTGGCCTCAGGTGGGGGTTCTACACAACTTAGAACAGATGCATTTCACAGGGAGGTCACTAAGGCTTAACCTCAGAGTATCTTCATTTGTCAATGAGTCAGAGACCCTAATTACAATCATCTAACAACAGAAAAATCCAACCAACCCTCTTCCTTCCATCTAAACTGCTTGAATTTTCCTGGATAAATCAATCTGTGAAATGAGGGGAAAAAAGCTACCACAAACTAGCAAAAATAAGTAAAGAACATTAAGTATATAGAAAAGCTTTAGTCTAAAATAACGTATGTGATGAAGAAAAATCATTTTAATTTGAGCTGACTTAACCAAGCAACTGAAGGGAAATGAGACTGAGGGCACATCTTACCTCTTTTACGAACACATACTTAGCAATAAGTGCAACTTACATATGGTTCCTATAAATATAGCCCCAGAGTGACATTTTTCCAAATAGCAGTGCCTTTGGGTACAGTCACTGTGCGAGTGCATACACCTGTACAAGCACTCAAAGAACATCAAATATATTTATAGCTATGTACAGAATGTCCAAATGTGTGACAGTATATAGTAAAACTGTATGGATCCTGCTTCTTTCAAACTGATAAAACAGGCACCTGAATGAATGCATCTGCACACATTGGTATTGTGCCAGTATAACTTTTGGTGATCTATCTGTTTTAATACTAAACAAAAACAGATTTCACATATATATATGAATATATAAAATAACTATAATAATAGAATATATATTTGTAATTAACGATTTCACTTCAAAAGTATGGCAAGGAGTACATTTAATTTCACACTGGGACAACATCATCACTCAGTGAATACACAATAAAAATTTCTCAGTAGTTAAAAAATTAAGCAAAATAATTGTTCTCTGAAATTTCATTTTTTGGGTTTGCACAGGGTTTGTTTTGTTTTGGTTTTTTTTTTTTGAGAGAGAGTGTGCACTCAGTAGTAATGACAGGATTCTAAAAAAAACGCTATTTTTATAATGAATGGCAAAGGTATAACAAAAAGTGGTTGATATTCCAGAAACTGATGAACTCTAAAAAACCAAAATATCCAAATATTGTTACCTTTGCCTTGGTAATGTCAACAATTGACTGCATAATTCATAAATTAACATATTGAATCATCACATTTATAAATTGTACAGTCAACTGATGCGTGCTTCTTAAATAATAAAGTCTTTACAGTGACAACACAAATTAATGACGCTTTTCATTACTCTTTTCTATATGCCAGTACCATCAGATGTCCCTCATCTTCCACAATTTAAAAAGTCAGTAAGAAAAAAATGCATTTTTATAATTAAAGCCAAAGGAACGATACAATATCCGTGTAAGATTACTCTAAGCCAAAGTCTACTTAAATTACTCATGACGGATGATGGGTGGGGCACACATTTTATGTTTTAATTAACCACTTACCTGAGCGTAGCCTAACCAAGACTTTTTTTCTTTTCTGTTTTTGATGCGGGATGTAGAATTGTATATATGGCCCTGAAAAGCAAAAAACTCCAATCTTTTAAAAAATATCAGAGTGACAATTTTACACATCGTCATTTACAATCTAAGTAACAATGTCTTCAACCATATTGAGAAGTTAAAATTGTAAGAAAATGCTGTAAATTCTTATAGAAATAGTCAGGAAAATTTAGACAAAATGTAAAAGAACTGATCATTAGTAAGCTACAGAAGATTCGCAATGGAAACAGGACATCATAAAAGTTAATACTTTAACTATCTTCATCAGACAAGAAGAAATCACATTACCCTCACTGTCCCGCTATATCCAGAGCCAATTTTGTAAAGTCCATCTTTACATAAGAGATAGAGGAAAAATCCATCACTCTGAAGTAGGCACTGGTCATCTTCATCTACAGATATTTCTTTCAATGGCCATTTGTGCATCAAGGCTGCCTTCTTTATCCCATTACTGAACCAGTCCTGGATTTGGATTTTGCCCACCAGAACTGCCTGTACACTCCGCTGAAGAGAGTTTAAAATGGTTGGCACCTAAACAGTAAAAGAAACAGTGAGTAAGTGAAAAATACAACTATTTTTTAAATGCTGTATTTTCTGTTCTATCTCCAAATCAAGAGAGACAAAAAAATACCTACTCATCTCAAAAATAGCGAGGGAAAAAAGTTAAAAAGTTAACTGAATTTACACAATAGATCTTCCCAGAACTCATGTACACTCATTTACATAAATTCCCAGATACAGAGAAGTTTTAGTGCAAGACCTGAATAGTCTGACAAGCATGGCTGCCATTATTGGTGAGGATAGCAGAGATCGCTTGCAACGTTCTTCCCGTCTCTCCCCATGCAGCTACCAAACTGAAGAGGCAAGCGCAGGAAAGTGCTGTCAGGGACTGTCCTGTACTGTCATTCATTCCCGTGCTACGGACAGTTATCTCCAGAAGAAGCTGGAACAAGGATTCTGCAGATAAAACACACCAATTACATAAATGAGTCACAAAATCATACCACACAAGTTGCCAGTCAACGGGAAATTAAGCTTACATCATACATCTTTCCTCAGCCATTAAGTTTAGCCCTATCTCTAGACAAAAAAAAAAAAAAGCATACCACTTAAATGAGCCTTCAGCATCCTTAACTCTTCATTCTTTTTCAACCAGAAAATGTTGAGTCTTGATAATCCCAATGGCCGGACAAGAAAAACTAAGTCCTTCTGTTACAGTGGAACATATTAATAAGAAATGGTCCAGAAGGAGTTACTTTACCTGCCTATTCAGTCTACCCCATCACTGAGATGATGTGTAGGTCTTGACCAACCTTGTCTAATCTTTATGACCATTACCCACGGTGAAGCACATCCCATTTCTCAGAAACGAGCATTTCAAATCAAAGCTTGAAAATTATTTTGATTGTATGTCTCTTTTCAAGCACTGTTTAGCAGTTGAAAATCTGTAACAATCAAGGTGTGAACAGAAATCCACCTCCAGTTTTTATAGTATATAAAAATAATCACTAAGGCAGTAATCAAAACAAAGTCTTCTTTGTAGCATTATAATACTCTGTGCATCAATACAAAATAAAAGCTTTCTGTAGCTAATTACTATTATCTTTGGTCATAGAATACTGTCATAGGAAAATAAACATAGAAAGTCTTAAGATATATATTTTTTATTTTTGAACAACAGATGCTACAGCCCAGCCCAGATCTGTACACCAGTAAAAACTATGAATTAACAAAAGATTACTGGATTTTAACTTAAAGGACATAATCAATCATACATTCAAAGCCATCAGGAGTTCAACTTTTATTTCCAGTATCGTTAAAAGCAAAACAAATTTCAGTAAAACTTTCAGATGGCCAGAGGAAACAAAAGCAAGAATTCTGACGCTTCGTTTAGCAGCTTTATATGAATTACAACATTAAATATCTAAGCTATAGATTACAACAGCAAGACCCCAAGTTCACTGTAGAACTATCATCTTCTTTCCACTAAGACCAAGTATTTTATAGCTTCAGCAAGACAAGTAAGTCACGATTTGCAAGGTTTGCTACATTTCAGTGAAACTCTGCATTACACAGCAACAAAAAATGACTTTATATATATATACACACACACACCTTTACCTGCCAACGGTCCTGTTCTACAAAAGATTAATGCTGAAAAAATACTGGTTACATACACCATAAAGAGTTTACATTCCAGAATAAAGTCAGCCTGTTGAGAACAAGCGTGTAACTATCTCACAAATACATGCTAGAAACCATTTTCTTCTGTCCAATGCAATACCAGATGTACATTAATGCAAACACAGTAACAGATATTACCTAGGACTTCAGGCGGCTCTGACTGCAGGCCTTCTGGTTGCTGGCCCTGGAGCACATTAAGTAGGGCTTGTAGGCTCCTGAGACACAAGGATGGATGAGAAAATCTCGTCTCCTTTATCAGTTCAAAGACTTCACATAATCCAACTTCAATGATCTGAAGAAGTACAGATATTTCAGAATATCTGTTAATATAATATTTTTGGGTGTTCATCAATAAAGGTGTATCCCAATGTTCACAGAACAAGACAGTTATTCAAATAACAAAAGCATAATACAAAATACAATGGTGGTTCAAATGAGAATCAAAATCAAGAACCCACCTACACAACTGTACTAGCAAATCTACTACTACCGTATCTAAACAGAGTAATAGTTCCCTGAAAAAATAAGGAAACTTACATTTTTTGGACAATGTAATCCAAACTATACCTCTGAGCCATTCTAATTTCTATTGAGTTCACACTTCATTGACAGACCTTGTTTTCCTTGCTCATTAGTGTAAACCAGCAAGTTAGAATTGGCTTGCAACCTGACTTCCCAACTTGAGTAATGATACATTTGACAGCCAATACTGGCAGCGCTAGTACCTTCCCCTAAAGTCTCCGAGATTGCTCTTGTGACAGTATAAAAAATAAAGACTAACTACGTCTCACTAAAACTCCATATATACTCATCATAGACATGAATTATGCCAACTAATACAACATCTGTAAAAGCACTGTTACTGACACTCTTAACTTTCCCTTTTAGCATTCCTGAATATTCTGAGATTACAATTATGCTTCTCTCCACTGACTGTTCCCTGTCACTTTTCTTCTCAAACTCAGTATGTGATAATGATGAGGATATGAAAGAAAAATGAACAGGGTTAACTCATTACAAATAAGCAACCATATCTTCAAAACTTCACTATGTGTTACTGTCAGAAGCAGATCCCCAATGTTTAGAGTGTTTAATATAGATTCACCCCGAGTGAAATCTAAGGAAAAAGACTGAAATGTGAAAATAAATAAAATTGTTAATAGAACTGTCACTCGTGCTCAAAACAGATCTATTCTGACAGTCAGCTATAAGTTATACTGGATGCCTTGTCTTTGCTGTCATTCAGTTTCTTTCAATTCCTGTCTTTCAGAAGTTATTTTACCACCTGTTTGATTTTTGGAAGAAGAATAGAAACATAATCAAATCAAGTCTTCAAAGTGCAACAGCAATTTTCCTGCAAATTGCACCTTACATTTCCTATCTTCAGTGGAGTGGGGGAAGAGACATGCATGGAATCTACAGTGGAAAAAAAAGTCAACAAAATAACAGCACAGATGGTTTTTCCAGGATCCAAAACTCAGCATCATGTTGCAGACTAAAGAATAAAATACACTGTAGTACATTTTTAGAAATACTCTTTCTTTTTAGTGATAGTATCTCTGAGAGAAACTGGGAAGATTATTCTACCCAATCTTCAGACAGCAGCTAACAGGCAGCTGGAGAAAGCAGAGAACCTAACACAGTGGAGAAAATAATTTGGTGAACTTCCACTACAGTAGGAATCAGAGATCGATAGTTCCGCTGGGATTTTGCCTGATCTGCACAGGTTTTGGGTTGGTTGGTTTTGTGGTTTGTTTGGTTTTTTGGGGGGGTCTTTTTTTGGTTATTTGGTGGGGTTTTTTTTACTATTTGAGATCAACAGACTGGGTAGGCTTCTCAAAACAGGTCTCTCTAACTTAATATATATAGCTCTCTATGTGTATACATATCATATATACATACATACGTGTGTGTATATATATATGTATATAACGTGGTTGCCTTGCTCTCTCTCAGCGCCTCCAAACTGTGCACTGAAGGACAGAATAAGCAAACAGTTCTTTTCAAGATGTCTTAAACTTGTTCCCGCTGAAGGGTCTCCGAGCCAAAACCAGCACTCCTGCAGCCTCAGTCTGTGTCACAGCCTGCCAGCTCTTACTGATGCTCTCCATTCAGCCATCCTCCCATTCCCTCTGCAACATCTTTGAGACTTCAGATCAAAAGCGTAAGCCCACCTTACAACGGGTACACAAAATTCTAGCCTGGATGCAGACATAATGACCAATAAATTAATTCCTCCAAAAAAACCATTTCTTCTGGAAGTCTTATCTACACTATTGCTTTATTTCCTTTCTCTATCCCTCTCATAACTGTCCAATAGCCGCATTTCTATGTTTATTTAAGAATGAGTAATACTTTGTATGTAATTATCGATATTAATTTATATGTATATTATATGCATACAAAAAATTTTACACAGGTAACACATGCTTCTAATGATTTTTAAAAGACTTAAAGTCAGTTTCTAAAGAGAGTAATTATGTTTCTTTTATTTTTTGTTATAACATGAAAATTTTCTGTTTTTCTTAAGCTCATTAACTAAAGAGCAAAACATTTGCCACTGCAGAAACCAAGAATATTTAGTCAGTTAATTTAAGCTTAATCCGGCACTTGTTTCTTTTAGTACAGGACTTTTGTGGATCATCCATAACCCAGTGTTATTTTTAATATTGAGGTGCAAACAACTACAAATCAAATCAAATCAGTAGAACTGAATCTGCCTTATTTCAAGTAGAAAGAATTCCCCACATTAGCTAAGGTACTAAAGATATAAGTCATGCAAAGGCAAATATTTCATGTAAATCCAAAATTTTAAAGCTCTTTTAAAGCAAGTTACTAAACTGACCAAACACAACCAAAATACAAACTTTATTGTATTAATATCTGAAGACCAGTAAATTGTGTTAAAAACAATCGTTCTCAATCTTATTATGGAAATTGCATAGGACAACTTGTAATTCTGTTATGTATTCTAAATAAAAGCTCTCACGAACCTGACTTCCTCAAGTTTAAGATTAAAAATAAAAGATACTTCAATAGAACACCTAAGATGCATAAAAAGTAGAATGCGTTCAATGCCTTCTCAATTACATGAGGAATTTTTGTGAAAAAAAAAAAAAAAAAAAAAAAAACCACCATCACCAAGGACTAATTTCACCAGTTTAACTCTGGAGAACCTGGGAAAGCACAAATCCTGGTTGCACCTTTGACTTTCATGTCACTGTCAAACTCAAGAGACATCAGTATTCTTTTTAATAAGCTAACTTTCAGAAACTGGTCTAGTAACTATTGTAAGCATCAGAAACTTCAGTAACTTTCCTCTTTATATTTAACAAACTAAGCCCAACCCAATATTGTTCATCATACATAAGAACCAGACCATAATATACTCAAAGCATGAGACAGATGCCGATATTCAGGATACAAAGACCTTTACATAGTTAGCCTCTAGGAGTTTTACTACCTGTGAGACAGCTGCAAATGGATGCCTTTTTCAAATGGATGGATGGAAGTGAAATTACTAGTAAAAAGTGTCTTACCTTAGAGGGAGCTAAACAAGCCAATATTAGCTACATAGTTACTAGAAAATACTGAGGTTGTACCAAGTGTCTAAGTCATTGTTGAATCAGTAAAAATTCCTGAACTCTTTTATATTTTGTAGATTCTTTGCTAAAAATGAATAGCTTAAACCATACTGATTTTCATCAATTTTGTATTTGCTGTATCAAATGTAACAAAATAGCTCACTGATTTTCTGTTTTGAGAAAGGAAAAAAAGTTTCCTGCCTAGAATTTCCATACAATTTTTTCTAAGCCACTATCTTTTTAAAACCGCACCACTTCTCCACATCTCTTTTATAAACTCTCCAACATCTTTAACAATATCACTGTTTTAGTTTCAACATGCAAGTGTTCTGTCCATACGACTGGTAAATCTCATCCTTCTCTGAACCTCTTTCAATTTCAAAATCTCTTTAAAACTCCATTCCAGTCTTTATAAATGCTAATAGGTACATTGCCTTTTACTTAAATTTTCAAATTAACTATCTAGAAGCACTTGCTGATTCATTTAATAAAATCCACAAGGAGTCAGATCCAGTTCACAAACAATGCTAACTTTATTCCTACTGACTGCACATTATTTCACAATTATCAAGCGTGAAATTTCAGTTATCAAGTTGCAGTTACTCGACTTGGTTATGTTCCTCTGCAATCCTCCACCAATACTTCCAGAGTGCCAACTTTACCTTCGGATAATACTAATTTTCTAAGCAACAGAACATTCTACATAATCACTGCTGCAACAGCCTTTTAAATTCAGTATTTGTATTGGTTTTAGAGCAAATACAAACAAGGAAAGTTAATCTGAATATGCTTTTTAGACTCGGCATAACAAAAGGAAGCAGGACTCATAGCATTAATAAGCTAGCAATGAACAAAACTGAATGCACAGAAGTTACACAATACAAAACAAGTGAATCAGCAAATTAAAAAAAAGAAAAAAACTCAGTAACTCCTATATCGATCATTTCTGACTTTCCACCATTAATCCTACTACAAGCATAGAAGTAGTAAATAGTAAAAAACCTACCCTAACTGTTGAACTATAGTGTCCAAAATCTTAATATGCATTACTAACTATCCATAGTTATCAGTGCCAAAAGGCACTAAAGCCAAAAAAGGGGAAAGATTAAAAAAATAAGGTAGTAAGAATAATTGACAGTTACTGCAATTACACGTAGACCTGGCAAATCACCTTAGAAAACACTCTACCAACTGAATTCCAATAGCAGAAAGATTTATTCCTTTTTGGCAATAAAGCTAGAGAAAGTACCCTTTATCATACCAGCTAGTAGCCTCTGACAGACCTAAGAGCTGCCTTATTTTCAAGTACCAGTACTTACAAAGGAGCGCAAGTTGAATGTTTACCTAACATTTAATTGAATTAATTATTGGGCAGATACATAGATCCTCCTAATTCATGAAATCGGATGATTCTGGACTAGAAGGACTACAAAAAATACCCAAAACACTATAGCTATTTTCTGAGCAGCTCGTTTACAATGCTGTTCCTTATTCCCCACAAAGAACATACCAACTTCAGATCACATACATAGCACGCTTCAAACAATATCCAGTTACTTGCCTTTGGAAGTTTAATAGGTGGCTCTTTGGATTCCTCCTCTTCATCACTGTCCGAATCCCCACTCTGTACACTGTTCTTTGAAGCCAAAGATACAGATGCCTCCTTTTTTTGCCACTCCAACACACAATGGCGGACATTGCAGTAAACATTAAAAGCTGAAGGGTTGCTATGCAATCTGATATCTGGTATGGTTATTGTACTCTCTAGGTTTTCAGTCTGAAAAACAAGAGTAGTTTAAGTTTATTAGAAGTTTCAAGCTTTGCTAAATAGAAGCAATCTCAACAGTCTCAATAATTTCGGACAACCAAGTAATTCTCAAACTGGAGACAAACATTCCTGTTGAAGTACCAATTATATTTCAAGCAGGAAAAAAAAGAGGAAGAGGAAGAAGAAATTTCAGTATGTTCCATCTGGCTTTAGTCTCTACCTCTCATAACTTGATGATGACACTGGGATAGAAAATGAAAGCAGTTCAGGCTACAGAATGGTCCAAACCTGTGCCACAGCCAAAAGACTAGCAGAATTCAGGGTTTATCGTCTTAACACAGGTCAGTTTGGGCTTTTTTAATTATTATTATTGAATTTTAAAATGCATTATTTGTTGCTCTAGTTAATAACTTTAATCTATTGTTATCTAATAAAAATTTAAGCTGTTTGCTAAATGTATATTAGAAATTAAAAATACCATTCGTTGTTTTGTCATTAAATGTAAACAGATGGCAAGTTCAAAAACTCCCACAGCAGGATGCTGAGATAACTTTGTATAACTAGAGAAGAAATAAAAACCTGATGGACAAACTACTGAATACAAAAATCTATCAAGGCCCATGAAGTAAGGAGGACACCATCTTGTTTTCAGAAGCCCTGAGCCACAAAGTATGAGCTGGGAAACTGTCATGACCCGTGCCCTACCCTACCCCACCCTTTCCTTGATATCTACTACTGGTATATTACTGTCAGCCACTGCCAAGATACAGAAGAGCCTTCATGAGACTGTCACTAGACTTGGAAAAATGTTAAGAAAAAAACCTCTTTTTTAAAAAAACATCTTTTAAGTTCTGCCCCATATTCTTGCTTTCTGCAACAGTAAGATAGGACAGGAGGAATGGTAGACTTAAATAAACAAACAAGACCCCACAACCAAAAAAAAAAAAAATCCCCAGGCAGGGTTATACTTTATTTTAGGTCATGTACTACTAAGACTAGGCTGGTTTGAGCACAGGCTATGAAAAACTGGACTTCAGGCGTATGGAAGGAAGCAATTCCCTATAACAACTTGGTGTAGACACAGAAACTACAGACGGAGAGAAAGCCTAGGTTAAGAGTACAGGACAAATTTGCTTGAACATGGCAAGGCAAAATTTGCAGGAACATTAGGCTAGCCTGAGTCAGGGTCATTAATAACGTACCAAAGTTATTTTGGTTTGTTTCTTGTATTCTTGGGAGGCAGTGAGGGTGGAGGCTTTTTGCCTTATTCTTTCTTTTTATTTAAGGTCATTTACATACTGTGAATGACCACATTCATTTGGCAGGGGAGTACATTTGACATATTGTACATATTACAGTGATTTGGAACAGATCAGAGTGGAAATACTCATACAACTCACAGCAGCGATGGGAAAGAGGACTTTAAATTAGCAGAGAAGACGGGAACAGAAGTTTGAGAACCAGTGAACTGCATAATGTTTTAATGGGGTGATTTATTTTTCTACAGTATGGTAGCTGCAACTTCGTACATCAAAACACAGCAACAGTTCACAACACATTTTTATCTGCACTTACCTGTTTATTATTACCAGAAATAACATGGGCTTCTAAATTAGACTATTTAACACCATATGTTACAAAACTTAACAGAAAATTCAAAATAGTTTCAAAATATTTCATAGTTTACACATTTCCTTTTATTTTTGAATATAGTATTATTCTAACTGTACTGGTACATATTTGCATATCCTTCCTTGCAAAATTATTCCAAGCTAAAACATTAAGAAGCAACGGTTTACTGTGTAACCTATTTTATCCAACACAAACAGTGTGTTAATTTTTCTTACCCACGTCAGTGTTAGCAGTAAGCACAAAAATAAAAATAAGGCGGGGGGGAGGGACACACGGACTGGAAAAAGTTCCCTACATACATACTGCAAGTTTGTGTTGGGTTTGTTTTGTGTGTGTCCCCCCCCCCTTTTTTTAGCACAACAGAACTTCTGCAGTTAGTTAGGTATTAAGAGACAACATAAGGTTAGTCTTTGTTCAACATGAGCATCTTCAAAATAATAAAGCTGCTGTTAAAACCACACAATATTAATCAGTGCAAGAACTCAAGATAGAACCTCCTATGTTGTTCCAGTATCAAAATGCATCAAAATAGATTTGGACTGATACCAATGATGATGAGCTACTACATTCTTTAAAATGCATTTGGCAACAGAAAACTAAACGGTTGTAACATATGACTCTTCTGTATGTCGAATATCCATACACATACCTCAAGAGTTTTTGCAGCTGCTGTTGAGGTAAACACACAATATCAGCTTTCAGCTTTAAAGCTAACTCAGTTGAACTGCACAGGTTAAAAAAAATTATTTAGCAAGTTTACTACGCATTTACTGGTTTATGGGCAGTTACAGGAAGATAAAAATACCTAGATCCTCTGAAATATCTCTATTTGAAGTTCATTTATCTAATTAGTATCATGTATTGTAATTATAACTTCTGTGAAGTTTTCATGCCAGTTCTTTCTTGTCAGAAGTTCTGCTAAGTCTTTGTTCCAGAACAGCCCAAGTTCTGTAGCTCACGTCCTCTTCTGAAATAGGTTGGCCAAATTGTTTAAGCAGCACAGATAATTTTAGACATTATAGTGCTAGATAAAATATCAGTGTATGTTTTCTTGTCTATTAATAATAAGCTGACTAATTTTCAGAAATAAACTGCTTCCTTATTCTTTACAACTATTAAAAAGTACCTTACCCAATGCTTTAGCTTTTAAACAGTAAGCACTTTAACCATTCTATCTTTGTGTTTAGTGTCTCTCTTTTACAACAGGGCACAAATTATAGTTACAGACAGTAGTCTCCTACCCAGACTTCAGTACAGTGTAACATTCTCCAGAAAACTCTGCTCTATCTGAGCAGTATAGCACTAGAATACATGACTCAGAACAGAGTTTAGCTGTGATGTTAACCCACTGTTTACATTTCACAGTTCATACCTCCACTTTCCCTTCACAATACCTTATCTCTGAAAACTGTAAATTCTTTGAAAATAAAAGTACTTGTATTCCATTGTTATACACTTGACAAATACAGTAGCAATCCAAACAATGGGCCTTAGGAATAATTTTGAAATTCATTACCTGGGTTTGTCAGTTTAAAAACACTGGCCTTATGGCTGCACTAAATAAAGTTCTTTTTGAACAATAAGTTATTGGGTTGTAAAAACAGGTTAAAGCTTAAGGATAATTATGACTTTCACTGTTAACTGTCTTTCATTTTAGGGGAAAAAAACTCAATGGAACTACCATTAAATTTAAGCATACAAATGCTTAGCATGTCTCAAAGCAAAAGAAAGATGCTGACCAACAAGACACATTGTTTCTGGTTGAAGAGTAGAAAGGGAACTTCGATCACCACATTGTTTTCTCTCTCTCTCCCCCGACAAACTTCACCATAAGGTAAAAAACAATGACAATTAATTTGTGATCGATTTCCTCAAGTCTCTGAGGGGCTTTAACTATAATATTTATAGTTCCCAGGTCTTCAAAAGAAACATCTGTTCTAAAGTGGAGGCATATGAGCAGGTTGTATAAACATCACTATCTTAGATTTCTTTTACAAAACGCGGAGATGGAGATGATTTAAAAAAAAAAAAAGTAAGAAACAGGAAACCTTTCTGCCCCTTTAACACTTATGTTCATTCAATGAGCAGCTTACCCCCGTCCCCCGCCTTTTTTTTTTTTTTTTTTTCTCTCTCTCTTTTCTTCAACAGTGGTAGTGGACAGTATTCAAAACAGACATCTGAAGTTTTTTTTCCATATGATGCAAGTTTTTTTCCTTTCCAGATTACAACAGATTCCTAACTTCACTGAGGTCAGATGCACTAATCAAGTTATTAAACTGGGGCTTAAGTTTAATCTATCATCAACTAGGAGTTTCCTTTTCTGCAATTACTGAGAGCTGTGGCACTGGGTGGCTCTTCTACACAGCCAAACTTGCCCAATAGTATGAGATTCTCAATAGTACCTGTATAATCTTGCTACTGGCTCACAGATTTTGAGGTAGAACAGATCACTATGACACTCTAACCGCCAACTGTGCCTACAGAACCTCACTTAGTTATTTTTCTATCAAACTAATAAAGTCTTTTTTAAGTTATAACAATTCTCTTAGTGGTACTGCATTTCACTTTAACACAAAATACTTCTATATGGCCAAGGAAAATGGTGGAACTTCAGAGCCAAAATGTTAATCAACTTCTAAAAATTCAGTGAAGCAACTTCTTAATTTTGTGCAGATCTAGGATTGTTAATAATCTTGATCTCTTAAGCTATGGGATACATTATTTCAAGGAAAAAAAAAATCTCACCCTAACAGCTTGTTTTCTTGGTATTATCAAGATCCACAGATGTATCAAACAACTTTTCATGACACTGTGGATAAGGTGAAGAGCAACCATCACCTTTTCCGCACCTCTAAATGTCCTTTTCTTAGTGGCTACCGGAATATTGCAATCCAAAGCACTCACTAAGTGTAAGAATGACTAGAAGCCCAGCTTCTAGGATGTCTGAGCAGAACACGAGACAATAGGGTCTACATTTTTTTTCTCCCAAAGCATTTGGTTTCTTGGAATATGAAATTGCTATCACTTTTAAAAAGAATGAAGCTTCAAGACTGGAAAACAGAATTATGCTTTTTGATGTAGTGGTTTTCGAATGAGCTGTAACAAAGTGGCACATTCTGAAATCTTTATCTTTGTTGTTTCACTTGGTATCATCATAAATTGAAAATGGACCTTCTCAAATCAAGACGCCTGAAGAAATATGTATCGTAAAACTTAACAGATATCCAGTATTCATTACATCATCTGTCTCGAGTGCAGGAAAAATTTATTTGTGCTAGACAGAACATCTAAATTTTGGTGAAAAGGAAGAGCAATTTTTAAACATGATGTCATTCTTACAAAATGTGCAATACTAAACTTCAAAAAGTAGATTCTCAACTGAAACCATACAAGGTGAGGTAACAGTGATGAAAGGTCATTTCAGTCGTCAGAAGGACTAAGGCATCTTTTTCAGATGAAGACAGAAAAACTGTAAAGACAATAAATCTAATTAAATCGCTCACAAAAGTTTTCTGCATTTTAGGTAGACAAAACAGAAGTAGATGTTGTTCTCCAAACATTTAAGATAAAATTACAAAAGCCTTTCTCTTGAAGTTTTAAAAGACACTGAAAAAATAACAATTCAATTCTGAACTACTAACTAATGAAATCTAAATGCAAGTCTGAGAAATTGCAATGCCAGTGCAATAAAGAATCATGAACATAGTTTTAATACATGAAGGTAGATTTTTTTTTCTGGTGTGTTACTTTTTTTTTCTAAAAGGTAAGAGGCTATCTTATGAGACAGAGAATGAAGCACAGATGTGACTTGTCCTTGTAAACATACAGTCCCTGATAAATGGAAGGATGCATTATGTAGGAGAGGTTAAACGGCACAAATTTTGTTCATAAAATAGAGCAACCAGACTCACAAGGGCTCTTCTCAGTTAACCTTTTGTAATGTTCCAGTAGACTCAACGGAAGAAGTGGGAAAAACAAAACCCTCTGGTCTCCTTTACACTTGTCTCATGGCTAAACAAACAGTTTTCCCAAAAGATGAAATCCATATATATCTTATTTTCTGACCAATTTATTTCCTTCCTCTTGAACCAGATGACTGCAATAATGGTTTATTCTCAGGTGTGATGGAAAAATAGACTATAATCTAGGAGAGGAATATTAATCTGTTGTTAAAGATAGGTAAGGCTATAATAACCACCTGATCTAACCTGTGCATAACACAGAGCATACAACCCCACCGAATTCTTTGAACAGTTCAAACATCTCTTAGAAAGGGATGCCCTCTTGAGGTTGAAATACCAAATAATACAAAAACCACTGAAAACACTGCCAAATTATTTGAGAAGCTACATTTGTTTTTAATGAGACAAATATTTATCCCAGCTGATCCACCTTATACATCTAATCATTATCTTACAATAAATTCCTCTGCTACATGAACTGTCCTTTCCCAAGGATCTACTCCTGCCATTTATATAAAGCTGAAAGGTCATAGTTTAAAACTTCTGCATAAACTAAGCAGGTGGATGCCACTCATTGGAAGTACATTCTTTGTCTCTGGTGGACTCCGATTTTTCAGTATTCTTCAGGTAACGTTATAAGAATGGAAGATGGTGAACTCCAGCATTCCATCTAGTGTCTCAGATCAGTGTCCTAAGCAGCACTTTTATGAGTTAACAGTGAAGTGGGAAAACTCAAGAGGGTGAAAAGCAGGGAGGGAGGGGAAGCAGCAATATTCCTACAGCTGAAATAGATTACACAGCCTACAATTTTCTAGTGACAATTGTTGCAAAACAAAAAAACAACTGGGGGGGGAGAGGGGGGGAAATGGGACAGGAGGACACAGGGACAGGGAGAATCCAGGGTGCTACACCCACAACTAATAACCACATACTTGTTTTCTATGTAAAAGCAACTCTCTTCAGCACGGAATTTCTAAAGCCAAAACACACTGCACCCCCATGGAAAACTTTTGACTTCCTTTTAAAAAAAAGATATTAAACCACAAAATCAGAAGGTAACGGTAGTTCAAATAGAAGTGATCAGAACATGACCCCAGCTTAGAAACAGAATGAAGCTCAAACTACTGGGCTGCAGTAAACACGAATTAATGTTTCATACTTAAAATGTTGTAACATTTAATGCTTAACTGGTATAAGTAATTTTCTTCTAGTTGCTCAACAATGACTTTTTTAATGTTCTCTTCAATAACTCAATTATCATTTGTAGTAAGTGCAGGGTATAACTAACAATTTTTGGGGTTCCTTCATCTTATTCTTAATTTAAGGCCCTTCCTTCAAGCATATCAAGTATATTAAGAGAAAGGTCCCACCACCGTTCAGACTAAAATACCCTGGTTCTTAAAAAGTAAACTGATGCACACAAGCTTTCCCCCTCAGAATATCCAGTAGTGAAGGGCTTTTCAATCTGCCCTCTTATAAGGCTTCAAATGGAAACTCACCTTTTCCTGACAACACACACATCTGTTTTCAGACATTCCAGTGCAAAAATGATCATTTTGCTTATTCTGCACTGGTAAGCATGGGGATGCATCGAAAAGCGTACGGGGGGGGAAAAAAATGCCAAACCAACCACAAAAAAAAAGTAAGGAAACAACCAAAAATAAAAACCAAACCCATCCCACTTTGTCAGTAAACAAAGTCTGATAACCCAAAGGTATGAAGCTGATTTTATCTTTCCCTTTTCAGCTACATTTTTCAGGAAATACACAATTTCCTGCTATCAAGCTGGAGTGCCTTTCTGTACCTCATTGACTCAGAACAAACGAACATTCTGCTGGTCAACCCTGGCCTTCTTCAAAGACTGTCTAGAGGCATCGGTAAAAGACATGCAAAAACCCATTATGCCTTTCAAAGGCAGATAAATCTCACTTAATGCTTCAAGTAGCAGCTGTTTAAAATCCAAGAAAAATCTTGAAAACAACCCTGCATAGACATGAGGTGCAGAGATGATCTGTTAGTGCCAAATCTATAAATACTGACAAGAACCGGCCTTTAATATGCTCATGGTCTTCGGCCATCCAGAAGGGATCCTGCCAATCCATTTACCCAATGCAACTAACTCCAAGAAGAACATCTGACTGCCAAGCTTGTGAAGAACAGCAGTTCTGGATTTAGCTTCCTACTTGGCAGTTCAACTACGCCACCACTATCCAGAAAGACAACATTCTGTTTATATAACAATGATCAAAGCTGAACAGTTACTTTATTTTAAAAGCACAAGTTTCTGTCACCGGACAGAACACACAAAGACTAGCTACATCCTGCAAAATTTCTTCAAATTTCTAACTTGGTTTTCTGTATACTGTGAGTCTGATAAGATCATGAAAGGAACAGGGCTAAAATTTCTAATATTTGTACCAGAAATATTTCACTGTACAGTACTGACAACAGAAGTGAAGATAAGCCCCTTCTATACCATAGTCTAGAGCTGCACTACTTGAGATAAGCAGAACTATCTGGTAAGTATCCAAAAAGGCAATACCAAACGAAGAGATATAGGGCTTGCTTCACCCTCCCAAAGTCATCTGTCTTGAGATAGAGTAACCACATTAGGTTTGGCAAATAGGGATAAGATGGCCAATTTAATCTACAGTGTATTTGTATTATAAGGGCATTTAACGGACTAGAAAGTGTTTTCACTGAATATTTCAGCGGTTCTGTCCTTCAGAACCATTCCGGAAATGAGTTACTTTCTCTTTACTGACTACAATGGGAACCTAGGAAGAAGCCTTCATGAAAATCCCTCCAAGACTCTAGCTTAAACAAAGAAATAACAGCTCTCTCTATTAGAGAAAGAATGCAGCAGAGCAGTAATTTAAAATACTGTTGCTTCTGTCTAGACTTCTCTGCAACAAGTAAACATTTTTATGAAGATAAGTATCATCTATTCCATTATGAAGGAATTTTCAAAGGTAACTTTGGATTCCTTAGACATTGAATGCTCCCTTTCTCCTTTAGCTAATATGGATTGAACTCTTCACAGCAGTAGTCTCTAACTCTCAGCTAGATGTGTTTAGCTACATTTACAGTTTAGGAACTGGAGAGCTAAAAATGTTGTTCGTATTATTTCATGCTAAACGTTAGTAGCAAACACAGTTGAGTAAGGTTAACACTGGTATCGTAGTCATGTAGAATACAGTAAACAAACAATACTGGCCTATTATTTTTTCTAAACAGTTAGTTTATGCAATTTTTCTTGTGTTTCTCTCAAGTGGAATTATTTTCATTTTTGAGTCAGAACTTTGTGAAGTTAGTTACGGACTTACCTTGTTGCGTGTTTTTACTTTCAATTTAGTCTTCTGTTTCCTTTTCAATTTTTTCTTGCTAAAAAGTTTCTTACTTCTGAAAAAGAGCAGAAAAGACATGAGAACAAAAGAATTAAACTCCCTCCCATATCCCATGGTAAAAAGCAGCACTAGCAGAGGAAAAAGTCAGAAGTCCTCTAAAATTTTTTTACCAAAGCAAAGGGAACCAATTTCAGAATTTCAGAGTGTAAACCACAATATAAAGCACTTAAAATGATTCTTCCCTAATGCTCCACTGAATTAAGGGCCCTTACTCTCATCAATTTAAGCAGAATATATGTCACAACAGACAAAAAAATCCCTACATTTTATAGTGTTTTACCCTACTGTTTCTATTACAAGTCCAGTAGTGCCACACTAATGTTAGAAGCAGGAATTACTGATGATTCTCAGTAATATAATCTGTTAGTAAAGAACATCTATGTTTTGTGAAGTCTTTACCAGATAAAGCCTTCCAAGAGAAAAAGGAAACTTTAAAACTATCATTTGGCAGAAAATTCAGTTGGTGGAAGAAACTGCAACTTTTGAACACAGCTTTTCTAATTTTGTCTGGACTTTTCCCACCCTCAGCTTACAGACTTTTCATTTCCATCCCTCTACATACAGCTCTAGTTAGCACACACTCCCCTAATCCTCTTCTGCCCACACCTCATTCCCATCACTTTTTTCCTCCTCCATTTTACTACCCAGTAAAAAAAAAAAAAAAAAAGACACCATACACACACACACAACTGTTTTGTCACCATCGCTGAGACTACTCCGTTTGAGATGCATGCTTTTTGAACTACTCTACATTTCTCTGTTCTGTTCAGATTACAAATCCTCCACAAAAAAAAGGCAGATGTTAACTGTGCAGCATACGGCTCATCCTATACAGGACTTTAAGCAACAGCTACTAACATCCCCCTGTGCCATTTAAACATTGTTCAAATAGTTTACAGTTCAGACTAGTTAGAAAAATAAAACTATGGAATCTGAAAATCACAGGCAGTAAGAAGTTGCACTTTCAGGTAACAAATTGGAAACAGATTGAGAATCAGGAGAATCTTAGTATTTTATTCAAACAACTTTGTTCTATATAAAAATTTTGAGGGACTAAAAACATACTGCTTACTATTCTCTCCTGTACAGCATTCAGACTGCAAGAGCATACAAGTCCATGGTCCAGCAGCCAAAAGCTGGGAACTAAAGTTTGACCAATGGCCACCAGTCAGAAAACAAGCTCAAACAAAGAACCCCTGCACAGTATCCCAAGAAAGCTGCCTGTTAGAAATTTCATCACCTTTCCCGTCTTCACCTATTAACAAAGAGGGAGGTACATTCCTTATAAAGACACTTCCTGCAGGAACAAATCAGCTCACCGCTTTTCTTACAAGGAACCACTACCATTATCCTGGAGTTAAGGGAAGCAATTCAGTGAGAGGGGACTCCCCACCCTCCCCAGTAAATTAAAGCTTACAAGGAGGACCCAAATAACCTCCTACGGTGCCTTCAACAGCCAAGTTTCAGTATACAACGTATTTAAGAAGCGGGGGAAAGCAATTTCATACCTTTAATGCCCAAATTTCTATAATCAAACTCCACAGTCCGTTTCACTATTTATTTATTCTTATATTTTTTTTCTTCCTTATTAGAGTTCAATGCAGTTAATTTTTATTCTGCTGTCAGATACAAAGAACAGTGTAGTTCCTTCCATTCTGTAGCCGCTCAATCTTCTTCTCTGGACTAAATGACCTTTTAGAAAACTTTCACCCTAACTTTAAGTGTAAAAGTCCCAATTTAGTTTGGACTTCTGGGCTCTCTCAGTCCATACCACAAGTAAATCCCATTGACCAAAACTGAAAACAGTACTTCTTATTTGCTGTTGAGAAGAGGAAGAATTGCCTTGTATGCCTCCAAGGTCACACTTCCAACTGTATTCCAGGTATTATTTGGCAGCTTCCCAGCAATATGGCATAGCAGACCTATGTAACCCAGAATAACTTGAAAACACTTTCCTGCAAACCTCCAAATTGAGCTTCCAATACTCTGTATCTAGTTGTGCTGTTAATTATGCCTTTTAAACTCAGTACAATTTGCACTTACCAGAGACAATTTAATAAGGATTGCTTTTTTTTTTTTTTAAAAAAAGGACACTAACTCAAGTTGCCAAGACATTTCAAACTTAATCCTGCCTGCCAAAATCCTTGCAAGCTCTCAAAATCTTTTATAGTCTGCAAACATTATAAGCACTTACTCATCTTGTAAATATTTCACAGGACCAGTCCCTGTATTTTTGTATGCATTTCTCTGTGTACATGTATCTATCTAGAAACCCCCAAAATTCAGCCTTCCCCTGCTGCCCTGCTAAGATTGGGCTCATTTCCAAAGGGACAAAACCCTCACCATTTTGCAGACTAACTTAATTTGTCACCGATGCCTAGACAACGTTTTCTCCAATAAGCAAGTAGGAAAGATCAGCAATGGGCTTACTTCCTCGATCAGATTCCAAGCGGTGATGCTATGATGTCCCTCATTCATACATCATACATTAAAGATGCTGCAAGAATAAGCTTTTCGTAGTCACTCCTCTCTTGCAGTCATTATCTTCAGCAAGCTTTACACTTGAGTGATATTTTACATGGAAACATGTATAGAAATGCCATGTTGAGAATCCATATTTATGTCCCTATTTTTTCTTAAAACAAAACCTCAAGGATACTGAAATACCAACACTTTTGTTGGGAATTACACTTTCCCCCTGTATCCAAACAAAACTTCAAAACTAGCAGGTGATTAAATAAAAAATAAAAAAATAGTTATGAACACTAATTTAATAAACAGTTCTGAGAAACCTATCAATACGATGTATAATTCTAATATTAGTATGTTTCTAATGTATCTGCATATAACATATAAAGATATATATGATTAACCAGTTTTACTGCTATGTATCATTATGCTAGGAGGTTTTAATATTCACACAGAAAGGATAAAATATGGGCAAGTATATTCATGAAAAACAACATTAAGCAGATTATGAGTAATTTCCTGTTGGAAACCACAGGTATTAATTATAAGCCTGACTCTTCTACTGCCTGAAGATTAACAAGACCTGATATGGCTCAGTTGGATTTTTTAGCTAAATTATTAATTATGTTTTTGGTTAACAATTGTAAATTGCTGTAAGCTGTCATTTGTAAAGGTCCTGAAACTCCATGCTAACAATCTGCTTCCAGTGGCAGAAGGCCTTAAGCCTCTAACTTTTAACTCAGCTGTTGCTACCATTTAGTTCCCACAAACCAAATACTGATTATCAGCAAATCTAAGGCAGGTTTTCTGCAAACTGCTTCAAGGCATTCTAACATTTGAGACTAAGTTAGCAGTTTTGAATTGGACCACAAAGGAAGTGCAAGTCAAATGAGTGCAGAACATGAAGATACCTTGACAAGAAAATACTTGTGGCAAACAGACCCAAAGGAAGAGCGAATGGTGCTATTACAGCCTCCACAGAAAAAGATCTGCTGAGAATAAAAGCAAAGACCTAAAATGTTCACAACCCTGGAATATGGAACAACTGTCTCAAACCAAAGGGGGACACACACCGATTGCTGGAAAACTTAAAATGGGTAAAATAATTATTAAATGACAGGATTGCAACTTCTATTCTGCTTTGCAGCACCTGTAGTAGAAGGAAATAAAAGCATGCTATTTGTTTTCAAATCAGAAGCAGCATTAGCTAGTACTTGCAGTATTTGCTGCATTACTAGGGGAACGCTCCCCAGTTGTCTCAACACCACTGCTCTTGCTCTGTTCAAAAGAGCTGAGGAAATGCAAACAGAGCAATCTTCCTTCAAAGTCACAACAGTCCTGAACTGCAATTCATAAGCTTAAATGGAGAAGGAAGTTTTGTGTTGAGTGTGTCCCCTCACTCAACGTTGTTACTGAATTACTCAATATGGGTTAACATTATGTCAATCTTACGTTAAGTGTCACACCTGCATAAGCTCTTTTAGGCTGTATGTTACACTAAAAGTGCCACTGACAAGTGGAAAAATAATTATTCTGTCTCTGCTGCTGAGACAGAATAGGAGCAACAAAAGCGTTACTCACCTGCTGACCTAAAACCTTTGCTCTTATCTGAAATGCATTACCAAAGGTCATGGCAGCTAGGACAGCATTAGGCTCAGTCATTCTACTGTTGATTAAATCTTTGAGTACATTTTTGAAAAACTACTCAATTTACTAAGCCGCATGCTAGCGCCTGCTAAAATTTTAAAATCTTCCAACTGACTTTGACTCAGTGTATTTGTCTAAACTTGCTTGCTCTGGTTCGACAGCTGAACATCTTCGGGAAGAGGTATACTGTTGACAGGAGAGGTCTATCAAAGTAACGCTGTATCCAGACAAACGACAAATATGCTGCATTATTTTGTTTCCAGTACTTTGCATAGTTAGCGTAAGCATCCAAAGGCTAGTGGAAATGCTCTTCAGAGGCAGCAACCACTTAGTGACAGTGAAATGAACCACTGCCAGATTTGTGATACCAAATAATTCTTTTGTTCCCTCCCCTTGGAGAATTATTGCTGCTGGTGGTCAATTTGGTTGGACAAGACACAGCAAGCATTTGCGTCTGAACAGCCCAAAGTGAAACCCCAAGCTGAAATTGTCAAGTATCCTGCAAATGCAAAGTTATTATCACTCATGTAATCACCACCATGTCTCAGGGTTTTTCATCACAGCATCGAGTTCCTTAAAAAGCTCTAAATCTGCCAACAGACCTTACTCAAGGGCAGTGAAATGTGAGTACCAACATGTGGATGTTGATTGAAAAGTAATGAACTGATGTTTCCTCCACTGTTTTCCTCAGCTGCCCCATACTGAGTAACATTGCAAGATCAGCAAGACTCATTTTTTATGTGCAGAAATCACATAACTAGTGCTGTTTAGCAGCTTTCTTTGTACAGGTATATTACTGCCACAAAGGATCTACAAACTACAAAACACGTTATCCAGAGGCTGTCACTACATGATGGAATATCATGTTTGCCATAAAGGCAGTGGGACTGCAGGAAGATTAATTGGTCCAAAGCAGTTAGACATCAGCCACAGTGCCTCATTCTATCTACCTTAAGTTCTGCCCAGCAAACTGTCAGGGTAGTATCTGATTTGTGTAAGCCTACATGCGTTTGTGATTTTCTTTTTGAATAAGCGTATTACAATATCAAGTTGGCACAAGTTTTTCCAAAGACTTTTCTCTAAAGTCACCCAATGGCACACAGAAGCACCACTACTCCTAAGTCACCACTGGAGAACTGAAGTACTAAAGACTTATTAACAAAAAGGAGATGATGAAGACAAGACTATTTTGAGCAAACAAAGGTGTATCAACATAGAATTAACTGCCCAGAAAATGCGATCATTTCGCCAACTCTCTTCTTTTAGTTTTTGTGAGATGTAGTATTAGAGAGAGAGTTAGTATCAGAGAGCAGACCAATACAACCTTTATGGTTTTGCATGTCTGCTATGCAGTCCAATCAGAAAGAAGCAGATGAGGCCTGCAAGAAACATCACATTCACAGGCCCTGGTCCTTACGGGGGATGCTAACTATCCCAGTATCTGCTGGAAGGGAGCAGAGAATGGCACAAGCAATGCAGGAGGTTTCTGGAGCGCATGGATGATAGTTTCATGACACAGGTGAGCAAGGAGTCAATGAAGGAAAGCGCTTTGTCGGACTTAACACTTAAACAATTAAGAACCCGTTGGGTGCATGAAGGCTGGGGGCAAGTCATAAATGCAATGACAATGCAGGTGAAGTTCAGGAACCTGAAAGAAGGGAGCAAGGCAAAAGCAGGATCGCAACCCTAGACTTCAGAAGAACACACTTTGACCTGTTCAGTCACCTACTTTGAAGAGTTCTCATGTGATACAGTCCTCTGGAGAGAAAGGGGTGCAGAAGAGGTGGCCGATTTTCAAGGATCGCTTCCAAGCTTAAGATTGGTCTGTTCACACATACAGGAAATCAAGCAAAGGAGACAGGAGGCCTACATGGACGAACAAGGAGCTCCTGACAAAACTCAAGCATAAAAAGGAAGCTTACAAGAGGTGGAAGCAGGGTCACATCATCCAGGGGAAATACAGAGACACTGTCTGAGTGTTCAGGGATGGAGTTATAAAAGCCAAAGCACACCTGGAGTTCAATCTGGCAAGGGACATGAAGGGCAATATTGGCTTCTATAGATGTACCAGTAGCAAAATGAAGACTAGGGAAAAATGTGAGCTCAATGCTGAATGAGGTAAGAGCTTGGTTACAGGGGACACTGGTCACCTACATGTTTACCGGTAAAACTAGCCTTCAGCAATGCCATGTCCCTAAGACCAGAAGGAAAGTCTAAGTAATGATGACTCACCCTCAGTGAAGGAAGTTCAGGTCAGGGAACATTTAAATAACTCAATGGCGCCTGACAGAATACACCTGTAAGTGTTGAGAGAGGTGGCCAATGATATTGCAAGGCCACTCACAGTCTTTCAAAGGTCACAGAGATTAGCATAGGTTCCTGAGAACTGGATGAAAACAAATGCCACTCCTATCTTCAAGAAGAGCAAGAGGGAAGATCAAAAGATCCAAACACACAAAGGACAAGATAGTGACAGCAAATAGTCAGCCTGAATTTATGAAGAGGAAATCATGCTTGACCAACCTAGTAGCCTTCTACAGTGAGACGACAAGCTTAATGCCCGACTGGAGAATAGTGGATTTTGTTTCTTTCAACTTTAGTACGGCTTTTGACACTGTCAGTCACAACATCCCCATACACAAATTGATGAAGTACAAGCTAGATAAACGTGGACTGAAAACAGGCCAAACTGCTAGTGTCAGAGTTGTGAATGATAGACAGAGTGCACCATCAAGCCAGTTTGCAGATAGTACAAAACTTGCTGGATTTATCAACCACTCCTCCAGGTTGTGCTGACATTCAGAGGGACCTCAGACTGAAGACATGGACCACTAGTAATCTCATCAAGTTTAACAAAAGGAAATGCAAAGTCTGGGGAGGAGCAACCTCTGGCATGTGTACACACTGTCAGCCAACTGACTAGAAAGTGGCTTTACAGAAAAAGACCCGAGTCCTCATGGTGGACATATTGAACGAGAGCCAGCACGCTGCCCCTGAAGTAAAGAAGGCACACAGCCTCCTGGGCTGGGTTAGGAAAAGCGTTGCCAGCAGGTTGAGGGAGTTTGCTCTTAAGCTCTACACAGCACTGGCAACACAACCTCTGTAGTACTGTGATTAGTTTTGGGCACCTTAGTATAACAGAGACTTGCTTACCAGAGCAAGTCCTGAGAAGGGCCACTAAGATGCTTAAAGGCCTAGAGCATGTGTCACATGAAAAACTGAGCAGGCAGAGTTAGGGGAAGGCTGTGGGTGGTGGAATTTTCTCAATGTGGATGAATACCTGATGGGAGACAGTAAAGGCCATAGACCCAGACTCTTCTGAACAATATCCGGTGACATGCCAAGAGACAATGGGAAAAAAGTGAAATACAGTTCCATTTAAACATAAGAAGTGTAAGACTGGTCAAACACTGGAACAGGTTGGCCTGAGAGGCTATAGATTCTCTATTCTTGAAGATATTAAAAATCCAACTGGACAGCATCCAGAGCAAGCTGCTTTAGTTGATCCTACTTTGAGCAGGATAGTTGGACTAGAGTGTCTCCAGAGGTCCCTTCCAATCTCAACTATTCTGTGATCATCACTGTTTGTTTATATATCAAAGTAAAATTTGACTGCGCAATAAATCTGCTTGTACACTGTTGAAAGAGTACATTTTTTTCCCATTCCAAGTTTAGCATTTTTCCTGGTGCCATGCCATGTTTCTGATTACACTTCCAAGTAGAGACATACTGAGCTTTTCATCTGTTCACCATCTGGATCAGCAAACATACAGCAAATTCAGGCATAAGAGCAGACTTCTATGGGAATTAGTCAGCATAATCAAACCTACAACACCACGCAAAGCTAACAAGAGAATAAGGTATGAAAACCAGTCTACCACACTTAAAATACATGCCTGTATTAAGACAAGGCAGTCGCTTGAATTGATCCGCACTTTCCTGGATAAAACCAATGTCCAAGGGTATCTGCTAAGTGCATGACAAAGAACATGCTTACATCCAACAACCAAGAGTTTCTCTGTGCAGATAGATCAACGTGGACATTGTGTACAGAATCTTTAACAAGACTTTTCGAAACCTCAGCACTACAAAAAAACTTGTGAATATCCCCAGGTAATCTAAGTTGACAAATGGAAAGTACTCTAGAATCATTAAAAATAGCCTGGAAAGGACCCCAAAAGGTCAGTCTTTCCATTTCCTGGTCCAGCACAGGAATAGTCAAATTTCACTTTATTCCTGACAGGTGTTTTCCCGGTGGAAATACTAAACACTGCCAATGGTCACACTTCCACCATGTCCTAAGTAATCTGATTAGAAAGCTCTTTGTGAGAGCTTTTCTAAATTGCCCTCATGGCAATTAAATGCTACTTTTTTTACATCTTTATTGTAGAAAAATCAGTTTATTTTCCTCCTTTCCCACAGCTAGCTTGAATTTACTTCAAGTCTGAGAAGAAATAAGTCATCTATCAATTAAGCAGTCTCAGTTCCTTCAGCCTAAACCACAAACTATTTACATCACTGACATCCAATTTCACTCCTCTCATACTCATAACTAGTCCTTCTTGCTGAGGGAGGAAAAAAAAAAAAAAGAGAGAAAGAGACAAAAATAAGCCCCACAATCCTGAAGTGCAAAAACAAGGTCAAGAATTACTTCAGGTTTCCTACATAAAAAAATATCTCTCGTGCATTTTGAGAAAAAAAAAAAAAAAAAAGAAAAACCCAAACACTCCAGCAGCATGACACTGCTGAATCATATACACTTTATAATTCTATACAATGTGTAGAACATGTCATGAGGATCTTTTGCCTCACCTTTTATTCAGAGTTGTTTTTACATTTGTGCCTACTGATTTTCTTTCTTGATGCTAAGCATTTGTTGAGGTTATCTTCTTCATCATACCTGTAATCTTTTTCAGCTTTAAGTCCTCTATAAATGTTTACGTCTACAATCTAAATTCCAATACTGAAATTGTCCATGACACGACCGACCAGTTCAGGACCTAGGACAGATCCAGGTGCAGAACAAGCACTACTACCTCTTCTCGCATGCTTCTCCCTCACAGCAATACCACAGCACCTCTCCAGGGCGGTCTTCCATGTAGTCTTACGCCCACCTTAGAGTAGTTCCATCTAGAACACAGGCAGCCAAATTGATATATGGAAGGAAACACACCCAAAAATTCCTCTTGAGGAAAGCTGCAATCCAGCCAATGAGACGACTGGGGCAAGAGCAGCTCTTCTCACTTGCATCTGCTCGAAGATCAGCTTCTTGGTGCAGGCCCAAGGATAGAAGTAGAGCTCTGGTATACTCCTGGCTGATCTGCTATAACAAGGTCTGGTTCAATTCAGAGCAAGCTCTAAGTACAGACTACATGGCACTGGGTCCAAACTCAATTATCATCCGACTTTAGAACAACCTTAGCATTTAAAATTAAGATTTCTTTTGAAGAAATGCTAATTATTTTCCATATTTATTTCAAAAAATGAGTTTTACATACCTGTTAATAGTGGTTAAACATTACATTCCCCAGAGAGGGCTCGTCATAAACCCATTTTGCATCTAATTTATCACCTTCATTTACATAGCATATAATTTTTCCAGTACTTCTATAAATGTAGTCAACAGAAACTTTTCTACAGTACCTTGAGTCCTTCTTTATCCATTTTTTAGCTACACCCTGTTTAGTAATTTGTTTTATACATCTTCTATGAATTCTCCAAGATAATTCCCAATAGCTCTGGAAATGCCTCAGCCAGTTTTTCCAGCCACTTCAAGGGGGAATTTCATCATAATTGTGAAAATACCTAACTACTGTCTAGCCTGTTCTTTCTCTATTCTTGCCTTCATGACTGACTGCAATTGTTTTAACTTACTATAAAGCAAAGCTATATTTTCTATCAGATCTGCATCAGAGTTTTCAGCCATGGAGGTACTGTTCTGATGAACTACAATAACGTGCATTTTGATTTTTTTTCCCCTTAGCTTCTGTAAGCAGATAATCTATCTGACGTGATCACACAGACAAAGAGCAGAGCCATTACAGAGAGACATTAAAGTAATCACAGCTTCTGCTGGGCTTCCCTATCTCCCATGCTATTTACTCCATCCTCCAAAGTACTCCTAAACAGCTGTTCATTTGTAATCTAGCTTCAAGGCATCTTAATATCAAATACAATAATGGAGAACCACAGCTGATAAATACCAGCATGTTTGTCAGCAAGAAACTTACTATTCACTGTCTCATTGCTACAGAAGTTCAGCTATAAGGGCTTCAAAATATAGGAAAAGGAACACTAAAGAAAAAAGGGTTCTCAAGGCTGATCAGATCTGAACAGACCTCAAAGTTGTGGGACTGTATTTTCTCCCTTATTGCAACAAATAAGCTGCTTTTTAATCATGCTTTACAGGGCACCCAGACATGCTGTCAACAACTGAAAAGCATCTGGCAAACATAAAGCCAAAGGAAAAACAAATGCAAAGAGACATTTCAACAGTGTTTGGGACAAACAAGCAATGGCTCAGGTGAAGGAGTTGACAATAATAGGAAACAAAACAAATGAAGCGAGCAGAGCTTTAACGGCCTAATCAGTAGACGGAGAATAGGTTTTATCACCAGAGAACTAAATAGCAAGAAAAACCTGTGGAGTCCAGATGTTGGCAAGGAGATGAAGAGGTACCAGTGACAAAATGCAAATACTGAATATTGTTGTCAAACATATCCAAGTTGCCGCTCATCTTTCATACTCCCCATTTTGGTACCTCTCCATGTTTACAGAAGCTACAATCTTTAGCAGCCTTACTTTCACTTGAAAGCAACTGCTTCTCTTAAAAGCTCCCATGTACAAAACCTCCCATAATTAGCTATGCATTAGGTGTCCTTCCAATGAAAAACTCCATTGATTTCTCCAAATTCAATGTGACCTCTGCACTAGTGTTACTTTAGCTGCCAAGAATCCTACACATCTACAGTGAGAAACTGCCTTACAACATGCCCCACAAAGCAACTCAAAGTAAACAACTCACATAATCAAAACACTGTATATGTTTCTACAAAGTTGGCGTACAGAATGTGTCACTTAAAGCTAGGTGCTTTAAGATTACATCTATAATTGTTAAGTGAAAGATGCTCAGAAAATGGCTCAAGTACTAGGTCCAATCTATACCACTCAAGCCCTAATTCTGTCCTTCACTCACTTGTGGGTTACTCCATCTAACTCTTTCCAACATAAACCTACTAATTAGTGTGAAAGTGGTTCAAGTCAAATGGACCCAGCAGATGTTTCATTACGTTTAGAGGTTGCCCTACAGCTGAACTTTCCTAAGGCTTTCCACATCTTACTTTTTGCCTTTGCAGATACAACTAAGTAGCCAGAGCTAATCATTCCTTCTACCACTGAAATATCCAACACACTTTCAACCATGGGGACAGCATCAGTAGAATGCAAAAATAAAGAAGGAAAATAAATACCACCCAAAAAACCCAATCTGTTCTTGTCTTGATAAACAAAAGGTCTGCTCACAAACAGTAGTTCCAAAAGCTTTTTAATGCTTAATTTTTCATTATCACCTACAATAACACGTATCAAGTTTCCAAAAGGACTTGCCATTGTATCGGTGACAGGGAACAAAATACATATATACAAACTTAAACCTGGGACACAGATATATATTATACAAATACACATACACTCTCTCAGTATAGTGCAAAACTAAGTATTAGCAGGCTTTACGAAATACACATGCACAGAGAATATCTATTATATCATATACTTCCACCACAAACTGACTCAAAATTTGACCTTACAAATCACAAACAGAAATAGAAAAAAATCCAAGAATGCACATTTCTGAATAAATAAATACACTCCTCTAAATCCTTTCACTATAACTTGGCAAAAAAATCTACAGAACTCTTCAGACAAAATGTCTTTTGCAAACAAAATTCAGTAGCCACCGGTTAGTATCCCTAGGATTTAGAATATCTCTGAAAAGGGAACACTTGCTCTGCGAAGTACTTCATGAAAAATACTTCCATGAAGCAGTTGCTTGACCTTTCCTTCCTCTTTGCATAGTTGCAGGCAGGGAAGGAAAAGTAAGTTACTGCTTCTGCCAAAATCACAGTCAAAGTAGCTCACTTGCATGGCAGTTGGCTCGCAGACCGTATTTTTGCCTGTTGTGATAGCATATTCAAACTTCTAATGTATCTGCTAGCAAAACAAAAACAAACAAAAAAGGGGAAGACAGGCTGCAGAAGACGAAAGCCAGGATTTCTGGAGTAATATCCACAAGCTGAGGACTAATTGCCACTAGACACCCACCCGCTAACCCAGCAAGTCTCTAATACACAAGAGACCTTAAAACATCTTAAAAACACTCTAAGTAATAAAAGATTTACATTTGGATCTTGTTACTATGCACCTCCTCCTCCAAGAATGTTAGGACAAATATGTAGCTTTAACTTATTTAAAACTGCAACTGTTGCTACCTTTTCAGTTTCCCTCTTATTTCCTTTATTTCTATTGAGCTATAGCATGGAGGTCCAATACATGTTTCCAGTAACATTACCACCATATCTTGCAACACAGCTCTGCTGCAAGAACTGATTGTTCAGCACTCCATGTATTTGCTTCCTGTGACACCTCCTGTCAGAAAACAGACAAGAAAACCTTGTAACGATCCCCTCTCTTCATGGTCTATTCTCCTAGGAATTACAAAATCATGAATCATTCAGGTTAGAATGGACCTCTTGAGATAACACTTTTTATGCTGTGAGGGTGACTGTAAGTGTTGCCCAGAATGGTTGTGGATTTTCCATCCTTCATGGTATCTGGACACAGTCCTACACAACCTGCTCTAGGAGGCCCTGCTTGAGCAGAAGGGAGGGGACCAGATGACCTCCAGAGGTCCTTTACAACCTCAACTATTCTGTAATTCTCTGACTGATTCTATGAACCTCCTGCTCAAGCAGTGCCAGCTACAGTAGGTCGCCCAATACCATGTGCAGTTGAATTGTGAATATCTCCAAGGATGGAGACTTCACAACCTGTCGCAGTGCTTGACCACCCCCACAGTAACAAAGTGTTTCTTGTGTTCAGATGGAACATCATTATTTGTAATTTATGCCCATTGCCTTTTGTCCTGTTGATGGGCACTAACTGAGAAGAGTCTGGCTCCCTCTTCTTCATTCCCTCCCTACATTGGAAAGATTGCCCCTAAGCCTTCTCTTCTCCAGGCTGAACAGAGCCAGGTCTCTCAGCCTTTCCTCATAGGACAAATGCTCCAGACCCCTAATGACCTTTATGGCCCTGCACTGGACTCTCCAGTATGTCTGTCTTTCTCTTATACTGGGAAGCCCAGAACTCAACACTCCAGATACAAACTCATGAGTGCTGAGCAGAGAACACCGCGTTCAACCTGCTGGCAACACTCTTCCTAAACCAGTCCAGAAGGCTGCCTGCCCTCTTTGCCATGGCGGCCAAGCTGGCTCATGGTCATCTTCCTGTCCACCAGTATGCTAAGCTACTTCTCTGCAGAGCTGCCAGACCCCCTGGGGTTATTGCTCCCCTGATGCAGGATTCGGCATTTTCCCTTGTTGCACTTCATGAGATTCCTCTCAACCCAATTCTCCATCCTGTCCAGGTCCCTGTGAATGGAAACACAACCATGGGATGTATGAACAACTCCTCCCAGTTTTGTACCATCTATGAAGTTGCTGGGAGTGTGCCCAGTCCCAACATCCTGATCATTAATGAAGATGCTAAACAGTATCAGACCCAGTATCAGCTCCTATGGTACACTATTGATGACTTGCCTCCAGCTGGACTTTGTGTCACTGATGACAAACCTCTGGGCCCAGTCGTTCTCTTATCTACTTCGCTGTCCACTTATTTAGCATACTTTGTCAGCCCTGGGATGCTATGGGACACAATGTCAAAAGCCCTTACTCAAGTTGATGTAAAGAACATCCACCGCTCTCCCTGCCCTGAAGGTATCTGCAGATAAGAGGCAATGGCTTCAAACTGGAAGAAGGCAGATTTAGATTAGATACTAGGAAGATATTTTTCACTATGAGGGTGGTGAGGCACTGGAACAAATTGCCCAGGGCAGTTGGGGAGGTCCCAGCCCTGGAAGCGTTCAAGTCCAGGCTGGATGGGGCTTTGAGCAACCTCATGTAGTGAAAGGCATCCCTGCTTATGGCAGGGGGGTTGGAACTAGATGATCTTTAAGGTCCCTTCCAACCTAAACCATTCTATGATTACCCACTGTTACTGAAAACTACTGGGAATACTATTATTTTTCATCAAGGGCTACAGAATTTTTTAATGAACTCAACAGTGAGAATCATTGAAGAAGAAAACTGATCAGTTTGACAGCCAGATCTCAGAACACCACCAGAGAGGAATATCAATTTTTTTCCCCAAATAATAAAAGCCTGGTATTTTTTGATTGTCAACAATGACAACATTATCCTCAGATGACCTCAAATATTTAAAGTTATTGCCATCATCTTCATTTAGTAAGCCTAAGATCTAATGCTTGAGGAACTCCAATATTTAGTAAGGTGGGCAACAGCTCAACTCTCATTCTAACAGCCATATGTATGCCCTCCAAGAATTCTGATGTGAATTTTTATCCATGCCAATATAAAAGGAAAGTCAGGGCTTATGCAGTATATCTACAAATGGAAAAATCATTAAAATCCTGTCACTTAAATCCATAAACCAGGGTAAGGAACATCAACTGCAATCCAATTAAGACAGGCTTAGAGGAAAACAGAGGCAGACTAGTTGGACAGGCTATATTTGGCTTCTAAGGCAACTGAAAAGAAAAGGTTAAGAAAACTCAAAACAAAAGGAGACTGATGGATTTGAGAGAACACTGCCTGGGGAGGAATACAGAGTTACATATAGTTAAGACATCAAACATGTGGAAGATGAGTAAGACTCACAGCCACATTACTATGATCTGGAATTCCTCCCTGCACACTCTGATACAGAAGAAAAAGGCCATCTTACTACTTGACTGTTCATACAGGACTTTAATGTCCTACTGACTGTGAGCTGGAATTGCACATCTTTTTAATCACGACTTTAGTTTCATAACTCAGAACTATTTTTCAAGCCTATGACATTAACCTGTATTATAGTTACTATCACATTAACTTTTTAAACTAGCTTTTTTTTTTTTTTTTTAAACAAAAATTTTGGAGGCTTAAGAGAGCAATTATTCCAGCTGCTGGAATATCCTTTCTAAGGCCTCTCCCCTACAGTCTAAAATGTAAATACTGCAGGTTTTATAAATGAAATTAAAACCCAACTACACAAGTAAAATAAATCTGATTTTCATTTAACCACAACAAAAGTGCAAAAGTACAAAACAGTATCTGGATCCCTTTTGTAACTGAAAAGACTTCTGAAACAGCATAAATCTATCTCATATAAACACAGAGAACACACAAGAAAGCACCCCTACAAAGTGTTCTCCACACAAAGAGAATGGCCTCTCAGTACAACCACTGACAGTTGTAGTTTTCTTTTCTGTAATTATCTGATTTGCCTTTATTTGCTGCAATGTTATCTATGAAATTAGATCTGTAAGAACACACGTGAGGAAAATATTCTACCTCAAGTTGTGTAAAGGAAAGTATTTCTCTATCTCTTACCCTTAACAAACATTTTTATTAAACAAATAAATAGAGTCCTAAAAAAGTCATTCAACCATAGCAAAGATGACAATATCTGCACCTTGGGCCACCTTCCCATCTAAACACAACCACCAAAACCAAAGTTCATACAAAGCTATCTTACACAGAATCATACCAGCAGAATTTTAATTTAGGGAAGGTGCTCCATGAAGTATAGGAAGAACTGTACTGATTAAGAAAAAGCACATTACCAGTGGTTAATGACAGCATAACGTCCTTAGAGTGATTACTATCACAAGTAAACCATATAAATCCTACATTGTCTTCACTGAATAGCAGAAGACACAACCACCTAGTGCAAACAAGTGAAAACTCACCAGTTTACAGCTGTCCATGTTCTACCCTGTACAACAGTATATTCTAGAAATAAAATGGGGTAGAGAATTGATTGGTTTGAAGAGAAATGGAATAGAGACATGACTACTCTGAAAGCATACAAACATAATGAAGATGTACAAGCACACCTGTTAGAAAGAATAATGCATTAGCTAGTAGAAGGGAAAGGTAAAACCAGGTAAGAGGTGAGTCATAACTAAGAACACACATAACTCATGGCAAAACAATCAAAATAAAAAAGAAGAGGCTGAAATAATACAATCAGGAGAATAAGTTATTTTTTTAAGAACAAGTTCATCTCAACATAATGTAAATGACTGGCTGCAGACCTGTGTAAAGATGGTCGTTGCCTTAAAGGCTCAGCAACAGAAAAGATGAGTGATGTTACCAACTGCAACAAGGAGAACACTAGAGAAGTAAAATGAAAAGTTCAGGGTTTGACCTTGTTAAGGTTAACACACTTGGCTAGACATTTTTCCAGTCTGACAGAGATCATGACCAAAATAACCTAAATACTATGGCACTGCAGCACAAGTTAGAGAAGAGGCTTCCAATTATTTTCATTTGCAAACTTATAAAAATTTTCAGTAGTGATTTGGATTATTCTAATGAATTTAAGCTACAAACATCAGGTTTATTATACTTTTTGACCTTATCTTACTTTCTCATTGTATTGTCTTTGGCCGAGATAGAATGAATTTTCTGCAGAGTAGCTTTTATGTTTTGGATTTGTGAAACAGTGTTGATAACACACCTATGCTTTAGCTGCTGCTGAACAGTACTTACACAGCATCAAGGCCTTTTCTGTTTCTCACACTGCCCTGCCCTTGAGTAGGCTGGTGGTGCGCAAGAAGGTGAGAGGTGACGCAGCTGGGACAGTTGACTCCAGCTGACCAAAGGGATATTCCATACCATATGATATCATGCTCAATAATAGAAGCCCTGGGGAAGAAGGAGGAAGGGGGGGGACATTCGGAGTTATGGAGCTTGTCTTCCCAAAGTAACCATTATGCATGGTGCAGTCCTGCTTTCCTGGAGATGGCTCAATGTCGGCCTGCTGATGGGAAGTAATGAATTAATTCCTTATTTTGCTTTGCCTGCATACCCAATTTGTTTTGCCTATTAAACTGTCTATCTCAACCCATGAGTTTTTGCGCTTTTATCCCTCCTGCTGTTCCCCCATCCCACTGCAGGGGGGAGTGAGCGAGTGGCTGTGTGGTGCTTAGCTGCCTACTGGGGTTAAACCACAACACCCTTTCATAGAATCTATAAAGTATTTTCTGAGAGTTCAAAAACCTCAGTTCAAAAACCTTAGACAATTGTGCTTGGGAACACAAGTCAAGGAAAGTTAAAGAAGAAAATGAAAATAAGGAATAGCACTAATCTAACCACAGGGCTCGTTTTATGTGGGAACAAGGAAGCTGATTTTTTGTTTCTTTTCTAAGGTGTACAACTGGTACAGATTTAGATTTATTAATTTAATAAGAAAAAAAAATCCTCACAGTATTCTCAGGCCAAAGTAGTCATAGGTATACTAGATGCAAAGAAAGAAGTATCATTCAGTTATAACAACAAAAACTAATTAATTCCATCAACACATTCATCAGTCTGAAGGGAGGCAGTGAGCTGTAACATGTTATTTACTACGAAATACTTGATAGTCGGAAAAAAAGCATATTAAGCATATTAGTATGCTTCATAATATATGAAACATTAAATCTAAATGTATAGAAGCCATACACCTTAATGTAGCCACTTATAGCACAAGGAGCCCATTCTCCTGTGCCATTTTCCAGTATTCATCCTTTGAAGGGGCACAATGTTAGGAATTGGCTGTGAAAGACCACTTGGAAAGACTAGCTGCGAAAAAGTATGTTTACAGCATAAAAACTGTAGTTAATTATAAGACTACTATTCCAGCCAGCACCTCACTGCGAAGCAGTGTCTCTGGCAAACAAAGAAAGAAAAAGACAAAAATGCAAACGTGTATTTAAGAGATGTTGCAAGGGATCAAGTTTCCAAAGCAAACAGAGGACGTGGAAAACAGTTTGCATGAAGTACTTCAGTACCATAGACTGTATTACTGGTATGTCATATGTGCTTTCTATAAAGACATAAATAGTCTTTAAATTATGGGTTTGATGAAACATACCTAGTCATATGTCAGGAAAAGAATTTACTAAAGAAACATCTTCAAAACATTTTAACCAGGAGGAAGATCATAATATGGGAGGAAAAACAAAACCAAACCCCACAACTGATTGTTAACATAGCAGAAACACAAACTCAACCTCAAGTTAAGTATGCAGGAAGCACATTTACTACATTTTACACAGCCAGCAGTAAGGAATGGTAACTTCTTAAATTGCTCCAGCTCCAGACTAACTTTAACTGCTTATATTTGCCATCTAACAGACTAGAGCATGCCAGAGCAGATAGGATAAACTTTAACTGGCAGTTCCTCTCAGTTTAAAAACAGAAAAAGAACACCCCAAAACCCCCACCACAAACCAACTACATAAAAGGGAAAAAAAGAGAACATACACACAGTTTCAAATCAGTAGGTGTAAGAATCCCAGGGACACAGATTAGAAAGTCTGAAGATTACTGAGAACAGGAAATCAGACTTTATATGAAAGCTGCCTACAGAACTCACACGCCGTTAAAAAATGGAAGCAAAGTCCAACTTCAGTTAAGCAAAAAATAACTCTTTGATTATTCCTTGAATTTCCAGCTGTAGCTATTTTGAAATAAATTAGAAAAAAAAAATCATCAGTCACTGTTTGAAATATTAAGCACAATAAACCACATTCGCTGCAAATCTAATATGCCGATACCTCTCCTGTCCCACTTAGGAGTTGTATTTACTTATGTTTGCATACTAAAATTCTAAATTCTTGTTAACTTCAGCAGAATATTCAGGCAGTGTCTGCTGGTTTAAAATAGAAGAGTCTTCATTATCCACAGGAAAAAAACCCCAAAAAGTTCATGTCATGTCCTCATATGGATTTAATTTCTGAAATTATAACGCTAATACTTGAGCCAGACACATTGTCACTGTTAAGAACTTTGCCATTGTATCGATACCAACACCTACAACCATGTGCCCACAAATATTGTCATCAGTAATCCCCAACTGACATTCAGAAAGGATAAATTACTTTAAAAGTTTAAAAACACATTAAACACAGTGAACACAGCTAAGCAGCCAAGATCCTCAAAGGTGGCAAGATCAAGAGATCACCAAACGTCAAGAATTCACCTAGCAATAAGGAAAATGATGCAAGGCCTTACCTACATTTGAAAAGCATCTACAAGAATGCTGCAACCCAAGAGCAGGTAATAGGAACTGAAAGAGAGGCGATAATCTGCTGTCACTATTATTTACCTTACTAAAGAGACACTTCCTGAGACAATTACTACACGAACACTAAAAAGGCATAACCAATAATGACTGAAATATCACAGCTAAACAGTTAGGTGTCCGATACAAATGATTCAGTAACAAACTGACTGAATGGAAAACATGTCAATCATCTCCATAGGTGAATATTCAGACTGTCACTATTTAACAGTACAAACACTGTAGCTGCTGCTTCTTGACACACTCTCACACAAGCACTCTCTCATAGCTAAAAAAACTAGCTGACCAGTTTTTTGTAACCTCTGTTCAACTGCAGTTTGAGTTTGGCCTATAACTGAATTTTTAACTGAAGACCAAAAGGCTCAACATAGTGTTATTTTGTAATCCAAAACAAGTAAGGGGCAGGGAAGGGGGGGGAAAATCACACAATGGGATTCTATCACATGCACTAATTCCTTTCCAAACTACACATTTCCCTTCTAAATCAAGAAGCAGAAGAACGCATGACTACAAAAGACAAAGGTGTCTTTTAGCAACACTAAACTTCTAAGGCTGTTTCAGCCTCTATTTTTGTGAAAAGGAAACGCACTTCTACCAACACACAAAAACTGAATATTCTTATGGATTCCATTTTTTTATTTTTTCAAATCTTTTATATAAATTATTTTTATATATATTCACATAAAATAAACATTCTAAGCTGCTCCACACAGTAATATTGTTAGCTTCTTTCCAGCTTCCATTATTATGTTTTCTACAGTAACACTGCACAAATACAAACACTGTTAGACAAGCAACTACCACAGTTTTTTAAAAGAACTACTATGTGAAACTGTTTTCCTGATCAGAATATAAGGTATAAAAGACAAGTAAAAATACACAGTTCTAGCCATTAGCTAACACTTATTAAACAAGAGCACAATCTACTATTAAAACATTACTATACTGCAGCTAAAAAGCCTACAGCAGACAGCAACTCTTACCAGCTTTTCTAATGCACAGGTTAGCTTAATGCAAGACTCAACAGCACATCTATTTTCCAATTAAATAAGGTTTTAAGGTTACATAAGGACTTAAACTTTTCTTTTTTAAAAATAACATTTTTAAATATGAGAATTGGAGAGAAGAGAAGAGAAGAGAAGAGAAGAGAAGAGAAGAGAAGAGAAGAGAAGAGAAGAGAAGAGAAGAGAAGAGAAGAGAAGAGAAGAGAAGAGAAGAGAAGAGAAGAGAAGAGAAGAGAAGAGAAGAGAAGAGAAGAGAAGAGAAGAGAAGAGAAGAGAAGAGAAGAGAAGAGAAGAGAAGAGAAGAGAAGAGTTGAGTTTCAGTTGGAAGGGACCTACAGAGCAATTCTTTTCACAGGCATAAGCAGGAAAATGCAATATGTAATGCATAATACTTCCCAAGAAACACCACTGTCATTTTATCGGTCTTTATGTATAACCTGTATTTTTTCAATCAAATGAATGCTTCCAAACTTTCTGCAATTATAACTTCATTTTTAAAAAGCATCAAGTCCCAAACAAAAAGTACCTTACAGCTTTTTTAAGGGCTTTAGATCTGAAGAAATTAAGGCATTCTGGTGTACCAACAATCAAATTAACACAAATTTCACATATCTGAATTTACTAAACACAGTTTTACAAATTCTTTGATAACTTGGCAGTGCAAAGGTGAAGTGTTTCAGTAGTGTTTCTCCAGTAAGATTTGAAAAATATATACTTAAAACATTGCAGGACAAAATAAGCATTGCATTACTGGGCATAAGAAGGGGCATAAGGGAAGACTGTGTCAACTTTGAAAAGCCTAAAGACTAACCTAATGATCAATTTTCTCCAGGGAATGTATGATTTACAACTATGAGTGTGGATGAGCTGCCCTACTTCCAAAAATTTCTTTTACCATCCAGTAGAAAGAATCACCATAAAAATGAAAAAAAAGTTGACTGCCTCTTCTTCAGCCAAAATGGATGGAAAAACCAGCCATCTGATTTCTGGTTAATAGCAGAAATCTTACATCCCAGTCATCACTGACCTCTTCCTTGGTCTCAATCAAGTGACTTCACAACATTAGATTTGTTAGGGGGTTTTGTTCCTGCAATACAAATAGAAGCTTTTCTCCTCTGAAGGATCCAAGTTAGAAGAGGCAACTTTAGCAGCAAAATAATGAACAAAAAAAGTAACCCCCCAAAAGTATTTGTATTTTCAAATGGTTCATGTTTTTAAACGAACTGATAGAATGTTTCTACTGAACTTTATACAGCAAACAAATTAAGCACCTGACAAGCTCAGTAGGATGTCCCCTTTTAGTAAGGGGTATAAGAAATTTTCAATACTGAATATTATTCAACAAATACTACTGCATCTCTGATACCTGATATTAATACAGAAATCCAGACGCTGCCCACAAGTAATTTAAAATGCAAATAGAACCAAAGAAGGACCTATTCAGAAATGATTCTTCGATCTGCATGATGTTACTTTTACAGTTGCTGAGTTGATGTCCTACAGACACACACAAAAAAAGATACGAACTTTTTGGTAAAGATCACTTGATTAACTGTAAAATAGATGAAACACACTTCAACACGAGTATGAAATTACTGCCATTTTAGAGTACATTGTCATTGCAATATTAGCATTTCAAGTTAGTCAAAATTATGTAGCGTACATTTTCATTACAAAACAGGCCACAATAAAGCCATTACAAATTTGTGTATCTATCCATATTTGACAAAAAGTCTCAAAGAACACACTGAGTCTAAGTGATACTTCAGGTAGTATATACATAGATACAAAAAGAGTAAAGGGACTGACAGTTTATGGAAGACCCCGAGACATACAAGAGATAATAGCAGCAATTCAGCGGGATAGAGATGTTTGTTATAATTAAGTTACACAACAGAAAAAATTGTATGTTTGTAGACAGCAAAAATGTGAAAATCAGAAATACTTTTAAACTACCTCACTTTGCAAATACAAATATTTCAGTCCTGAAAGTAGTTAACAACTTACATTACTTCAGTAACAGAGAGCAGACTTCCAGTTTCACCCACTCAGAACCCAGCATATGAGACGACACTCCAACAACATGAAGTTTTTACTTGCCCTCTGAAGAGGCTTACGCTTCCTACTAGTGTTTTATAGATACACTAGCCATTATGCCATTACTAGTCATTTTCATATATTTCAGTAGCCACAAAGCAGAGACTACAAGTTAGGTTTGGAAGATAAATCTACTCTGCACCTGTCTTGACATGACAAGTACATTTTCCACTGTTAGTAGTACTGTAACAGACTCTTAACATTGTTATGTGAGAAAAGATGGTTGTACATTAAATTGCAGGATTAGATACTTTTTCCTGTTTCCTTTCATAAAATTATTAGGCTGGCACTGGTGAAAAAAACAGCAGTTTCTCTGCTCCTGCTTCTCTGTACATAGATCTTTGTGCAACCCTTCACTTCCCGCTGTCACAAGCACAATCACAAGGTGAGCCAGATCAGGGAATTAGTCTGGATTACAACAAACCATTTTTGCCAAGTTAATTTTAACCCAGAGCGAGTCTCTAATCTGTTACTGCAAGAGACTATATAAATGATTATGTCAACGTGGCAGGGGGAACAAGCACAGCGACCGAACAGTCTCCTTTGGAGACCCAAGTGTTCGTGACACTGCAGCCAGTATCACATGAGGAAATGCAAAGTACTGCTAGTTCTGTTTCAAAGTCAATTACCGCATCCTACTCAACACATTATATTCATCACTTGCAGATGACAACCAGCACAAACACCTTGCAAATATGCAATTAATCTTACTTGTGTCTTTCAGATAATCTCCATAGTGTTTAATTTCCTTGTCTACGCACAAGCATTTTCACACTGCTTTCTAGTTCTTTATGAACGTTAAAGTCAGGTTTGGAATAAAAGCACTCACTGAGGCAGGAGTCGGTCACACCACGTGAAGTGCAGAGTACAATTTTTCATAGTTCAAGCAAAAATTCTACATTGACATATTGCAAGTAGGTTGTACTATTATTCTTCAAATTAGTCTTCTCAGAGCACAGGAAGAATTTTATTAATGTTCATAAGCCAATTTGTTTAGATTTTAAGCTACTTCAAGATATTTTTCTCATCACACTCTTACTGACAGATTAAGAGGCTTCAGATTTTCCACACAGAATAAAATCAAGTTAAGACTCTTGTTATAAGTTATATTATCTTACCTCCAATTTATTTATCTGGCACTATTACCTCATATAGCAACTAGATGCAGTCACAAATTACTTTAAAGTATCTCTTTAGGAAGCGTTTGGGATTGTTACCTTTTCTGTGAAAAAGCATTTTTGACCATTTCTTTTTAAGACTACCAGGTGGCTGATGTTCTCAACCCTTAAACTTGAGTATTTTGACACTAGTGTGAATAAAGGATGGAGACCACGAGCAGTACCTTGGCTGCCATCAGTCTGATACATGAGATATTGGAGGTGAGCACAAAGAGACAGTGGGCAACTAGACGATTATTGAATATTCCTCCTCTCAGAAGTCCTACTATACACACTGGCTATATTTACCAGTATTAACTAGCTGTCATTTACTTGCCAAGAGCCTATATAACCTGTTTTCTCTGTACTGGCTTCTTTGATTTGCTCTAAGATGACACAATCTAGCCAGAATATCTGACTAAATCTAGCCTTCAAGAATGAAGATATACAGTAACTCCAAATGTCGCCGTTTCTTTTAACTGGTATTCTCATAAGAATCTGCTAATAAGAAATAGAACCCAAAAGAATGCAATCTATGGTATCTTGGAATTAAAAGTAATTATTTTAAGAACGTCAATTAAAAGAAACATTAACATTTACACCCAGGTATAAGGCTAGTATTTTCTAAAATAGTAAGTAGAAGATAGACCAGTTGAATTCTCCTAAAACCAAAAAACATGGAGGACACAACGAATTCAAAACTACAGCTTTGAAAAATACAGACACGCTAAGGCAAAATTCAGACAAATATCTGAACCCCTGAACACCATGGAGCAATCGCACAGCTGGTTTCCTTACATTTAGTAGTTCCCTTACATTTAGCACTTGCAGTCCCGAGGTTAAATGATACAAAGCTCAAAAGCAGGAAGAGAAGATTTAAAGGAAAAAGCACGAGCACCGAACTAAGGAATATATGGGGTAAGAAAACTCTCACAGGTCTATACAGGGAGAAAAAGAACTATAGGTTCCTTGCTATACACTCTGAAAAGAACTCCTTAATTGAAAAGATCTCAAATGCCAAAGCTAACATTCCGCATTTCCAGCATTTGCCATAAGCAAATTGGGAAAGTTATGTTATTCTTTTAGATTTGTACGTTAATGCCACTCCCAGGCGCAGCCTTTCGGGGGGTGGGGGGGTGGGGTGGGAGTGGAATAAGCCCTGCTGTTCCAGTCAGACTGAAAAAAGAAAAACCAAAACCAAAACAAAAAAACCCGAACCGAAGGAGCCAACCACCTAGTGCTTCACAACCGTTTACAAACTTAAAACAAGGGTGGTGACTCAAAGCTCTCCTTACGATCGGGCCACCCACATCACAGCTTAAGGCCAGCGAAAAGGCTGAGAACACAGGAAAGGTGCCGCTTTGGTGTCGTTCCGCATCCTCGGCGACCTCCGGAGGGAAACAATGGGGGAGCGCCCGGGCACACCACGGGGGGAGCCCGCCCTTCGCCCCCCTCACACATA
>NW_009646846.1:275927-293063 GCF_000708025.1 Charadrius vociferus
GCCATCCAGAGGGACCTGGACAGGCTGGAGAGGTGGGCCTGTGCAAACCTCATGAAATTCAACCAGGCCAAGTGCAAGGTCCTGCATATGGGCTGGGGCAATGCCATGCACAAATACAGGCTGGGCAGAGAATGGATCGAGAGCAGCCCTGAGGAGAAGGACTTGGGGGTGTTGGTTGATGAGAAGCTCAACATGAGCTGGCAGTATGTACTCACAGCCCAGAAAGCCAACTGCATCCTGGGCTGCATCAAAAGAAGCATGGCCAGCAGGTCAAGGGAGGTGATTCTGCCCCTCTCCTATGAAGACAGACTAAGAGAGATGGGGTTGTTCAGCCTGGAGAAGGGAAGGCTCCGGGGACACATTATGGTGGCCTTTCAGTACTTAAAGGGGCCCTACGTGAAAGATGGAGAGGGAATCTGTCAGGGAATGTAGTAATAGGACGAGGGGTAACGGTTTTAAACTGGAAGAGGGTAGATTTAAATTAGATACTGGGAAGAAATTCTTTTCTTCGAGGGTGGTGAGGCACTGGAACATGTTGCCCAGGGAAGGGGTGGAGGCCCCATCCCTGTAGGTGTTTAACACCAGGTTGGATGGGGCTTTGAGCAGCCTGGTCAAGTGGGAGGAGTCCCTGTCCATGGCAGGGGGTTTGGAATTAGATGATCTTTAAGATCCCTTCCAACTCTAACCCTTCTATGATTCTTTGATAGGTGTCCAACTGTAGTTGCACAAGATGCAGAACCTCACAGTTTGAGTGGGGACAGCCCTTGCAGCCTCACTGCATCGCCATGAGGCCCTGCGCCACAGCATCAGCATATGATGGGTGCAAGAACTGCAGCAGCTAAGCCATGATGTACCATCGCCCCACGCCTGGTTTTGTGCTCTATAATGCCAGACAGGATCTTTTCAAGGGGCAATAAATATGCCCTCTTTCTTAATTTCTGCAGAGTTCACTAAATCCCATTGCCACATTAGGCCAAGATTTCCTTAAATCATCTTTGCTGGTTCCAGGATACCTTACCTGCTTTTAGAGGGTAAAGGAGACATGGCAGTAGGCACTCTTACAGTATATCTTGTTATATTACCTCCTTTCACCCAGATTATTTTTTTTACATGGTTGCTTTTTATCTGTTGGAATTGTAGCCCTGCAGTTTTGCTGTGCTTTCTACTGCTTTACACAGCTGAAAACTTCAGGTGTACAAACCAGAGTACATGTTATTAACATTAAAAAAAAAAAAAAGAGAAGTCTACAAGCCAAAAGTAGCTTGTCTGCAGAAAACTGTCATCCAACAAAGGTGCGTGCTGTCATATTTTCTTCTCCCCTCTAAAAGAGGGCCTAAAGCCTGGAATTCTACTGATTCTGAATACAGATAAATGTTTTTGCAAACAATTTCTTTCTGCATAACAGCAAATACAAGACAACTATGCAACTGTCATCTTTCTTGAGCTTGCGTATTACCCACCAGTGCGTATGCATTCAAGCCAAGCCAAATTTCAAGTACACCCCACACACACACAGAGCTGGGGATGTCAAAACCAGTAAACTCATACAGGTTTTCTCAAAGGTAGCTGTCCAGGTAGCAGAAAGACAGCCAGATTAGTGCCGTTGTGGGAGAAAAAGCTACTTTCTGGATGCAGATAGAAGAACCAGGGACCATCCGCAAAGTATTTAAAATACTAACTACATAAAAAGCTTTCAATTATAAGACTTATAATTGAAGAGGAAAAGAAAAGAATAATCCAGCAGCGATAAAAGGAGCCACAAGAAAACAAGCACTGCATCTTATGGTGCTAACTGCCTCCAAATTGAATTCCCTCTGAGAATCAGAGTAATAAGATTTTCTAGCTCCTCTTTTAGTGATTACCTAAAATCATTCCTATAGGCAAGAACCAGGAAAAAGAAAAAACAATGAAAAAACCCACCTTTTAGCTCACTTTTGTGTTTTGTTGTAAGCTGCTACTTTATATCCAAACAGTAATTTTTCCTTCACCAAACACACACTGCCTGACAAAATCTTCTGGTGTAACATTATCTGTCACATCTCAAAATTATTCTTCTGCAGTAATGGTGGTGTAGCCATCTTCATGCATGTGCCATAAAAGCTCGGTGCTGGCAAACTTTTACGAAAGTGATGCAATTTATTGCAATTCTTGCATATTGCTCCAAACTCTGGAATTTGTCTGGGCTTGTGTTGTACAGAGCCACACACAACGTGGTGAGTGTTACTCTTCGCAAGCTGCAACTGCTACTCCACATCTCTTTTTACCGCAAGTCTTTTTGCTTTTTGGGTGAATCTTGCTAAGTGTTCACATAGCAGAGTCCACCTTCCGTAAGCTTCAGCCTGTGATGAGCAATAGTGGTTGACAATGTAATTAGGAGTTGCCAAGCAAGAATAACTCTGGACCTTCTTATATGCCACCTCCAAGCTCTTTCTCTTCACTCAAAACACAAAGTAGTCTCCAACCTGTGAGGCTGTTAATGGCACCAATTTGGAGCTGGATGTTGAGTCCTCATTCACACTTCTTGTTTGGACCTCGGAGGAAGCTGCCTCCTTTTTTTTTTTTTTTTTTTTTTTCCTTTTTTTAATATGACTGTGGTACTCATTCTTTCTCCAAGACAAATTCTGAGCAATAATACCAGTACTGTGCCATGGAAGAACATTCAGGAGTACACATTTCATCTGGATCAGCCTTATGCTAGGTGTGATATTGACTGTACTTCTGTAGTTAGCATGAAGTTATTATAGGTACAAATTTGGGGTTTTTTTGGTTTTGTGTTTAAAAAAAAAATGGTAGTATACTTTTGGAGTCTCGGTTTGCACCAGATTAGCCCTTTGCTTTATGTAGCTGCAGAGTTTTTGATCTAGCAGTACATGTTTGACAGATGGATTTATTATACCATCAAAACAAACTCAGTCGACTGAAAGCTACTATTAAGTACTTTGCAACCAGAACGTTTCTTACTTCTGACAAAAAAAAATTTCCCTGTTTGCTAACATCTGCTTGCTGTTACAGAATGAAGCACTACGCCAGTCAGCCTCTCCCTTTTACTTTAAGGTGGGGTTTCCAGCAGTTGCGTTCATTCACTTGGCACCTTTATAAATAAGTTTTAGCAGAACAAGTTGTTCAGAAGTCATCCAGAATCAGAGTCTGGCAGTCTGTCTTGTTCACTATCACTGCTCACATGGGTCAGCATTATACAAACGTTAGTTTCAGCACAGCAGAACAAGAATTTCCATCAAGTAATTGGAAAGCTCCAGTACCCTGCATGACTGGGCATAAGGGGGAAAGTTCCATGATTTCATAAGCTAACCCTTGTACTTTCGAATTATATTTTAGGCTGTGTTTTTTTAAGCTTTCAAAATATGATATAAACCGATACAGTAATTTCTTCACAAGCAAGCAGGGAATCTGGAATCAGATAACTTCAAAATATGTAAACTAGACAGTTAACATATCACATTGCAGCCAGGGAATTATAAACAACAGAATTTGGTACTTCTGCAATAAAATTTGCAATTTACTGTGATCAGGTGATGTTAGAGTTCTTTGCCCACCTGAAGCGACTAGCTCTTACCATCACATACTCTTCCACAAATAGAACTTAAACCAGCAATAATGAAAAAAAAAATATCTCAGCTTCTATCACTGTCAGGATGTGTTAATGTGATTAGTTAGATACTTCATCACACAGTTCCAACAAAGCTAAAGTCTATTTTGTTATTTTTACTCCATAATGTACGTATATCTTTATTTTAGGTTGTTAGTATTTATTTTGAGACTGATCCCACATTGAAAAATATTTTTTTAAAGAAAATTAACAACTTCAACTCTCCAGATTTATTTGCTTTGTCATGTTTGTGCAAGTCAAGTTTCCCAAGCTTAATTGTAGAGACATGCTAAAGGAAAACAAACAAAAAAACCCTACCCCACTTTATTTTTTATGCCAGCTGTTCAAATCCCAAAGACCTTGCTAACCAAGGGGTCCCTCTGTGCACCCCTTCACCCACTTTTGTTTTTATACTTTCTATTGCATTAATGCTTGGACTTTACCTTAGCCAAACTCTGTTGTCTTCCTCTTTAAATTCTTTCTTTAAAACTCACTTGGTGTACTTACACACACACACGAAGTGCGAAGTAAAAGCTTACAGCTCCAGCATTTTGTAATACTGAATCACATATATTACCTCTTGAAGTTAAGATCATGACTTCTTTTAGGTGCAGTGCGGGGATCAACAAAGAAAACACCAACATCTGTCTTCTACCACGATGATGTGACTGGCATTAGAATAGATAAAAATAGGTACACATTCAAGTAAAAGTGGTATTCATGAGTAACTTTTTCATTTCGAGATTGTAGCGATTAATTATTTAACAGTGTTCCACCAGATTTCCCCTTACATAGAAATTCAAACTTTTCCTATATATATTTCTTTAAACCCACTATGCATTACCTGAAGACAAACACAGCTGAAGAAGTATTATCAGGGCATAATCTGCAATCACCCTAATGAACGAAAAAAGTTACCCAGAACATTTTAACCAAAAGCAGCATAGTGCATGATTGAAGTGGAAAAATTTCAAAGAAAAAAAAAAGTATTATAAACCCACAAAGAAGACATATTAGCAATGTACTGTAAGATATTATTTCTTTGAAAATATTATCTAGGTTAAGAGGAAGATATAGCGTGGTTTGACATTCAAGTCTACATATGCCAGTAAGCTTTGAAACTGAACCTTGGACTGGAACTGGACTGAAACTTGGAAATCTCAAGTCCTCTCAAAGATAACATGTGGAATAATGTTAATTGGATTGTCACATAGGATGAAGAAATAAAATGTAGGCTAGGGTGCAATCCTGTTGAAAAGTCCTACCATGGAAACACAGCACTGGAAAAATTCACTTGGGTCATCCAGACCAGTCTTCTTCCAGAAATGATGCAATATACATGGGAACTCTAAATCCTGCATCCTTTATGAGGCATGGAACACCTGAACTCTATTTGAAACTACGTTGCCTTGGCAGAAAGAAATCCCTAGCAGTTCAAACATGCTGATCTGCAAGCCATAATCTTGTGTATCCCAAGAAGAAAAATGGGATGAGATTATATTTTCATTTCTACTGCATTTTTACACAAGACTGAAATCACATTATTGAGACTTCTCAAATGGATAAAACAGGTCAATTTTAAATTCAAATTCCAGACTCAGAGCAGGATGCCAGGGATATATTTAGGACAACTTTGCTGTCAGTGAAAGCTTTGAAAGTTTAGCTAGGAAACTGAAGATGTGGTCATAGAAAAATAAATAAATAAATAGTAGTCTAGGGTGTAACTAACTGCTTAAAAACCTCACACAGTTATTCATGGATATATTTTTAGTAACTTAAAACAGTTTTCTTGAGCAACTGTAAATTAAATTAAGCCCTCTCAAGCTTTGTGTTGTTTTTAAAGTTCAGAGTCCCAGAGTTCAGTTAAATTAATAGCTCAGTGAACTTTCTCAGCCATAAGTTCAAACACAAGAGACTTTCTGCACATGAATCATCACATTGCATTTACTAAACTATATACACTAATATATAAACACTTTTTGTATTGTGACTAGTGAAGTAATTTGCAGAGGCAGAGTTAACAGACAAAGATGTGTTTCTCTCCTTCTAACCCCACAGGGTTGAGCAAACAAAGAAACCACCTCCCACCTCCCTCTTCCCACCCCCAAAAGCCTGTCAAACTTCTATCTCATCAGTTTCTTTCAAAAGGGTTCTCTGTGGTAATATAAGAAAAGGAAGAAACACAAGGATAAGAAGGGTGTGTACTGTAACAGAGGAGAGAAAAATTTTAAAAGGGGAGAGGGATGAGAAGACAGTTCAGGAACCCGGTCTAACTAGAATTCTCCTACAAGTTATTACAACAGGAGGGATTCATATAAGAATCTGATACCTATATGAGCGTGAATGGAACTAAACTAATAAAACAACATGAAAAAAAAAAAACCAACACTGAAACCACCCAACCCAAACAAAAAAATACCCCAAGCCCCAAGGATCAAAAGAGTAGTACATTTTTACATCAAAAAAAAAAAAAACCAACAAAAAAATGCAACTATCTGAAGTATCCAACTTCAGTTGCTCATGAGGACGAACGGGGTGATCTATTTGAAGAGTGTCACATTTAAGGGAAGGCTGCGTTTGAAAGTTACTAGATTAATATAAGACATGCAAGGGAGAATTTTTTGAAGGCTTTATTGAAGAAATGACTGTTCAGTCAGAAATATGATGTTGGAGGACCATGAAATCTCTAATTTGGGACCAGACTGTAATGTGAATCGGAAACCAACAATCAGAAGAAAATTGTCAGAATTCTCCATCAGACCTGGGGAAAACATGGACTTCAGTTGCCCAAGCACATCTATATTTCTGATTACAAGCTCTGACAAGAAAAGTGATACAGCAGACTGAGCTAGCAAACTACAAAGATACATGCAGGGATTAAGTGAAATTCATATACCAAGAGTAAAAAATAGAAACAGAAACATCTTTGCAAGAAGCAGAAAATATAGTATGAGAAGAAGCAGACCTAAGCACCATTCTGAGAGTTTCTGTATTTGGGATAACCAAAAAACACATTGAAGAGATTTAGACAATGCCATAATCAAACCATATATCTTCTTATAACATACAAACATATATGGACCAGAGTTGTAGCTACAGCGAAAATTTAGTGGCTTGTTCAAGAAACAGCTGTAGCCAGTGACTGAAGTGTTACTTTGAATATGGATGGAACACATGCGTAATTTTAATGAACGTTTTAATGTGTATTTCCAATGCCATTAATTGTTTTAAGATAAAGAATAATTACAACAGCAAAAAGGTAACATAATCAGTCTTTGGAAAGATTCATCCTAGTTCGGAAGTCTGAGAACTAGGTGCAACTTCTTGAGAAAGTGCCCTAACACCATTTACAACCTACTAAACAGTCCTTGATTTTGCTGTTGCTTTTAAAATAGCTTCTGTTTTAGAAGGAGGAATACCTGAAGATATAGAAATCAAGAAACCTACTAAGAGAGGGATGACACAGGAAAGAAAAAACTAAAATTCCTGCAAATGGATAAAAATCACGAGGAATAAATGATAATACAGTAAACAGCAGTATGACAAACAAGAAGTAACATCACACCAGAGTATGATGGTATACGTATACGTACACTCAAAAAAATTGCATCCATCAACATTGCTTACTTATGACTCAAATCCACTGACCCAGCTACATAAAGTTATTTTCTTGGAGTACTTACACTACCTTGAAGCAGCCAGGCACTTTTCATTCCATTAACACTGAAGACAGACATTAGGAAGATCTACAGGACTAAGCTTTTTATAACTGATCATAGACAAGCGACAATAAAAATTCCAAAAGCCCTGGCTCAAGATTCAAAGATTTTATCAGCCTGCGCCCCCCTGCCCCGCAACCTGTCCTAGTCCTTAAAGACATTTTAGAAGAAGAGAACTGGAACACTAAATTTGTGGTAGCATCAGAAGTACAGAATGACAACAATAATTACTGTGTAATTATTTTAATGTCACTCCTTAGGTAACAGAAAGGACTGCAGTGCTAGAGAACCAAAGATGAAATAGCATTAGTTATGCTTTTATATAAAAGTAGGTCTCATTAAATAAATCTTCTTTCTCTCTTTGACAGAACTACAGGTATAGGCTTCCAGGTTAGTACTAGACAATATTCTGACTCAGATATCACCACGATATAGACCATAAAATAAATAAATTATTAACTACCTGATTAACAAGTACTTCTTAAGATTTATCAGTATATGTGATTTATCCTTTAATGGAATTTACTTCTACTGCAAAGATGCTTCTACCATTGCCCAGATTCCAGTTCTACTCTTATACTATACAGTAACTCAAAAAGTACTGCTCTACAAAAAAACCCCAGCAAAACAAAAAACAACTACCCAAAAAAACCCCACAAAGCTACATAATGCTTTCATTTTCACAAGTTTATTAGTAGAGTTCCCCCTCCCCCCGAAATATGCTTTTTGATACCAATATTAAAAAAATAATAATTACCTCTGTTACAACTTGGTTGTTCTTTTTTAATGAGAAACAAGACCCCTAAAGTAGCACAACTGTGATAGCTTCCAGCCCTGTACAATTACTGTAATTAAACAGACAGGCTGTATTTTACAAACAAACTCAAAAAGAAAGTATTGTTCAGTTCATCAAGCAGACAAAAACCTACTGCTAGCCTTCGGTTCACACACTATCTCTCATCTTCTTTTCCTTCCTCTTCTCACCCCCAATAACATCATTCTCTCTGAGCTTGAACTGCCTTTAGGGTTATCAGCTGGGAATCATATACTTTGGCTGGTTCACAGCTGTGTACTATTTTTTCACAAAGTGAGGCAGCCTATTTTCCCAAGTCTTTAAAGAATCCGCATTCTGTTCCCATAACATCTAAGCACAGTGTTGTATCAAAAAGGACTTAATGTAATCCTTAATTACAGAATAGAGAAGTGGAGAAGAGAAGTGATTCTATCTTTATATACCCTGTTATTGAGTTATACCTATTCCTCCTGCCATTGCACTTCATAGAAGTACTCCTTACTGAGTTTGGATTCCCATTAGCAAGATAGAAACATCCTTCAGGTTGGAATATAAAGGTGCTTAGCTGGAACAAGGAATACATCTGACCCTATCCATTGTCCATGCCCCAAAGGTTAGTGAAGGCACACAGGATCCTACAATTTTGTATATTTATCAGTATATCAAAAGCACTATTCATGTATATATTTTATATGTTTCTATGAAGACATTAAAGAAGTATTTAGAAACAAATGATTCATCAGCAAGCATCAACGTGGGCAACTATAAGGTCTTGTCACGAAATGTAAAATTTTAAAAATAGCAACTTTTGAAGTAACAACCGTGTAAACTACATTATAATGTTCGTTGCAGTAATGCAAATAGGAATCAAAGATTATGACTTCTCAAATATTATGTGAAAAAGAGTGTTCACTAAATCACATTCTTTTTATACAAATTTAATGCCAGACTAATATTCTGTGTTGTAAAAATCATTAGACATCAGGTGAAGGAGCAGCTATGCTTTTTAAGTAGAAGCTTATCTGTTTGAGTTACATTTGTGTCTGTTTACACACCCTATATTTTTATAGTCTGCAGAGAAAAAAGTAGAATGAATTTATATGTTATAAAATTTAATGTTGATATATTCCTCTTCTATATGTTTTAAACAAACTTCTTAATTTATGTTTGATTGACTCCTGAGTAGCTGTAGAGCAGGTGGACTATGAGCCAATTAGTTTAATTTTTAATTTTGAATGCTCTCCTTTTTTAAAACTGGTGTAGCATATTTGATAACTGAAAAAAACCCCAAAGAACAGAAATACAGGAATGATATTCAGTGAAATTTTACCCAGAAAAGAATCATCAGCTTTGTGAATGCTGTATCCTTACGTCTGTATAAAGACATACAGATACAGGTATTTGGAGCAAGGTACAAAATAAGTAGTCATGTACAGATGGACTATCTCCACTCCTTTCTTCTAGAACCACTTACAGGTGATGTAAGACTAGGACTGTTTGCAACATAGTGCTCAGAAATAACCTGGAAGCATTGTGTGTAACTGTTGAATTTAGGATAACCTGACAAGCCTCTTAGCACCTCCCTCCATTCAAAACAGTTATTGGAATAATGATTTTAAAGCAATGAAGTATAATATAAAATTAGTTAGCTACATCTTGACGAAATTTTCAAGTATTTCCGGCGCACCTTCATGCTTGGAATAAGTTGGAAGATGACTTACAAGCCCTTGTCTAGGGTAGTCGTTCGTGTCATAAAAAGGGAAGGCTTTTTTTATCTAATTTTAGTCATCTAAAGGTTAGGCATCTCAGACTAATCTGGCTTGAAATTTAAGTACGTAACATATATCAGTCTATCACTATCAGCTAATAATCACTGTCCTTCAGGTAGGATTCACTCATTTTAACCACCTATGTACGTATTAGCTGTGTTGCTTACACGAGGCAAACTCTTTCCGTAGTAAATGAAAAGAGACAAGTATCTCCAAAGAGTAATTAATCCCGCCTGTCTTAGGCATCTGTTTTTATGGTGGAATGAATTGCCCTCCAGAGGTGCCCACCATATTTTAATTAGAGCTTGAAACAGATAAATAGTACGTTAAAGCTTTAGACATCTTTTAATCAGGCGGTTATGGTGCTTTTCCAGTTTCTTTACTCATCTTGATGCAATGCAAAGTAGCAAAATATGAAAGCAGATATGGCTTCTGGTGCAAGTCTTTCTGGAATGGGGCGATGGAGCCATGCTTTTGATTTCTGCTGTTAGCGGGCAGATTATAGGTGAGCATTGAATGCAATTTACCTTTGGCTATAGCTCTGTTCTATTATAAGAGCAAGTAAAATCAAAATATATTCATTCTCTTTAGCCCTTAAACTCTTAGTCATTTTTGCAGAAGGTCTTCCAGCAAGCCCTACCAACCTCATTCCTTGACCTCCACAACAGAAAAAGTTGTATTTCAAAGGTCAGGAATTTTGCTAATCAGCTCCTGTCATTTTATTTTCCACACTATTTCACCTTTAGCTGAAGCTATATCCCAGTGTAGGCCTCAGACTTCAATTATTAGAAAGCTCCTAGCTGCAGCTCATCTTATTAATTTTCCATTGCACTTAAACCAGTTTTGTTTCAATATAGGAACTGCTGTTGACTGCTGCTTTAAGTTGCTGGGTTGGCTGATCACTTCACTTGTCCCAGTTTTAGAAAGTTCTGCAACAAGTTTCCAATGCTTCTAACATTTGTAATTTTGTTTTTTTCTAGATCTTTTTTACCTCATGAATTTCCAGAATTTTACTTCTGCTATATTCTGAGAAAAATAGAAAACTGGGACTATATTTATTCTTGTCTGAATCTCGGTTAACATGTTTATGCTGAGGCTGTAGGCGATATAGCCCCATGCAATTTTTAGATACATGCAAAGATAAGGTGATCTCTCTCGTGGGGATATTAAAGAACATCCCAGGAATAGATCTTAAAAATTCAAGACCTTCTGAATTTTTTACTTAGCAACAACTCTGTATAAAAGTGATGATGAAGCTACTAAAGCTATTTGGCATTGCTGAAATGCAATGAGGGAAAATTTTGGTTTAAGAAGTTTGCTTTATTTGGATAAAATGAACTCAAGCATGTGGATAAATAGAATTTATGAAGCATGCTGATAAATAGAAGTTAGTTTACTAGCAGAAGGACTCTAGTTACCATTTAAAAATCTTACTTGATGTCTAGTAAGGAACGGAAAGGTATATCTTTATGAAATTGGAATGTCTTGGATGCTTAGTAATTTGTTCTTGAAAGCACCCAAGTTCAAAGTTGTTATATTAGTAACTTAGCTATGGCAATTTGATAATATAAACTAATATAAATTCAGTTTAAATGAGCATAGCTAACAGTAGGTAACCTAATGTTTTAGAAATGCCTTGGAAATGAATATGTTGGGTAGTTTAGGATGTCTAAAAGGTATGAAGAGAAACAAAACACATTTCTTTGAAGATTTCTCCATAATTTTTTATGAACATGAAGCTATGCTTTCTGTTGGGTCATTTTAGAGGTAAACAAGCAACCAGGCTGGAGCTTTGATTCTAGTAACTAAATAAATGTAACCTTGGTTCTTGATTTCTACTGAATTAAACCTATAACTTCCTTTAATAATCTTAAAGTGACTAGCCTAGGATGAATGCAGCACAAGAAACAAGTGGTGACTGAGCCCTATCTAGTCAAAATCTGAACTGACAGCCAGAATTTTAGAGTGTTAAACATTGGTTCTGGGAAAAGTTGGATCAGCCATTACTAGACTTTGGAAAGGTAGGTCACAGGAAGATTCATTAAAAAAATCCCCAAATTTATACTCTTTATTTTCTTATTTGACTTCCTTTCCTCTGTACTAATAGCACTTAAGGCAATCTGAACTGTGGAACGTCGCGGCATGTCCTAAGGTCTGGGTCCAGCTACAAACTCCAGTTGTGTTCCAGCTTCATGTCAAATGGAGAGCAAGCCTTCATCACCCTCCCTTTCCCCCTCCTGTTTGTTTATAAAACATGAGTTGACTTATTTGTGTTTCAACCATACAACTAGTGCTCACGAATATTGGCATGCGGAAGATTTTTTCGAAACCATTAAAACATGCCTTGCAACATAATTTATCAGGAGATAATAAGAAACAAGGACATTCAACAAGAAACAATGATTAAGAATAGACAGGGAAATGGAATAGTAAAATGTTAAGAATATTAGCAAATCAAAGAAAGATCAGCCAGTCAGTCTGATAAAATTAACCAAAGAAATTAGTTGCAAACTAGATTAGCTCAACTGCTTTGGGCAAAATTTAAGGCACTTTTATTAAAAAAAAATCCTGTGGGATCCAAAGATTGATGGTGATCAAAAGAATGGAAAACTTTTTTAGGACTGCTGAACTTGAAACAGTGCTTCCTCTGACTATTTGGTTTACTTATACAGAAGAAATACAGATATTCGTGTTTTTTTCCAACTCTGCTTTCTGCTCTGCAGATTGCAGTTCATTCTTTAAGAGTCAACAGTAGTTTAAGCAGCCGGTACATTGAAACGTTTTAGAGTCCAGATTTTCCCAAACTAATTTTAGGCAAATAACTGAAGATCTAGTATCAGGAATGTAACTGCCTTTGATTTTCAGCAATCAGTGGGTGACTCAGATGATAGGTGGGCTAGTTTTCCATCTGGAGGTGCTATTGAGAGTACATGAGGACGTGCGTGAGTTTTCTATCTCTTCTCCCATGTCTTTAAATGGAGGCTATGGCCTAAATTCCAAGCCTGGTATTAGGGTAAATCGACAGACTGTTTCTGGTGTCATTCAGACTACAGGATCTTCAGGTTTCAACAGTAAAAAGATAAAATTTTAGTCTGATAAGTGAGGCCACCTTTCAATTAATAGCAAAACAAAAGTCATCTTGCTGGAATATTTCCCATGAAAGAAGGTTTATTCCTGACTTTCCAATCAGAGTTTGAGCTGATGAGGAAATCTGCATGATGAATCTATGTTCCAAAGCAGATTATACACGTAGGGAATTCTTGCTGAAACACACAATAATTGTTGCAACTGCATACAGCTTCTCACGCCTTATATAAACTGGATTCAGCTACATCACGAAAGAGTCCTATGATCTGGACTCTGTAGTCCCATATAGAGATGTAAAGACCAGATTTTCCCCAGCACTATTTTTTGTGCCTAATGCTCCATTCAGAGGGGAGGGGATGAGTTCATCTGACTGTGTCCCCTCTGTAAGAAACATGAGAGGAAACACCAAAATCATAAAACAATGAACGTGCTTGCCTCCACTTACTCTCCTGTATACTGTTCATAATTTATTCTCCAGAATTTTGTCATGACTTCGGCTTTAATCTTAATTTAGATGTTTTAAGAGATAGCCTGAGATGCTACTGGCTCAAGATCTGACGAGATCAGCCGTTCCACAGCAAAAGTACTGAAAGAACTGACAGCCTTTGCTAGGAGTTAAATTATCTAGCTCTGGTCTCCTGGCAGAAACTCATCACCCAAACATAACTAGTAAGTGCCATTTGAGAAGCTCTAGAGAATTCAGGATGCCTTTGATATCCTGTACAGAGGACCAGCAGGTTATGACACAAGTCCTGTGAGAGACCTGCACCTTTCTTCAGTGGAAGCTGGAGGCAGGGAGGCACCCTTGGTGCCTTTGTTTAGGAGGCTGAATCAGGCCCATGTTGACCATCGAAATGAACAGACATTCAGGATGGGTCTCAAATCAGTGGGCTGACATGGCAGATTTCTGTCATAAGCGGAAACAGTCTCTGAAATGCTTTCTGGACCCAGCAGATCATTCAGAATATGTCAGAGATGGGGAAGCAGAAATCTGGATGAGTGGCTAGCATTGGGCTAACTATGCTTTAGGTGATTCTCCCTGCAACTGTCATCCCAAAGATGATAACATACTGTGAGATAAGAGATCTTTATAATGTAATTGGACTTATGAACTTGTATACTCTGCAGGTTGCTCCATAGTTCAATGAGAAACACAAGTTGCCTATGAAGTCTCAGAGCAGACTTTTAATGGATTTTGGTCAGTTAAAAACTGAAAGGTTGGACTATTTGGGTGCTAATGATCTCATGACAGTCCTTTGTGGGGAATCCCTTTGTCTAGACCCATGCAAATTTAACACAGATTTTCTGAGACTCTGCCTGGGGCTGTCTGAAACTAGTCATCTCAGCACTGCTCAGTGGTGGGATTTAGTAGTCTGAACACAGTTTACTCAATATCTTCATTCCGCTTAGCAGGCTGAAAAGGTCAATCTGATCATTTCACCACAGCTCAAATTGTGCAACAGCTGTCCAGGAATGCAAAGAAGAAAGGGAACCACTGACTTTTCACTTCATATCCCCACAAAATGCCAGACTGAGTTTGGTCACGTGGATGCATGTCCCGTTTCTACTTTGCCTGCTGAGTCCGGAGGCTCAGTGGCGAGTCACGCATCTTGCAACTGCTGCAAGCCAACTGTTCCTGGCCTGGCAATCATCTGCATTGTTCTCTAACCCAGACAAACACCATGAAGCTCAGCTCAGGGGTAAAGTTCAAATCATCCCACTGGACTTTTCAGTTCTCATTCAACTCCTATCTTAAGGGAGATCCTGCTGATAGGCTTGAAAAGCATATAACTAACCTCTTGATAAAAGAAATTATTGTATTTGCATCCTCATTCTTTCTTTGACTGACCTTGAAGGTTTCAGGAATTAGTACAGAGGGAAGTCTGCAACAAAGCCTTCAAAAACTTTGGAATTCTGTCCTGTCCACATTTGTGTACAGCTTTCCAAATGAGTTTGTCGTACAGTCACTTCAGAGATAGGGAACAGCACATGTTGTCCCAGAAGGTTAATGGAGATGGGGACCTGATCTATTTGTGAGTCAGAGGCTGTTCCTGTGGGAGAGTATTTGCTGAAGGAGTGTTTAGCCATTAAATGGGAACAATGTTTTTTACCAAAGATGTAAACTCTCATCCAAAATAACCTCTCCCTTTCCTGAAATGACCAAATGCAATTAGGACATTAATGACCAGATTAATAGATGGTATTAGGATTGTTGCTGGAAGCATACCAAGTATTGGACATACAATTGCACATATTGTTAGAGACAGCTGTCAGGCTATGTGGGCATTTCAAACAGGAGAGCAAGGAATGGTTTGGGCTCTACATGTAACATTAAGAGCAGAGAGACTGTAGGAGACTCCTAAAACCACTGTTGTGCAATACACTTATTCTGTGTGTGAAGGCAGAATTAACGCCAGATAGCTGGAAGCGAGCTGGGACCAAAGAGCTATTTCTTCATGACAATGTAAATAGGAAACAACAGGGTGGTTGATGTCAATGTCTATGAAAGCAAGCACATTTCAAGTTCAGTCTTTGTGGTTCTAGCTTGGCCTCAGGTCTATTCATTCAGAAGCTGATCCTAAACTTGGATATTTAATTTAGAGGATATGTGTAGATTATGGGTTGAAGCCTGGTCTTCTTTCTGTAGTAAAGAGTCAAATGTTGACTCTGTACCTCTGTTTTGGTCTGAACTCCAGAAATCAAATAAGTTTTCAAGGACTTTCCTTTATCCTACACACATCTATCAGTTGGCTTTCCTGTTACAGATTTTAGGAAAGTATTTGCCTTGGAAAGAAGAGACAAATTCAGCCACCATCTGGAAACAAGTTGTGAGGAAGCACCTTCTCCATGAAAAAAAAAAATATTAGGAAATAAGAGATCAACTGAACCCAAAACCCACATCAAGGAGAACTCTCATTTAAATCAAAAAGAAAGGCAAGTTAAAATTGTGCATGAGAAAGGACTGCAGGATGGGATCTACAGATGTTGGAACAGTAACACAGCCAGGCATAGGCAATCCAGGAGGTTCTTGGATTGCATTGATGACAACTTCCTTCTCCAAGTGGTTGAGGGGCCAACAAGGAGAGGAGCTATGCAGGACCTTGTTCTTACCAACAAGGAAGGGCTGGTGGACAGTGTCAAACTCAAGGGTAGCCTGGGCTGTAGTGACCATGAAATGGTCAAGTTCAAGATCCTTGAGGCAGCGAGGAAAGTGCGCGGCAATCTGACTACCCTGGACTTTGGGAGAGCTGACTTTGGCCTCTTGAAGAATCTGCTTGGTATGGTGCCATGGGATGAAGCGCTGGAGGGAAGAAGGGCCCAAGAAAGTTGGTTAATATTCAAGGATCACTTCCTCCAAGCTCAGGAGTGATGCATCCCTACAAAGAGGAAGGCAGGCAGAAAAGCCAGGAGACCTGCATGAATGAACAAGATGCTCCTGGACATGACCAAAAGCAAAAAGGAGGCCTATAGGGAGTGGAAACAGGGGCAGGTAGCCTGGGAGGAATACAGAGGAATTGTTCAAGCAGCCAGGGATCAGGTTAGACAAGCTAAAGCCCGGATAGAACTAAATCTGGCCAGGGACATTAAGACAAACAAAAAAAATCCTTTAAGTATGTCAGCGAGAAAAGAAAGACTAGGGAAGATATGGACCCTCTCTGAAAGGAAATGCAAGAACTGGTTACCTGGGACAGAGACAGAGCTAAGGTTCTCAACTACTTTTTTGCCTCAGTCTTCACTGGCAAGGACTGCAGCCACACTGCCCATGACACAGAATGAAAAGGTGAGGATTGGGAAAATGAAGAACCGCCCACTGTAGGTGAGGATCAAGTGCGAGACCACCTGAGGAACCTGAAGGTGCGCAAGTCCATGGGACCTGGTGAGATAGATCCGCGGGTCCTAAGGGAACTGGCAGATGAAGTCGCTAAGCCACTAGCCATCATATTTGAGAAGTTGTGGCCATCTGGTGAGGTTCCTGCCAACTGGAAAAGTGGAAACATAACCTCTATTTTCAAAAAAGCAAATAAGGAAGACCCAGGGAACTACAGGCGAGTCAATCTCACCTCTGTGCCTGGCAAGATCATGGAGCAGATCCTCCTGGAAACTCTTCTGAGGCACATAGAAAACAAGGAGGTGATTGGTGACAGCCAGCATGGCTTCACC
>NW_009646846.1:293861-322785 GCF_000708025.1 Charadrius vociferus
GAGAAGGCTCTGGGGAGATCTTATTGTGGCCTTCCAGTACCTAAAGGGGGCCTACAGGAGAGCTGGGGAAGGAGTTTTTACTAGGGCATGTAGTGACAGGATGAGGGGGAATGGCTTTAAAGTGGAAGAGGGCAGGTTTAGATTAAACATTAGGAAGAAATTTTTTACTGTGAGGGTGGTAAGGCACTGGAACAGGTTGCCCAGAGAGGTTGTTGAGGCCCCATCCCTGGAGGTGTTCAAGGTCAGGCTGGATGTGGCCTTGGGCAGACTGATCTAGTGGGAGGTGTCCCTGCCCATGGCATGGGGATTGGAATTCGACGATATTCAAGGTCCCTTCCAACCTAAACCATTCTATGATTCTATGAGTCTGTGTTTGTCTAGCATAATGGCTTTTAACCTGTGATACCCAGGCTTCTGGGGACTGTAAGTTCCTTGAAAAGAATAAAACACCCCAAGTGTTTAAGAATAACAGGATGATTATTTGTCAGTGAGCTTAAATTGTTCTATACGCTATTGAAAAATGGCTAAGCTTCCAAAAGTAGAAAAGGCTGAAAACCGCACCTCTAGCTTATCATTTGAACTGACTCTGTCTTTGGTGTAGCTGTATTCAGTTACAAGGTCATCCTCTGACTGTGGAGCCCTTTTAGGAACCAGAATCCTCTGATTTTATTCCAGGTAGGACTGCTGGTTTCAAAAGAAAATTATTTACTTTATTAAAAATAAAATTATTATAATTAAATTATTAAAATTATTAAATTACTCAGTATCATTATTAAAATATAAGATTATTACTTTATTAAAGTAAAATAAGAAATTTCTAACTTTAACTCTTAGCCAAATATATTTTAAGCCTTTATAACATTTTGAAAACTGTAAGAAAACATAAGCACTAGCTTATCAGTGTTCTTGTACATCTGTGGTGAAATAAAAAGGGAGCCACAGGGTGATCTTGAGCGTGCTACTTAAATGTTAGCATAGGCGCTGTCTCTGTGTTGGATTACCTCCATCCAAGACATATCTGTTCGTCCAGGTGCCAGCACTAAGCAGTGCAGAGTGGAGGTGGTTAGTGCCATTTGTCCTTGGCTTCCTGGCCCTTTATGTAGGTTAACAGTATGGGCCAAGTTATTGTTTAAATGTATTTAGTTAAATGCTGTTAACAGCAGTGTTAAATGCTCTTCTGTCAGTGACCAGGCCAAATACATTATATACATTTTGTGGCTTCTTTTATGGTTTCCATTATCTTATCATCTTATCCACTTGCAGGAAAATGTATTTAGCAGACTGAAAGCTTACAGAGCAGTGCAGAGTGCCTGAGAAAGCTTTTACTTGAAAGTAAGCACCAACCGTCGCTTCCTTGGAGAACTCAGCTGGGCTCACTCTTTTCTTTCATAGAATAACCTAATGGTTAGCACAGTTGCCAAGGAAATGAGAGACTTGTATCCTGTTACCTTCTCTAGCTGAAAGGGCTGTAAACCAAAACTTCCCGGGAGAATATATCAAAAGACTGGATATGGGGATACTCTTCAAAATTACAGAGAAAAAGCTTCCTCTTTCTTAAGAACCATGTAAAAATAGCAGAAGGATATTTAATTTTGAAGCCTAGGGTGTAAGGCACCCACTTGTATGGCAGAATACCACAGACCAAGTCACAGGATAGTTTCTGTATTTTCTTTAATGAAGGTTTCACTGATGCTGTATGTCTCTCTTTTACCAGAACTGGCACTCTGTGAGTATTTTCTTTCAAATTATTCCTAGAAGAGATTAAACCTATGGAAACAGTTTAGCTAACTAAAAATTTATTCTTTGAGTTTTGCATATATTGCCTAAGCCTCTAAATCCCATGATGTATCACTTCCCTTGCTGTGATAGTCTCTCGATTTCTTTCTCTTTGTCTCATGTCTTGGGTGGAAAATGAGGAGAACTTTGATCTCAGTCCGTACGGGAAGTAAACCCACAGTTTCAGAGACCCAAAAGTTCTGGGCTTCCTGCGCATAATTCACAAAGTTCACTATCACAGTGAATAGCTACATAATGTCACATAATATCACAACCTTTTCAACCTTTGTATCCAGTTTGAAGCTGTAGACTCCGTCCAGAACTCAGTAACTTGGGTCCAAAATACCTAAGAGACTGGGACTATCAGTGAGTAATATCTGTCCTTTACTATTTGTCAATAGTTAGGAAGAAAATTGTTGTCTAGTAACTAGAAAAGGCAACACTGACAATACTATGATGTTAACAGTTAATAGGAACATGTTTTCAGAGTATTTTTGCAATCCATATAATCATGTACAATAGGAGTGGAGTGTTGGTTGCAAACATTGCTTAATTACAGTCCAATTTTATTCACACTCATTATACGCCCTAGATTCCAGTGAGTTTTAATTAAACAGAACATCTAAAGGTTGAAGTGAGTGTTTTTCAAAAAAATTCACGAAGGAATGCTGGTTTTGGGAAGGTTTTTTGCTTTCCATAGTTCCAAGAGCACAAAATGCAAACTTGCTCTTAGGTAAAATGGCAAGGTTTTGCCCTTTTGGAACTGGAGGGTAGTAGTGGAATGAAGGAAATGGATGTCTTTGCTAAAGTAACCTTCATCTCATTCCCAAAAGAACACAGAAATTCCTAAAGAATACATTCTTCAGTGAATTAATTGTCTGGGGGATATTTTTCCTCCATCTGTGTTAAAGGAGAAACTAAATACATGAAGAGAGAAAGAAAAAGTTATCACTTGTAGTATTTAGATATTTAAATAATGCAGAAGATTTCAGTGATTTTTAGCACCCTGGCAAGTTTCAAAATTCTGCTATTCTCTTGTTAATATCATGAGGAACAAGGAAAGACATAGCATTGGGTGCTATATTTCTTAGAAGACCCATTTGAAGTAATTTTTCATCCATAACGAACCACTGCATGTATTTCCTCTCCTCACAGAAACTGTTAAGCTCAGAGCGAGCATTGCTATGGTGATAATGTATTGACTTTCTCTCACAGAGCAAAAAAATTGAATCCCTCTTATGTCTGAAAAAGATGCATTTTTTATTGCTTACCTGTGACTGGTGCCTTCAGTCCCTGCCAGGAAAGGCTTTCAGTAATAGTAATACATTTGTTTTCAATACAGCAAAAGTTACATTACAAGCAAAGAAAACAGTATTACTAACTATTCTAAACATTAAGGCCAAGCATAGCTGTGAATAATGAAGCAGTACAAAATATCACTTAATTTTTCAGGTACCACTGTGACTCATTGTTTAGAAATAAGAAAACACAGAGAATAAATCAGTTTACTGATAAAGATAATTCATCTGGAGCTCAGGAGAAAATGACTCTGAAAAAGGACCGGCATAGCAGGGCAGAGGCATCCACCATGTAAGTGGGAACTCGGCCTCTCTCCACTTTCCTCATCAGGCGTGTTTCTGTGTCGTATCAAAGTAATGAAACAACCCTATGATACAGAGAGGACTTGTTATTTAAAAATAAACATGAAATTATTAATAACTGACATCAGTATGAAACTCATTACAATACAATGCAGATCATACTAAAAATAATTGTCAAAACACTGAAATTTCTTCTTAAATGCTCGTGAAACAATTTCTAACTAATAAACACAGTCAAAACCTAATTCCCCAAATTTAGCATTTGAGGCAGTTAAGGAGAGAAGAATTGAATGAAAAAGCGCTTATCAGTAGCCATAATCAGGGAAGAATCAATAATATTAGAAAGTATAAGATAAATCAAACTTTTTTATTTGTCAGTATAAGTTTGGTTTTAGTGTAAGCATTTTAAGATGCATTGCTATGCATTTTGGGCCCTACAAGAAGGGCCCAAGAGAAGACCCAGGAAACTACCCTAAAGGGCCCATTAGTCTTACTTCAGTCCCTTGGAAAATAATGGGTTTAGTCCTCTTAGCAACTATTACTATCCAGATGAAGCAGGTGATTGGGAAAAGCACAGATTTACCAAGGGTGAATCATGCCAGACTAACCAGATCACCTTCTACAACAAAATAACATCTGTAGATGTGGGGAGAGCAGTTGACGTTGTTTACCAGGACTTCAGGAAAGCATTTGATGCTGTTTCCCACAGCCTTCTCCTAGACAAACTGGCAAGATACAGATTGGATGGGTGGTCTGTGAGATGGGTAGGAAACTGGCTAATGGGCTGGACTCAGAGGGTGATGATCAATGGTTTTTACTCAGGCTGGCAGCCTGTCACAAGTGGGATCCTCTAGGGATCGGTACTGGGCCCCACGCTGTTCAACATCTTCATGAATGATCTGGATGGTGGGACTGAAAGCACCCTCACCAAGTATGCTGATTACACCAAGCTGGGTGGTGAGGTGGAAATGCAGGAAGGGAGAACCATCTGACAGAGGGACATGGACAAGCTGGGAGGGTGATCTAGCAAGATCTGTATGAAGTTTAACAGACCGAAGTGCAAAGTCCTGCACCTGGGACAACACAACCAAAGAGCCCAGTACAGGGGAGGATCTGTGGGGGGAGGAGCAGCCTTGCTGAAAGGGACGTGGGGGTTCTGGTGGACAACAAGCTAAACACAGGTCAACAGTGTACTGCTGCAGCAACAAAGGCAAATTGGGTCCTGGGCTGCACCCACAAGGGTGTTACTAGCAGAGATAGGGATGTGTTCACCCCACTGTACTCAGTATGTGTTAGGCCACACCGGGAGTACTATGTCCAGGTCTGGTCCCAACAGTTCAAGAAAGATGTGGTCAGATTGCAGAGGGTCCAAAGGAAGGCCACGAAGATGATCAAAGGGCTGGAGAACCTGCCCTGTGAGGAAAGACTGAAGGAGTTAGATCTTTTCACCCTGGAGAAGACAAGGCTCTGGAGGGACCTTATCATAGTATTCCAGTACCTAAGGCGTGGCTACAAAGAGAACAGAGGCTCTCTCTTCACAAGGAGCCAAAAGGAGAAGACAAGGGGCAATGGGAGTTGCACCAGGAGAGGTTTCATCTTGATATAGGAGAGAAATGTTTTACAGTGAGAACAATCATTCGCTGAAACAGCCTTCCCAGGGATGCAATAAAGTCCCCATCATTGAAGGTTTTCAAGATGCAATTGGACAGAGTGCTAGAAAATTTCATTAGGCTTGCTTTCCCATGAAAGGTTGGACCAGATGATCTTTTGAGGTCCCTTCCTGAAGATTATGACAGCCTGCTTGTTTAGTTGTCTTGTACAAAGACTGTGTCAAAGAATTTCTTGGATATATGGTCATCAATAGCATGTTTCTGGGAGAAACTGAAATGCTGTTTTAACATCTGAAGTAGTCACCTGCTGAGCGATAGGACAAGATTCAATGTTCCTTTTAACTGAATGTGTACAAGTTTGTGTTGGCTGTCCATGGCAAGGTATCAGCAGCAAGGGGTGGCCTCTGTGAGGAGAGGCCCCATGTCAGACACAGTTGGTTCCAACTAGCTCCAACAGATCCACCACAAGGCACAGCTGAGCCCATCAGCCAAAATTGTGCCTCAGGGAAAATGTGTTTAAGAAAAGGCTAAAAAAAAAAAAGACAGAGAGTGATGAAGAGAACAAAAAGAGTGAGAAACAACAGAGGGAACACCAAGGTCAGAGGAGGGAAGGAAGTGCTACAGGCGCCAGAACAGAGATTCCCCTTCAGCCATGGAGGGGACTGTGGTGTAGCAGGTCCTGAGGGACTGCAGCCCATGAAGAGCCCACACTGGATCAGGGGAAATGTGTGAGAGGGAAGGAGTAGCATAGAGAAACCACCATGTACTGACCACCCCATCACACCTCCTGCACTGCTCAGGGTGGGGGGAGGTAGAGGTGTTGGGAGTGAAGTTGGACCTGAGAAAGGCAGGAGGAAGGGCTTAACTTTAATGTTTGTCTTAGTTTCTCACTACCTGAATCTAATTTAATTGCCAATAAATTAAAGTAATTTTCCCCAGGTCAAGTCTGGTTTACCCATGACAGTAACTGGTAAGTGATCTCCCTGTCTCTGACTCAACCCACAAGTCTTCACATCCCACTTCCTCCGCCTGTCCCACTGAGGAGGGGGAGTGAGCTAGCAACTGGGAGGGTGTGTGGCCCTTAGCCAAGGTTAACCCACCACAATGTTTCGAATGAAAATAAATTATTTTACAATGCATATTTCAGCAATCATTATGATGGTAAATGCTAATTGTGTTCTGTGTTTTATTGTCCAAGGATCATTATTATTAATTAATTGGTATGGCTTTGTTTTGTGTTGAGCATTTAAAATTGATATTTAATAAATGGAGACTTTGGAGTTCAGACTAAGTGTTTAACATCAGATGCAAAAATAACTACAACAGAACTGCTAAAATACTTTTGTGACCTAATTTGGAGAATAAATAGAATATTTTCACATTTTATTATAGGGCAGACATATATAATGAGTCTAATATGACAAGTTAATTACTTTTTTTTAGCTCATCTGTAGTAATTCTGCATCACAAAATTCTTGATCAAGGACACTGAGTCTTGTCATTCTGATCATGATGGATGCTATAAATCACCAGATCTCAGTGAACTTAATATCTTAGAAACCTGAATCTCACCTAAGAGAAAGGCATTGCCTGGTAATCTGGACTAACTAACTGGAGTGCTATATTATGAATCAGAAATATCTTTGTTTTGCCTTATCAGACTTCAGTGTGGTCTCCAGTTAGCTAGTGTGGGAGCTGTCCTGAACAAAAACTGCAGCATTTGTCAACAATGCAATGTTGCTTTTCATTTTAGAGTGCACTGGTATGCAATAGTAGGAACGCCATGTCCTGGTTTTGGATGTTTTTCTAAGCTTTAGATGAACTGGAAAGAATTCAGAGGAAATCAAAAGAATGAGAAAAGTGTTAGAAACATTTATCTATGAGGAAAAGTTGAAGACCTTACTGATACCACTGTGAGGTCACTCTTTATTATCTTTGAAGGGTCATGGTGATTGAAGGAGGTCCCTGATGACTGGCAAAAAAAGCAGATGTTATATACATTTCAAAAAGGTCAGGAAGAATGATACAGTGAACTGTAGGTCGGTCAGCCTCCCTTCAGTCTCTCAGAATATTGCGGAGAAAGACCTCATGGAAGCCATTTTCAAGCATGGGAAGTACAAGAATATGTTTGGGACCAGGCAGCATGGGTTTACCAAGGCCAAGTATGTTTGACTGATTGCCTTCTATGATATTACTGGTTCTTTGTATTGGATGGAGGGAGTGGCATCTCTCACTTGCCTTGAATTAAGCAAGGCCTTTGACATAGTCTCCCATAACAAACATGTAGCCTAGATGCAGACTGGATGGACTACAAACTGGATGAAAAACTCTCTGGAACACCAGACTTAATGGGTAGTGGTCAACAAATAGAAGTCTAACTAGCAGTGACATTCCTCAGGGGCCAGTATTGGGTTTGATTGTACTTCATACTTTCATCAATGGCTTGGATGATGAAACCTTTAATAGTGCAAGTTTGTGAATCAAACCAAAATGGCAGGGAGTGGGGAGGGCTGTGAGGGAGGAGAGCAACACTCATCAATGCACGAGAGGGAAAGGCTTGCCATTTGGAGTAACCTTGAGATCCTGGACAAATGGACTGAGAGGAACCTCATGGAGTTTAGCAAAGGCAAATGCAAAGTCCTGCATCTAAGACAGAACAACCACATGCCATACAGGCTGCTGAGATAGCAGCATTACAGAAAAGGACCTTGGGGTGCTGGTAGACAACAGATTGAATGCAAATCACCAGTGTGCCCTGGGGGTCATGAAGACCAATCTGATACCAAGGTACATTGGTATCAGATATCAACATTGGTATCAGATATCAGCAAGCCAAATAAAGTCTTTATTCCCAATAAAAGTGTAGCCAGCAAGCCAAATAAAGTCTTTATTCCCCTTTACCTGGCACTCTTAAGGCCAGATCTGGTGTACTGTGTCCAGCTTTGTGCATCCCAGTACTAGAGAAAGTTAGTCCAGCAAAGCATTATTAAGAAGATCGAGTGGTTGGAGCATATTATGCATGAGTCTGTGACCTGGATTTGCTTGGTCTGAAGAGAAGAAAGTTAAAAGGGGATGAAATTGCTGTCTTCAGTGACCTAGAAGAGTCTTACAGAGCCAGACTCTTGAAGGAGGTGGACAGCAAAAGGACAAGAGGTTTTGGTCATAGGTTGCAATAATGAAAATCGTAACTGAATATAAGGCAGAAAATTTCAGGGTGAAAATTGGTAAGCACTGGAACAGCTTACCAAGGAGGGTAATGAAATTTCCATCCTTGGAAGCTTCCTCAAACAACCTGATCTAACTTTGAAGTTCACTCTGCTGTTAATGCTTCTAGAAGGACAAATTGGTCAATGTGTTTCTGGTTTAAAAAATAAAATCAGATCTTCCTTAGGAGCACAAGAGAGACCTTTGAGGTCCTTTCCAGAGCTTCACTTCTATGAATCTTTTAAGGCTATCTATAAAAAATAAATTGTGTTCGCAGCATCTAGCTGTTGGGTTCTTTGATAAATACTGGAATTTGTGCCTGTGAATAAGGTGCCTTTGCTTTGTCTGGAGTTCTGGAGTATCCAGACAGCCTTAGGTGTTAAAAATCAGTGTGCAGATGCACACGGTGAAATGTATACACAACATAAAAATGTACGTGACAGGTTTATCAGTTTTTACGTTTGGGGAATTTATCCACCTTTGTCTGAATTTTTGATATGGGCAGTTTCTGTTCACAGTAGGAACCTATTCCAGGAGCTGTATGCCTATGTGAATATTACAGAGGAGAGTTAGAAACTAGAAACTGAGGTGTTGTCTCTCTCTTTTTTTTTTAATGAGCTGCTCAATTGTTGGTATACTTAACAAGGTTAGAGAAGATGTTGTGAGCATTAACATCAAGTCAGCATTTCTTAAGTGCTTTGAAGATAAAAGGCAATATAAAGCACTAATTATCATCACTAATTAGCATCACACCAAACTTGACTCACTGACTGGTTTTTCAAGTCTTAAAAGGGTTGTCAGCAATCTTCTGGAAAACTTGAAAACCTTTTTCTCACAGACAGAAAGTGAGAGCTGGAAAGCATTGATATAAAGCCAGTGAACAGCTCTGGGTTTATCTGGCTCCAGTCAGTAAATTCAGTGTCAGGTGACTCAGAGGCTGGCCTTTAGTTTGGGGCCATTCTCCAAGCCAAGAAGATAATTGTTAAACAAAACTAATGGGGCCAGACTCATAACTTGTGCAATTCTATGAAATCAAAGATTCTCCATTTCAGGATCTACACCTAGTGTGTCTGCTCAATAGGTATGATTGATTCCATACTCTGTCTCTATCATTGTAGATATATACACCTGCTGAGGACATTTTTCAACTGGAAATGTTGAACCTATTCTCATGCTACTCCAGTCTCGTGAGTGTGGCTTGCTCTTTTCCATCGTATTTTCTAATACAGATACATTACATTTCAATGCAGATACATTTTTAATACAACCTATCTTAATTTTAGGGCTGTTGTCTATGTGTGAACTAGGTGTCTTAGATCTAATTATATTATATCTAGCGCTAGATATAATAGATAGCTATCCAGAGCTGGAGTGATACTCCGATGATGAAATGTGAGTGTCCACCCCAGGATGACATTAATAGCTTTCTAGAGTCCATTGACTGGACCAATTATCTGTCTGCTGAAGTAATAGAAGCTCTCCAATTTCTCTTAGATGTAGACCATCTACATTATAGAAACGTAGGCTTGGGCAGGTTGAATCCCACCTGTGTATGTCAGGTATGTTTATGTTAAATGTCCCCATTAACCTAATCAATTACAATTGCCCTGAGCAAGCCCAGCACACATGAGCAGAATAACCCCTTCTCAAAGGGCAATAGAAGGACCTTAATGAGACAGAGGGTTGTTAGTGATGCGTCTCCTTATTGTTATAGCAGAGGGTGCCATGTGAAGTTACCCATTCACATACTAGTGTAGATGTTGGAGCATTTGGGAAAGAAATAAGTGGTTGGGTTGAATACCATTGCATCCCTGAGAGGTTCAAATCTATATCTCTAGAGAGTCAGCCTAAACAGTGGATAGTCTGTTTTGAAAGCAGATATTTTCCATCTCATTTCCCAAAAAGGTGCCAGATATTGCAGCAAGAACTTCGAAGTTTATTGCACCATAAAAAGGTAATTGAGTTTCTTCCTGGGAGAACCACATGACCATCAGATTGTTTTAGAAGAAATGTCATTGCATTTTGTGAGAAACCTGGTCCCGTCATTTATCACTGGGCAGGTATGTTTATTAATTAGCTATTCCCTGATGTAACTTTTAATAGCCTGCCACTTTCAGTTACCTGTTTCAGAAGACGAGAATTGCCACACCTGCATTTTGTGCAGTGTCTGCACCTAGCTTCCACTGCCTATGAGACTGGGCCTGTCATGGATGAAGGCGGAGGAGTGCTTAATTGCTGATCACAGTCAGGCTTGGGTCAAATTACTTAGTTCTTTAAGACTGTTGCACTTCTTGGCACATATTTAAACTCAAAATGTGTGAGGAACCTGCAGAGTTTAAAGAGTTATGCTGAAACTCAGGGAAGATTTTGACAATCTCAGTTTTGGATTTATATGTACAAGCTTAGATGTAAGTGCTTTTTAGGCCTCTGCCCAAGATGTTATCATAACTACTAAAAATAATTCATGGCATCTGTCTGCAGGCACAGTTTTAAATTAGAACTGTTTCTCATTCATAAACTTGCACATGTGTGTTCAGGGTAAAGACATTCTTCAAACCTTTATTGATTTCTGGGATGAACAGATCTGACAGTAACAGGAGGCAGACCTGCTAACTTCTGCAAGCTTCGAAGATTTAATATACTTTCTATAATCCCTGAGAGTGCGAAAAGACCAACCTTAGCCTATTAATTACCAGCGTCAACACATAAGATATAAATCAAAACATGCATTTCCTTAGACAAGTGGGTTTCCAGAAAAGAACGTATCTTGGCACTGTTCCTGAAGGAGTAAATGGAAAAACAGGATTACTGTAATATGTGAAGCTCACAAAACAGCTTACAATGTTAAGGCTCTATAGGCTTTGAAAGGAAATGCTGTTACAGGCAAAGGTTGTAGACAGTAAACAACTTAGCTGTTTTAAGTCAGGGGTCTTAGACACTTTTAGGCATCTGCACCTATGAGTGGTGTACAAGAAGGCTAGGCTAGTGACCTGTACTGTGAACTTCAGACTGGGAACCAGTGTATCTGACTTCATGGAGCATGCTGCTACAGAGTAATAGGGATTGAGAAATTACAATTCAGAAAGGTATCTAAATTCTGGTCTTCTCTGAAGAGCCTGCACAGGCTGCATAGAAACGTCTTCTTATGCTAGAAGTGTACAGACTTGAATTCCATGTGGAAGACTTAATTTATATCTTATTTTTTTCCTAACAATCAAGTAAAAGTTATGTTCTATTTAAAAAGAGAGGTATAGGCTGAATTGTTTCACTCTTTTGTCTTCTAAGCCATGATTTGGGATGATATCCAAGGCTAGCTGGAACAGGAAAATTTGAATCGTATGGATTTATCTTCATAGTTTAAGTAGTGTCTTTTTATATGTGGTAAAACTGCATGGCTTTTGAAATGACCACCAAAATGAAAACCAAATGTCACAGTACCAGTTTTATTGCCACAGTTGCTGTAATCCATGCACAGCTGTTCATATTCTTGTTTACAAGATGCTGATTTTTTTTCAATTTATGATACTGTTTTGTTGTAGTTTTGAGGATACATGTCATATCTAAAAGGCTGACCAAAGGAGGAGCAAGTGTATACCATTTCAGATGAGCGCAGAAGGCATTTAATTTATCCAACTTCTGAATGTCCAAGTGTCATTAAGACCGAGTCCTGATATGCTTTTCTGGGAGCTGTCTGGATCTGCAATCATCTTCCAATTTGGGGTGCTGTTGGAACTTGAACAAGGGTAAAACATCTGTTGAGAAAGCTGAAAAATAAATAAACTACTTGCAAAGATAAAACATGAAGTGTTGCAAGGAAGAGACGGGTGGCAGGATCCTCCCATTGTCAGTGAGGCTGGAAAAGCTCATTATCAGGTATACATTACCATTTAGGGGGAAAAATAATGATGTTAAAGGATTGTTCATTAGTCACTCATTTTGAAATAGAAAGTGCTGTGTATTACAAATGGTTGTAGTCATCATAAATGGTTTATCTGGAAGTGATAAAAAGGACTGACCTTACAGCAAAAAAATGCTTCTTTGGAGTCATGTGGAAGTGAACTACCAAAGAGTCAAAACCCATCTATGTTATAAGCTAGTGATCAAGCTAGTTGTGATAAGAAAGCTAAGATGAATTTTAGTTGGAGAAAGTACGTACCTTAATTAAATATAGGTGAGGTTTGAAATGGGGCTGAATCTTACTGCAAAGGCCTTATAGTACATATAATGTACTGTCATAAAGAGAAACTTTTGATGTTGTTTATCGTACATTACATTGATATTTTTCAGTTTTCTGCTTATAGAATAAATCTCTTCACCAAGAAATACATAAAATATGCTATATTGCAAATACTTGTTTATATCATTATCTGTCTCTCTCACTATATCTCTATCTACCACCAGATAGGAAGGTGAGTCATTCAGAAGCTAGTATCATCACATCTGAGCAAAAGTTGTAGGCATGTATGTCTTAAAGAATCATCATCAGATTTCACCACCTTAGCTGGCACTGCTGTCTCAGATTTCATGTTCACTGAGTCACTGATTCAAACCAAGAGCTCCTATTTCTGAAGAGTGACCTCACTGTCAGGATGTGAGGAGGATGGTGGCAAAAAGCGTTTCTTTCAAAGCTGCAGTACTCGGCAGAAAATAACTCAAGATTTATTATGCTGCTGAGAAATAAATACAAGAGGGATTTTGAACCTAGCAGACTGGCTATGACCTCGGAGGGCAGAGACTGGTATTCCAGTTACTGAATTGCTTATGGGTGTTAAATAGGTATGGGCTAGTCCTTGGTGTTTATGCATGTCTAATAGTCTTCTGAGATGGGAGATGGTACTGCTTAGGAAGAAAGCATTATTTTATTCAGTTTTTCAGACTGAAAGTAGAGGTAAAGTGAACTGAGTTCAAGCTAGCTCAAGTAATCAAAAAGCTATAATTCAAGTGTATTTCCATACAGTCTTAAACTGTCAGCTGAAGGCAGGAACTTCTTAAACCATTCAATTTTTTTCTGCAGGTTTGCATCTGATAGTCAGTGAACTTTCATTGCGTGGTGACTATCAAAGAATTATTAATAACAAAAAATTAATATTAAAGAGTACTATCAAAGAATTATTCAAAACATCTCTCCTAATCCAGAAATTGGTGAGTAATCTTTTTCTTTGGTAACACAGCCACCCTTCTATTAGGTGAATTATTTTTTTTCATTTGGAAAAACTGCCGCCTTCAACTTTATTTCAGTGTGATTGATTCATTCATTACAGCTAACTTAGCTGCCTTGGCAACACTTTGTTTACTAACATCAATATACTTTCCAGAACAAAAGTATTAACAAGTTGTTTGTAGGTCCTTCGTAAGTCACAAACAAATGAACAACATGAATGGTAAAGCAAAAGAAAATAAAGAAGATTGTAGATTCCATATGATAAGAAACTCTGCCTTCATTATAAAGTGTGTTTAATGGTCAGTGATTCATTGATAATAAATTTTGGGTTTTGAAAATTATCAAATTAGAATATTTTATGCAAGCAATATCAGGATTTCAGATTTAAAAAAACAGGAAACAAATATGTTCTTTCTCAAAATTCCTTCATCAGTCAGAACCGATTAAGGCTGCTGGTTTAGGATTCCTACATTGTAGTTAAACCAAATGATGTAAAAATCAAAAACGAATAGGTTATAAATAAAACAGCTTGCTTAATTTTAGTGTTAACCATTTAATAGAATACTTTATGTCCCTTCTCCCTCACCCTGCAGTTCTATTTACTTTCTCTTTTTCCTTTCCTTTCCTTCCTTGCTTTGGTTTGTTTTTTGGTTTTTTTTTCTGTTTCTTTTTGCTCTCCATCACTGGTTCTGAGTTGTCTCATTTCCCCATTCAGAGTCTGTTTTTGACCATGTATGTCTTCCTGCCAACGCCTCAACTCCAAATGAGTTTATGAGAGTACCTTTTAGTGTCATTTAAAATTTGTAATGCAAGACAATTTTCTAAGACTTGACTCCATTGTTACTCAGTGCAGTTCCAAACTCCCAATGACCTTGGTATGTGCAAGATCAGTTCCTACAATTAACAATATAAACAATAGCACAGGCAAGCTATGACACTGGGAAAGTACAGAATAAAACTCCTGGCTGAGAATAGCAATGAATGAGTGCGGTCAGCAGCACTGGTAGGGGAAGGTGGGAAAAAACCCCAAAGCTCAAAACAGAAGGTGAAGTATACATTTCTTATTCTTTAAGTCAGTAGAAGGATATATTAACCAAAAAAGTTTTAGTGCAACAAGGAGAGTTAGAAGAAAGTGTGCCTGTGAGAACTACAGAACAGCAATTTCAATACAGAAAAGAAATACTGTTCATCACTTTTTAAATTATTTTGCTGCATTTTTTTCATTCCTAAAGAGATACTTATAGACTTGAATATTGTATTTAATACACAGCTATAAAATTAATTTGAAAGTTTGTGAAGCTAGACAAAAAATTGACCTGCTTGAAAGCGTTTGCATTCGTGAGAATGATGGGAAACCTTACATAAGCTTGATTTTATGCAAAACAGGAAATGTCACCCTCTTTAATACTTTTTAATTGTGTGTGCTTCTGATAAGTGATATTCTACAAGATGCTAGTTGTGATTGGAATACAACCTAAAATGGATGTTTTATTATTCGCATATCTTTTTGAACTTTCACATGGAAATTAATTTTTCGTTTCTGTTGCCTCTGTTTTCATCAGTCTCATCTTGTTCTTTATATTTTCTCACATTCCAAGTAAACCTCACCAAATCTTGTGCATATGTTGATAAATTCAAGTTAACAAATATTGATTTTATGTATGGAATATAATAGATTTTCCCACTTATTTTTCACTGGCCTACACACATTCTGAGTGGAACTAGGTTGTAATGTCATCACATGTAAGACTTAGATATCTCTGTCCTGCAACTTCAAAGATTTGATTTATCTTAAAATTAATACTTTGGTTTCCTCATAATTTGTGGAAAGTTGACATACTACTGTATTTTTCTTCTTTTCATGGGTAACAGAAAAATAAGGTTGTTGCGCATAATTTTAGTAGAACTTTAAAAAGAAAACCCCAAATTAGATCAAAATAATGATGAGCAATTAAAGTGTCTGAAAAAAACCCTATATTCAATGTTTCCATTTTTTTACTACAAAGATATGGAATTAAACTTTCACGTTCTAAATGACTGTATATGCAGCTATAAAGCCCATTCACAGGAATGTGGCATATTGAACCATTGGTAGTTAACATGTTCCCTAGTTGTTTTTTGTAATAATACAGCAGAAGACATTTGGTCTTGCATAATCTAATTACGTGATAGAATTGCATCGGGTCTGTATTCTCATTCTAGATTAGGATGAGAACATAAACTAATAAAAGTGTATTAACTTTCAATTCTATTTTTGTTTCTACAGAGAAACATGGAAATAGACTACAAGATATTTTTGCTTAGAGAAATTTACATGCAAATCAGAGTGTTTTTTTAGGAAACGTTGGCAGCATTAGAATAAAAGATCTGCATCTTAATTACAGATAACTACCAAAATGTCACTGGTGTCTTTATTAGTCACTTTGTTTTTGCATTGATAATAGAAATTACTGGTGAATGAAATGGGGGTGACAGCCCCAGGAAATTAATCAGTTTTATAGATCCTTGACCCATAGGAATTAGAGATGGAAAAGAACTTTGAGGGTGAACCATCTAGTATACATTACCGTCCATTAGAACATTTTTTTATGATTGTATGTTGTAGAATTTTAATGTGTTAAGTGAAGGAGCTTATACCTGGCTGCCATGGCACCTTATTTCATAGCCTAAAAGATTTCATTGGGCCTAATACTGCTTGTTTTATTTACACATATCATGCCAATAAAATTGACAGGACAACATGTATTTGCTACCAAGGAGTTTTCCATGACATTCACTGTCATTGCTACTCTTCAGTTTCAGCTGTTTTTCTTAATCATGCTTGCAAATGGGGATATGCTAAATTTGTTACCACTTAGTGGGCTTTTTCCTTAACACAAAGAAAAATATTTAGGCACCTTTTGACTTTGCATGACCTTCTGGGAGAGTTTACTGTCATTTCCCAGGGAACCATATAAAAGCTCAACATTCAAAAGTTCCTAGCTTGAAAATTATTTGCTTTCTTTATCACTTCCTGATTTTTTTTTCTAATTTTCCTTTTCTTAACATTTCTTTACAAGTTATCAAGAAGTAGCTGATTGCTTTTTGGTATCAATATTGCTTATGCTTATACAGTTTAGAAGCTGTGACTGTGTAGGCATATTAGTGTAGATGTACTCAATGAGTTGAGCCATGTGTGAGAAATCTCTCGAATATTTTTATTTTTCACACATTCATTCTTAATTTTCTGTCTAGTTTTCTTTTGTGCCTCCCCTAGAATCATAGAATAGTTTAGGTTGTAAAGGATCTTGAAGATCATCGAGTTCCAACCCCTCTGCCATAGGCAGGGACACCTCCCACTAGACCAGGTTGCCCAAGGCCACATCCAGCCTGGCCTTGAACACCTCCAGGGATGGGGCCTCAACAACCTCTCTGGGCAACCTGTTCCAGTGCCTTACCACCCTCAAAGTGAAAAACTTCTTCCTAATGTTTAATCTAAATCTGCCCTCTTCCACTTTAAAGCCATTCCCCCTCATCCTGTCACTACATGCCCTAGTAAAAACTCCTTCCCCAGCTCTCCTGTAGGCCCCCTTTAGGTACTGGAAGGCCGCAATAAGATCTCCCTGGAGCCTTCTCTTCTCCAGGCTGAACAGCCCCAGCTCTCTCAGCCTCTCCTCATAGGAGAGGTGCTCCAGCCCTGCTGGCCACACTTCTTCTGATGCAGCCCAGGATACGGTTGGCCTTCTGGGCTGCAATTGCACATTGCTGACTCACGTTGAGCTTCTCGTCAATCAGCACGCCCATGTCCTTCTCCTCAGGGCTGCTCTCCAGCCATTCCCCGCCGAGCCTGTATTTGTGCTTGGGGTTGCCCTGATCTAGATGTAAGACCTTGCATTTGATCTTGTTGAACTTCATGAGGTTGGCTTGGGCCCACCTGTCCAGGTCCCTATGGATGGCATCCCTCCCTTCCAGTGTGTCTACCTTGCCAAACAGCTTGGTATTATTGGCAAACTTGCTGAGGGTGCACTTGACCCCACTGTCCATGTCCGCGACAAAGATGTTGAATAGTACAGGTCCCAGTACCGACCCTTGAGGAACACCACTCGTCACTGCTCTCCACTTGGACATCGAGCTGTTGACCGCAACTCTTTGATTGCGATCATCCAGCCAGTTCTTTATCCATCGAGTGGTCCATTGCTGTTTTATATCTTCCTCTTTGCTCCCTTCAAAAAATTTTCAGGTGACAGTATCTTGCAGCAGCACAGAGACGAGAAAAATATTGTAATAAGGCTACTGATCTGCTATTTAAAATTGATACCTATATTGACCTCAAAAGCTTTGTGAACATGTGGTCACAAGTGGTGTTCCCCAGGGCTTGGTACTGGGGCCAGTTCTCTTTAGTATCTTTATCAATGTCCTGGATGAGGGGATCGAGAGCACCCTCAGTAAGTTTGCAGACTTGATGATCTTAAAGATCCCTTCCAACCTAGACAATTCTATGATTCTGTGATTCTATCTGGATAACATAGTAAGAGGTGTAAACCCAAGTAAAATAAGTGGAATAGTGCAAAATAATTTCCGAGTGACTTGAACTTGTGAAAATATCATGGATTTTTGTGACCATAAGGGAGGTGAGCTATTTTAAAAATACAGTAGGGAAAAACATCATACTTCGCGTTTGAGTTGCTAACAGAGAAAGCTAGTGAAAGAAGTTGGACAAAGAAACTGTATAAAAACAAATGTTTTGAAAGGAGTTGAACAAGTAAACTCTATAAAAACATGTTTCTATTCTTATAATCAAGAAATGCTAATTATTTTTTTTTTTTAATTAATGTCTAGTAACAATATATGAATGGATATAATCTGTAAGAAATGCATTTGGAAAGGAAAATGCTATGGACATATATCATGCAATAAAATCTAACCACGACAGTCTTTGGACTGAGTATTTATATGGTCATCCTGAGAGCTTTTTGTGGCTTTGCTAATGGTATTAACAAGACAGTCCTCTAAAAATAGAGGATTTAAAGAAATCAGACGGATGAACATCAGCTGAAAATCTGAATGAGTATATGTCACTCCAGCAATTCTGAGGAAAAAAACTCACAAAAAATCAAGGGCTAGTTTTGATCAGCTGAGAAAAAGAGGCACTATCTTGAGGTAGGAGTTCTTGAATAAATCATGTACTATGAGTAGTTACAGTCATAACATTACAGGAAAGTTAGATGTCATTTGGGATGTTGAGTATGTCTATGTGCATCAAATAAAATGAAGAGAATAAATGTGATTAAGAGTGGGATGGAGCAATCAGGTAGGTAAAATTTTTCAAATTAAGTAGGAAATAATGCTTTTGCAAGGGAGAAGGGAGAAGATACTGTACAGGAACCACAGAATAATAGTGGTAGGAAAGTAGATTAATTCATTTACCCAAGGTCCTGGCCTTGATTTGCAGGACTTGCAGCCAGGGTGGATCCATCTGTTTGCAGACCCTCTTAGGAAGCAGATGAAGGTGCATCCACTATTGTGAAGCCTTGATCAACAGGATAGACATAGAAACGTCCAATGGTGGAGAATATAGAAAGGAATAGAAGGGATAGGGGCACTGCTGACAAAGACAGGCAGACTAGGATTACTTTGGGATAGAAACTGGCTGCTGGTTCTCTCTGCATTGCCCTGCAACCAATTAAGCATTTTCCTAGATCAAAAACTGATCCACTGCCCTGTGAATGAGTGCGAAACTAGCCTCAATCATGAATGCTGCAGAACTGTGTGTCCAAAAGGTTCAGAAGTTAATGATTACCACTTTCAAGAGGAAAAAAAATGGGGCTATTCAGTGACATACTTTTGAAGATACTGAAGTTATCCATTTGCTCAGTTGACTTAGCACCTACGAAGTGTGTTGCCTTCAGGAGACAGAACCTGGGAAGCTAAGAAACTGTTATGACACCCGTGTGACTGTGATTACCATGGGTCATAGGCTGTAAGGATGCTGCCAGGAGTGATCTTACGCAGGTAAGTGGCTACATAGCTCTTGCAGCAAAAGTGAACTCTAAGCTGGAATTCCCTTTAGTGCCCCTAGCTATTGATAACAGTTCAGATAGGTATAGATAAATTAAATAAAAACATGTGGCTGCAGACTTGTAAGCAGGGTGGCTTTGTCTTTGTTGCCTATGAGTGTTCTACAGAGGACAACTAAGCAGAGGCAGGGTTCATTTCTTCCGCCAGGGTTTTCAGTCAGGTGATACCAAAGATGAAGGAACGTTCTCTCTACTGTGGAAGAGGAGAATTTCAGATTAGGTTAGGAAATGACAGGAGCATAACTTTACAAGTCAACATTAAAGGCCTAAAACTGGAGAGAGGAAAGTTTCTATGCCATAATAGTGACAGAAAGAATAAAACTGTATAATAAATATTTTAAGTGTATAATCTAATACAGTAGATTAGGTTTAGATGAGTAATGCAAATGATGGGCTTGATATCTTAGTACACAAGTGAAATAATGATTAAACTTGCATTACAGAAACTAGATTCACAAGATTAGAATATTGATATAGGAAAGTACAGTTTAATTGTGAATGGAAAAGACAGAAGTAGTTGCCTTTCATATAAAAATTATATAGAAAGGCATTCAAGCCCCCAAAATGGTCATAGATAGACACGCTGAACTTATTTGGCTAATGACAAAAGTTTGTTTACTGTTGTGGTCAGGGTCTTCTGTAGAAAATAAAACCCTAAGTATCAGATACTGTGGCTTTTTAAGGAGAACTAACAATTGAAAACAGGAGTTTGTGTCACTGACTCCAGCTCTTCAGTCATCAGCTTGCAAAGAAATAGAGCAGATGGGTTAAGGTAAGGTGGTGGAGAGTAAGACTCTCTTGGATTTGGTTATGGCCAATAGGGGAGACATTACTGAGAAAGAGAAAGTAGATGGATAAGGGTTTATAAGAAATAATGAGTTTTAAAGTTCTTTACTCTTAAGATGGAGAGAACAACTAATATGAATTTATTTCAGGAAAGCAGACTTCAATGGACTCAGAGAACTGATAGTTGAGAACCCATGGACAATGCATTTAAAGGAAGAAAGACCACAAAGTCTGATAGGTTCTTAAAAGCCATATTCAGGTCACAAATGTAAATCTCAGTGCAAAGAAAGGCTAGAAAGTACACTGAACAGTAAGTTTAACTGGGATACGAACTCTTCAGCAACCTCAACCACCAGAAGGAATCGTTTAGAGATTGTTAGGGATGAATATAAAAGAATAGCGTGAACCTGTAGAGACAAAATCACAAAAGTATAAAGTAAGAAACAGTTATTAGGAGGCATAAAATATTCTGTCAGCATACTAGTATTTAGAAGAGCAAAGAAAACTCTACACAAAAGGAAAGGATATCCAATAGTGGAATAACCTAAAAAATCTGAAGTGTTTAATATCTTCTCTCTTTTTTTTTTTCATTCTTCAGTAAAAAGTCTAATTGGTTAACACAATTAACACATATGGAAATAGAGGTAAGAATCATTGTAGTATAAGAAAAAGAAGTGGGAAGAGATTCATGAGTCGTTTTCAAATCCGCTCAGCCAAGTAAAATTCACAGTAGGAGATTCAGCAAACTGAATGAGACCGTCTCAAAGCCGTTAGCATTTCTATCTGAGAAGTCATGCAGAATGGGTGATGTTCCAAAAGACTGTAAAAAGGCAAAACCAGCACTAATCCTTGAAAACCAGGGGGAAGGAAGTAGACCAGGAAACTACATGCAATTTAGCCCAAGTTAAATTCCTGTAAAAGTACCGTAACAGATAAACTCATTGAAAGCAAGATGAAAAATAGCAGCCCTCATCTATTTGTCCATTACAGATCATGTCAAACCAAATTGTTTCTCTTTATGACAGGGTAACAAGCTGATGGATAAAGAAGACACAGCAGATATAATTTATTTTGACCACTGAAGGGCTTCAGGCACCATTTCACATGACAGTTTCATGTAGAAGCTGGGGATCTAGATGATCCCACTGTAAGGTGGCTGCACAGCTGGGTGCAAAAATAAAGCTCAGAAGAATTGTTTCAATGACGTGCTGTCAAGCTGTGGGGATATATCAAGAAGGGTTGCACAAAGGCCTACACTAGGCTGGACACTACTTAGTACTACCATTAATGTCTTGTATCGGGGACAGAGAGGATGTTTATTACATTTGCGAGCAATACGAATCTGGCTACAAGCACTAAGGGTGGCACAGGATTTGAATTCATAGTGATCTTGACTGACAGGAGTCAGTCAGTCAGGCTGAAATAGGTATGTTTGAATTATATAACAACAAGTGAAAGGTTTTACGCATTGGTAGAAAAAATCACGTGCAGAAGTATAAGATGGAGAAGGCTGCCTTGGCCTTAATTTTTCTATGAAGGAACTGTGTTCCTGATTACAAACCAAATGTAACTTAAAATTGTATTTTATCTGTTAGTTAATTTTTAAGGCAATCATGTTAGATGGATGATATCCACAGTTGGAGAAAGGTATCTTCCTGTGTCCAGGCTTTTAGTCAGATGTATCTCTTCTCTTCTCCTTGCACCTGTTTTCTCATTTAGCAGTGGATGGTCCATCTATGCTTTCATCATCTTATGGGTGCCATGAGCTTCAACTATCTTTTCTCCAAAACTATGAAGCGATGTCTTTTAGTCTTGGATGGCCCTTCAGCAGCCAAGAAAGTTAACATGCGTCAGAAATTCAACTCCCTGTTTATTTCCAGTTGATGACTACCATGTTTACTTGATCCTCAGGCTGCTTAACTGATGATACTTCGGAAGTACTGCTGTGAATATTACCACTTTCTGTCTCCAGGACAGTGAGGCCACTCCCTTGTCAGAGATGTAGTGGAATAAATTAGGCTTAGCTGATCATTTCTTGAGACACAGGAAAGGATTAGGCAGTTGCTTGAGGTCAGCTCCAAGGCCCACCCCTATATAAAGTTCCAGACCAATGCCTAAAAAATTAATTTGTATAAATAAATAATATCTGTAGATCTAAGTAATTATTCATATAGTTTATAAATTTGTACAATATCTAGACATACATGTATTTACATTTTCATATAAGTGGCATATGCAGTGATCAAAATGGACAAATTGGGTATCTCTAAATATCTGAACCAATTGAAATCTATAGTTAGTTAGCAACGCTATGCAAATTAATGAAATTTAAGAAGATTATCTGGAAAAATGCCTAAGGATTGAGATCTGTTGCACTGTAAGAGATAGTGAACATTCTTAAATTAGACTAGGCAGAGTATTAATAAAAATGCATAAAGGTGTAAGGCAAAACTCTTCAGTGAGAGGGTATGAGGGACCTGTGAAGTTACCCAGCTGTCATTAAAATGAGTATGCAAGTGGGTTTGTCCTATAGATGAGCTTTCACAGAAGAAGACTGAGTACCCATGATCTCAGATGAGCAAACAAAATTAAGCTAGATTTTTATCTATTTCTGAAATTAAAAGCCTGGTCTTATGGATGCTGTCATGTATTTAAATGTGAGGCCTCTGCTATCATAAGCATTTTTACTCCTTGAGTTGATGTTCTAGTGAGATTTCTTCCTGGAAAAAATTAGATTACTCCACAGTGAGTCACATAAGAGCCTGGGGAGTGTAAAATATTTAGTATGAGTATGATTAGCTCTGTATACAATGACATAAATATGAAGGTGCTCTGCACACAAATTATTTAAGTTGTGTTAAGGCAGGTATGAGGTATTCACATTTTCTTAATTAGAGCAGAGATTGTATTTACATAATTCATCTTGATTCTGAATGTGCATACAAGGCTCCGGGAACCCTTTTCAGAAATGTTTGCACTGCCTTAGTATGGGAGGTATAGTAGACAGCGTGGAGATATTCAAACAAAGTATAATCTAGACAAGGATTCAGTGAGGTACACTATACTTTGTTTTAGCTTTTATTGAGGCTCTTAGATTATGAAGATCACTGCACTGGCCTGTCTAAATAATGAACTATTTCTTGATTTCGTATTAACATTTAATCCAAATGGAACAATACTGAATTGTGATTTTTGCATTTGTAACTACGATTGAATGGCATGCATGAAATCTGTTTTGTTCCACTGATTTTCTCTGAAAACTTGTTTTAGCTAAATTACCAATGGACGATGTTTAAATGAACAAGATCTTTGCTTAAATAATGGCATCATAAGTAAGATCATATGCACAACATGGTAATCTCTTGATTCTGCCATTTTTTTATACCTAACCTCTATGTACAGCTACTAATATTTTTTCTGGGTTGTCTGACACTTGCCTATAAAGTTGAAACTAGTAAAATAAATCAAGAAAACTGACAAATTATCTACAGACTGCTTTTATTAGTAAAGTCTCTGAAGCGCAAGTTCAGCATTTGATAGATCAGTGACTCTTGAGATTTTAGAATATGACATGTACAGAAAATGATGATCCATTGACTGTTTTGTATGTTCTTTATGAACTTTCTGCCATTGCATATTGTGAAAGGTCTGAAGAGAAAATAAGTTTAATTTCCTTACAAGGAAAATATTCTAAGTATAAATATAACTATCATGCATAGAGATATAATATTTTTAAGTAGTAATCAGTGCCTATAATACTTTAAAGTAGTAATCAGTGCCAATAATACTTTAAAGTAGTAATCAGTGCCAAGGACAGTCAGAACTGTGTGTTGTCCCATGACTTCCCCAGCTCCTAACAGGAATCAGGTAAAATTTAGGCTCTTCGTGTCAAGAAATGATCCAAGAGCTCTATGAAGATCATGCTACCTAGAACTTAAATATGTCTGTGTCTTTAGGTTCCCTAACCATTTAGTTGAGAAGCTAGATGGTGAGGTGGCTAAACTCTAGCTAAGTTCGTTAGAGGGACCTAATCATCTAAGCATTTTATTCAGATTTAACCCACACAAATTGCACTGAGGTGTGCACAAAGCTCAGGGTTTTCATTCTCAAAAACCACGATGGACACAACAAGTGCCTTTTCTTTCAACATAGCCTCATCGCTGCAACACATATGAAAGAAATGGGAAACCTGACTTCATATCTTCTGCAACCTGAAGTGATTCAGTTGCACAGATGTCCTTTCAATAAGAGCACCTTCACCACTATCAAGAGTATCTCAGTTTGTCTGGGGAGTGGTGTCTCCATTCTTGTTCTTGAAAACAGTGTACATTGCAGCCAAAAATGCAGAATGGAGGTATAGATGATGACAAGTCAGTAATCCAGTGACTGCGGTTTTCAGCTGAGAGGATGTGGAGGGACCTCATCAGTTTTTTAATCCAAGATTTATATAAAGAAAACTGTATGGATTGTGAAGTTCTTATGAAAAACAGGAGCTTCATTGGCATACTTTAAGAATAAAACCTACCTAATTAGTTGCCTACTTTGTAAGAAGAGCCAGATATTCTAGGTCTTTAGCAGCTATAGCTATGTAATCTGCAGCGTGAAAGAGACCTTTTCTGTGTGTGTCCTTAGATGAGTGTGGTGGGTTGACCCTGGCTGGATGCCAGCTGCCCGCTCTATCACTCCCCTTCCTCAGCTGGACAGGGAAGAGAAAAATATAATGAAAAGCTCATGGGTCAAGATAAGAACAGGGAGAGATCACTCAGCAATTACTGGCACAGACAAACCAGACTCGATTTGGGGACATTATTTTAATTTATTACCAATCAAATCAGAGGATAATGAGAAATAGAAACTAAATTTTAAAACACCTTCCCCCCACCCATCCCTTCTTCCTGGCTTAACCTCAGTCCCAATTTTCTCTACCTCCTCCACCCCACTGGTGCAAGGGGAAGGGGAATGGGGGTTGTGGTCAGTCCATCACATGTTGTCTTTGCCGCTCCCTCTTCCTCAGGGGGAGGACTCCTCACACTCTTACCCTGCTCCAGTGTGGGGTCCCTCTGACAGGAGACAGTCCTCCATGAACTTCTCCAATGTGAGTCCTTCCCAGGGGCTACAGTTCTTCACTAACTGCTCCAGGTGGGTCCCTTCCACAGAGTGCAGTCCTTCAGGAACAGGCTACTCCAGCATGGGTCCCCCACGGGGTCACAAGCCCTGCCAGCAAACCTGTGCCAGCATGGGCTCCTCTCTCCACGGGTCCACAGGTCCTGCCAGGACCCTGCTCCAGTGTGGGCTCCCCACAGGCTCACAGACTCTTTCAGGCATCCGCTTGCTCTGGTGTGGGGTCCTCCACAGGCTGCAGATGGATATCTGCTCTACTGTTAACTTCCATAGGCTGCAGGGGCACAGCCTGCCTCACCATGGTCTTCACCATGGGCTGCAGGGGAATCTCTGCTCTGGTGCCTGGAGCACCTCCTCCCTCTCCTTCTTCACTGACCTTGGTGACTGCAGAGCTGTTTCTATCACATATTTTCACTCCTCTTTCCATCTGCAATTGGTCAGTTGTTTGTGGGTTTTTTTCCCCTACATTATCATAGAGGTGCTACCACCATTGCTGGTGGGCTTGACCTTGGCCAGCAGCAGGCCAGTCTTGGCGCTGGCTGGCCTTGGCTCTGTTGAACATAGGGGAAGCTTCTAGCAGCTTGTCACAGAAGCCACCCCACCCTACCAAAACCTTGCCACATAAACGCAATACAATGACTGTCTTTTCATGCCTCTTCCAGGCTAGTTGCTTATTCAGTGTGTAGGTTGGTCTCCAGAGCCACCTAGACCTCCCCACTGGTTGCATAGGACCCATCGCACCATGGCATCCTGCGTATTTCCAGTAGATCAAGGTGCTTAATTATTAGCCATTGTCATGCCAAAGTATCGGTGATCTCAGGCACACAAGGAAGGAAACAGGGGTCTTCCATATCATAGGCAAAGGCTCCATCTTCGAGGCTAATACACAGAGTAGAGACACACACTGTTAGTGTAAGGATCTGGACTGTGAATCCCATGTAGATGTACGGGATTTCGTACACCAAAAAGTAGGGTTTAAAATATACATCTTTCTTTCGGATAGGCTACTCACTGCTCTAAATTCAGGCAGCTCTTCAGGCACTCTGCATGGAGCTCTGGGCTCTGTTCTGCTCAGTGGTGTCTTGCTGCACCAAAGTCCTTTCTGTGAATCTAGCACTAATCCCATTTTCCTGATACAATAAGGCATTAAAAAGAGATAGTAAAAACACAGAATCAGCAAGGCCACTCCATTGCCTGAAACTATTTCTAACTGCCTTTTGAAAGTCAACAAGGATTTACATTGGCAGTTATCAATTGCTCAGGTGTTACTATTTAAAAAAAAATCAGATGAGTTAAAAAAGGGACGAAGAACCTTAAAATATTTCCTAGAATTTGCAAGTGAAAGTGTTTTTAGCTCTCTTGAAACATACATCATGCATAAATGGGACTGAGCATTAGGAAAGCTACAAAGAAAAATATCTGCAAAGTTGAATAAGTGTAATTTATCAAGTATATTGCTATTTTTAGTAAAACTACTAGTAATGCAGTATGTGTACACTATGTTTGTGAGGTATGAAACAAAATATATTAAGTTAAAGCTATTGCCTAGGAAATTAATTTTTGCCACACTACAGATACCTTTTAAATTAAGCAGTCAAATGAAGAAATCTTTTAGCTATCTAAATTTTAATCTATTGGTCCACCGTTTTCAACATATTCATAAGAAATTTGACGTGCTGGAAGATATTAAGTGTACAGCAAAGTACAGAATATTTTTATCTCTACAGCTTAGAACTGCATGTCAGTCTGGGACGCGTAGTAGTTGGATTTCATAAATTCACTCTAGTCCTGGCGCCTCTCCCAATGCAAACAATTCTGTCCCTATTCCTTTGATTGAAAGAAGTGGTTGATTGTGTTATCCATATGAGCAGCAGGCTGAATAACAAAGATTAAAGGGCACATGATTGTGTTCTTGCCAATGACAACAAAAGAATAATGGCATGTTGCCACCCTCTATCATGATAAGCCTTCCTTTGATTCTCTCCTCCACGGTTTCGAAGGAGGAATTTTAGCTTTAGTTAATACAAGGTAACTTTTTGTGGAATCATTCGGTAGTATCAAATAATCATGATTGATGTATTCTAGAAGTTGCATTTCTTTCCTTTAAAATTAATTATGTTTTCTTATGTTTTTTTAATAAGTTTAAATGAAATATTCTGTTGATGAGAGTCTCTAACTGGAATGTCATGCAAAAGAGGCATGATTGGCTCTTGTAATCTGATCAAAGCAAGGGGAATTTTTTAAGATCCTGTGGAGACTACAGCAGGTAAAAGGCTGTAAGACTGCGTATATAAAAATATGTTGATACTTGCAATAATTCTATCTCTATCCAGACTGAAATTCCTTTGAATCCTTTCACACAGTACTCACAGAACAATTTCCATAAAGGTTTTACAAGATGGGACATTGCAGATTGGGGTGTTCCTGGCATGAAATGATTTACACATTCCTGGTGTGATATGTGCTTTGTAAAGTTAGTTAGGAGAAAGGTGCCATGTTGATGTCAGATTAACATCTGATGATCCAAGTATCACACTGTGAAATGAGTTGATATTTCTGTTTGCTATAAATAAAGGTTTGTGTGTTTAGTTAAACATTTTTTGTTGCAAAACAAAAGACCATTTTCAGTTCTAATGGTTTTATTTTATTAAGATATTCTTGATTGTTATTGATTGGGATGAAATTTACCTAAACTATCACTTAGCAATTAAATTTTAGATGAACTGAGTCATTTTTTCTGTTTCTTATTTATAAGTATCATAATTTGCATATGTATATCAGTCAAGGTTAGCCAAGCTACTGCCAAATTTTCTGACTTGTTATTCATGAATGTCTATGATATTGGCAACTCAAATCATAAGATGTCATTTTTGTTTCCTAATTAAATATCTCAGACATCTATAAATTAGAAGTAACAAGTAGTTGCTGCCCACAAATTAGTTTACTCACACATGCTTTACTGCACTTGTGATTAGAGGACATGTCATACATACAAATATCCATTCTAATAAGAAATCCTTCATGGAAAGCATCATAAACATTAAACCATGAGGTGCAAGCTTGACTGAGCAAAACATCTGTTGACGAGCACCTTCTAGGTGCTTGAAAAACATTTGACTGAACCAAATTAGCACTGCTAGAGCTAATTTGCAAGAAATGTTGTAAAATGTGTATAAGGCTGCAGTTTAATAAGAAGCTCACAAGGACACAGTTCTTCAGTAGCCGATTAGAGTGAACTGACTAGACAGGTCTATCTTCAAGGATCTGAGCAAAGTCAAAACTTAGGTTAGATATTTTTTTTAGATAGAATTTTTTGCATGAGTTACTGTTCACCTGTGAAAGCCTCAAATTATAAAATGTGTGTCGATCCAGCTGAAGATGTGCTCTTTCTCTGCTCTTTTCTTATGAGATATGGGAGTGGTCCTTAATGCCTAATAATTTGTTGTAATAAATATTGCTGAATAATTCCCTTTCACCTTTTATTTATATAACCCCCAGCTACAAGGAGATTTTAAAGAAAACTAGAATCCAAAAGTGTTAAGATAAATAGACAAAAGAATACTCAGTATCATTCCTCAGCGTATGTGGGTTTTGTTATTCCGTGTACAG
>NW_009646846.1:322802-331384 GCF_000708025.1 Charadrius vociferus
TTATTCTGCTGGAATAATCACTGCATCAGCAGTTAGAAGCAGAACATGTGGGAGGCAGCTCTTAAGTAGCCAACTGGGGTGAAAAACTGTTGAAGTGCTGAGGAAGGAGATTTGCGGGGTCTCTCAAGGAGTTCAACCCCGCATCTCCCCTTTTAGGATAAGACTCACAACACCCATTTAGAAGATCTGAGCAGACCTGTATCCCATCATAGGCACCTAACCCCTGACACTGGGTCAAAATTGCCTCGCTGGCTAATGACTTGCTCTTGAATTAAGAGTTTCATGCCAACACCAAAGTTTAGGAAGAGAGCATGTTTCAGAGTACACCTTTATAGCTTCAAGACACCATTCCCATAGCTACTTCCTCTGATTAATTAGATAGGAGAACTTCATTAATGACTTAGCAGCAGGGTAGCTTGTACCTGCCTCTAGGAAACAGATTAATAATGCAGAAAATACATACATAAGATGGTACATATTTACATCTTACGTTTCCAATCTCTGAAAATATTATGCCAAGTTTCAATAGAGAAGCTGAATCAAGTTATTAAAATAAGACTTGCTTCATGTGGCATCCCCTGATCCAATGAAAAAAAAAGGAAAGGAAACAAATAGTAACTTATGTTCATGAATGTTATTTGTGTTCATTTATTTTTAGTGAGAATTTTGTATAAAGTGCTGCTAAAAGCTGATTGTCTTTAATGGAAATCATTGTATCGGTCCCTACGGAGGAAAAAAAGAGGAAGAAGGATAGTTTGAAGTGACATCTTATTTCTGCAGTCTGTTAATGATTCCCTTGGAGATTCCTGAAAGCATCCTGGAAACAAATGAATAAAAATGGCAGCATCAATTGTTTTCTCTGGGAAGGTACTATTGCTGCAAAATTCCTTGTCCCAGCCAGAATGGGAAGTATAATTTGCAAGCGCTATTACTCCCCGCTATTTGAGACCACGTAATGTGGACCACATTAGCTGAGAGAGCGTGCCCACATCCCTATGTACTGAGCTCATTGTCAGCAATTACTTCATTGCCAGTCCATTCAAGTTTAGAACATAAGTAAATAAGCACATGCTATATCTGTGCTTTATTCAAACTTGCAACTAGAGGCCACCCTGTTAAGCATCTTAGATGGAGGTGAGAGAACAAGTGTGAGGGTAACAAAATGCGTAGTTCTGGTATAATGAGAAAACAAAATACTTTTTCACACTCAGATTTATTACAAAACATTTGTAAGACGTTTCAAAGACTCCTGCTAAATTCTGATGAATAAAAAACTATAAGAATGCAAGGAGTGAGATCTTTGGGTAAAAAGTAAAATGAAAGGGCATATCTTTGTTGAATCCATCTGGAGATACCTAACTTCTGGAAGGTTAAAATACGTAGACATTTTTTTTTTTCTGGAAGACCAAAAGAACTTCTGACTTGGTCTGAGAAGACATTTCTTTGCAAGCAGGCTATTCTTCAAAGCTGTCTGTTCCTACAGCAGGAGGCTTCCTGCTTGCAGAGACAAAATTACAGCATTAAGGAAGAGACAGACCTTCCAGTTTTTCAGAGCCTCGGCTGCGGGGAAGGCTCAATTATCCCTGCATTGCTGAAGGGGGGCAGGAAATGAAAGGTGAGAGAGGAGCAGAGGCTGGCCACATGGCAACGGTTGTAGAGAAAAGAGAAGTGAAGTAGGGCTGGTTATAATTCCATCGCTTTCTCTCTTCTTGACATTCATTGCCACATTGTGTTTGCAAGGATGGACTCCATGACCACATCTATACTGCCAAAAACATCCAACTCTGATTGAAAGTGTCTGAGATAACGGGAAGGCTGTGACGGGGCCCACCAGCATGGTGCTTTAATGGTCTATAAATGTAGGCAAGGTGAGTCCTAAAGGTTAGTGGAGGGGAAGAAAAGGCTTCAAAACCTACTGGAGGATGGTTAGGGCAAAGGGTGCCAAACCTAAGGCTCTCTCACTGTTCTGCATACTACTTTTGAACCTGGGACTGCAATGCCCAGAAGAGCACCCAGGTATGCTCGTAAAAAAAAAAAAAAAAAAAGAAAAAAAAAAAGTCTATTAATCTTTTGACTTGTCCTCAGGATTCTGTGGTGGAAGTCAGCAAAGCTATAGTACAGTGTATTCCTCTAGGCTGAAGTTTAACCTTTTAGACTCACAAAAAATTGCTGTAGAGCTATGGAATAAACTGAAAAGTCTGAAAGTCATGGATATGCACATTTACTAAGTTTAATAAATAGATAATTGCCACATCTTCTTCTTATCCATCTTCAAGAAAGGTTTTGCAGTCTAAAAACTCATCTGCCCATCACTCAGGGAAATGAATTTTCACCTTAATCTCATCTAGTTTGTCAAAATTTGCCCAGTGGGTTTGTTACAAAGTTTTACAGTGTTAGCAACAAAACAAATGCTGCATGGTAGGTATTTTCGGGAAGTTTCTGACATGACGTCTATGCAACAAAATCACCTTGAATTATGCTGGTGTGTGGGTAAGGTACACATAAAAAATTTCCTTAGTATTTTCAGCATCTCTTCCAAAACTTGCAGCTGCCTTTCTGTCAGTCCTCTGCATTCTGTCCTACAGCAAAAGCTCGAGGCATTTGAGTGCCCAATTTAAAATATTTTTGTGCTGAGATTGCCAAAACTAGTTTTGAACCTAAGCTGATTATGTTCTGTACAGAACTAAAAATCTGCTTGGTCTGTGAGATTGTTTGGAACTGGGTGGTTAAAGTAGACATTCTTACAAAAGTGCTCTGTTGTGCACTTGTATTTGGTAGCATAACTGGTCCACGTAGCTTGACCTGTCTTTCCTGTTTTCAGTGGGCCTTGGTGAAGCCCACATAGTGATTCCTCATTTCCAGCTAGCAATTTGAATTTAAAACTTAAGTAAAATATAATAAGTATTTTCCTTTTTTTAATTCAATACAGGCAATAGGTAAGACAGATGCAGAGCTTCTTTGTGATTGTAACTGGGAGAGAAGGACATTTATAGGATTAATCTATAAGCCAACCAACCATCTATCCATAATTTTTCTTCTAAAATATAGGTCATATTATTAAACAGTTTGGTTATGTTTTAAGTTCCAAGCTCTAACTCAACAGATTACCATACTTTTAAGAAGTTATCACTAAATTTAAAATATGTTTTAAATATGCAAGTTCTGAGTTGCCTCGGGATTTTAATATTCATATTAAGACTCAAAATGGAAATAATTTCAAATACTTAATTTAGATCTATGAATATTTTAAAAGACCAAATTAATGTGTAGGATGTAACACAGTGCCTTAAGACTGTTTGCAAATCAGTGAAGTTAAATGAGGTGGTCTCTGTATTTTTATTTGAAGTTATTTTAAAATATAGATAATTTTTTAGGGAGTATCACACGAAGCTTTTTTGCTTGTGTTTTGTTAATTACAGCATATATATTTTTTACATAATATGAATTACTTAGCCTTTATTATTTTCTTAACAGAGTAAACTGATGAATCATAGCAGGTGTCTACATTAAGTACCAGTGTGCTGTTTCAAGCAAAAATGAGCACAAAAGCACAGTGAATACTCATATAAAATATTATAAATAGTAACCCATACAAAAAATGTTTTAATTGTTATTGACACTAGCAATTTAGGAACAGACACAGGAATTGGGGAATTTGTTTTAGAATTTAACCATGAAAGCCTCAGTCATTCTCCCAGATTGCTACTCATGCTGTCAATATAAATTCATATTTATCTGCCACAGAAATTGTTATAAATTATAATTATTATAAATGCTAATAATATCAGAGTCCCCGGACTTTCTTTGAGAAAAGTGGTATATAAATACTATGATTGATAGCCTTATTTCATGTCATAAGAGACACAAATCTGGGGCAAGAATTCTGAACTGCAAATATTACAGAAATCATTACAAATTACAGTGATAATAAATCGTGATTAAAGTATTTGATGTTTTCTTTCCCACAGATGGTAGATGCTGACAGTCACAATGGCGTCCACGTACTACTGTGAACACAAGGAGGGAAATAACGATCAGCATGATAACATCAGCTCATCCACCTGCTGAACAGAGAAACTGCTGTATGTGTGGTGTTTCTGGAAACTCGACCATGCACATGACAGCACTGTGCTGAATGCAGCTCCGGTACTGCTTGGCTTTCCTCCCTTGGTCCAGTGAATGCTTTCCCAGAAAACACATGGGCATAAAATGTGCCAGAGTGGTCTCCACAGTTATGGTAGCGAAAACTGTTATCACCCACATCAACCAGGAGGATGTCCACAGCTAACTAGCCCTACCTAGCCCTACCTTCTGAGTCGCACATCATGCCCCTTTGGTCATAAACCAAAAATGACCATTTTCCATGCTATTTATTTTGTTCTTAGTTGTAAAGGTCTGAAACCGTGGAAGGACTGCGCTTTTAAAGTATGAAACCGAGAGTATGCATTCAAGCTGTCCTCCAGCACGCATTTAGAAATCAAGCAGTCTACCAAAAGTCTTGTGTCATATCTACCAACCCCACATGGATGTAGCATATGTCATAAAGCATCTAAAATGGCACTAGATAATGATGGCTGGGCATTAAATATCAACTTCTCTTTTTCTGAGAGAAAGCATGTCTTCAAAACTGTGTTGTAAAAACTGGAAATACTTCATATGCATATTCTTGCTGCAATTTTTTTTTAAAAGGGGGGCTAGCCAGTAAACTTTGTCTTTTAAAATAACAATGGTAAAATACAAATTGTCGCTAGTTTAATTAGCTTTGAGATACAGAAAATAACCAATATCTACAACACAAATTTTACTTTTAGAAAATAATTTTGATTACTATCCCATTTTCAAATTCTGACTAACTCTGCAGTCTGTTTTGTGACCAAAACTCAATATTATGTTAAATGTTGTAATGGAGCCTTTCAAAGCAAGAAACCATTTAAAAAATTAGCTCTTTTTAAAAAATCTGACCTTGACAGTGTCATACCAAACTCTCATTTCCTCTCCCCTTGTATTTGTACTCTAATATGAGAAAACACGAAGTGTAGTAAAATTAATTGAATGAGTATTGAATATTTTCTTGACATGAACTGGAAAAGTATATGTAAGTACAAATATGTGATGTTTATATTTTTTTTCTGAAACTAATTTAGACAAATACTAGGGCAGCATAATCACGAGTAAGCTCTACAGAGACTAAATATTACGTTATGAGCACATTTGTGTGCTTTCCCTTTTTCTTCTTTTAATTTGCATCAGATTTTCTTGTATCTCATCACATTTATGATGCCCTGTTCAAAATAACTACCATTGAAACCTTCTTAGTTGTTTTGGTGATAGATATGTATCACACCCCTCCACCATAAATAAATTTCAAGGAAGATCTTCCAACGTTTTTTTAAAATGCAAGCCTACTATTACATATATCTAAACACCCACACATATTTTTCCTTATTCCCTAGACTTTTCTCAAACCAGCTGATTAGAAATGGTTTCCATTTAACTTTGGCATGCATTACACTAAACAGAATTTATTACCTTACTTAGGGAGCCTAAAAAAAGTGGTGTCCTTTGAATATCCAGTAACATAAGACTCTGTAGACGTCTGGTGTCTCTCTCTCTCCAAAGATTTACTTCCTTTCTTTGTCACATTTCTCACTTGTAGCATTCGAAAGTTTTCAGCCAAAATGTTTCTTTGAATGTTGAAAAAGCTTTTTGAAGCAGCCTGAAGGAATACAACACGCTATAACCGAAATGTCTGTGCATGTGATCTGTGACTGTTTGTTCCAATATACCACGTGTACTGGTGCAATTTAAGCTTAAGCACCACAATTTAATCCACTGGTGAGAACTCTGTTTTCTGAACAGCTCAGCCTCTTCCCTCCACCAAAGACTGAGTGAGAACTAGAAACTAGGCATTCCTCTCAGCATCTGAGTCCTTTGAGGAACTCAAATCCCAAAGGAGCTTTTGGAGCAGTTCCAACACACATACTGAATCTGGATCCTTGGAAAACTTAGCTGAAAATGTCTCTTCTTCTAGAAGACAGCTAGAAGAAGGAGTGGTTCTTTTTGCCATAACCCAACCTGCATGGCCCTGATTCAATGCTGTGTCTGAAGGAGTTCAAATCTATGATTTTCGGGGCAGTGTCTTAACAGCAGTCTCTATCCTGCCCCATTTCAAACCCAAAAGCAGTTCAAAGTATTGGGAAGCAAGAGAATAGCAGAAGAAGAAACATTATGACATATAAATGGTCAGAAGAATCACCGGAGATGCAAAATCTGACTACTGTGCTCTAAGACTGATATGATTTTACTTTTAGCAGTCAGGTACGTATGAGTCTTACTGAGTAGTGACATCACCTACTAGCTTTAAAAAATTCTTTGAAAGAAATTATGTGAACCTGTATTTTCAAGAGAACATTATGCAGATCAGAAGGCCCTAAGCTGTAGAGAACAGTGGGATTTCAGACATCTTTTGCTTAAGTCTAGACATTTGCCTGCTTAGCATGCTGGCTGTTTTGAATTCCATTCTGAGACATCTCCTGTACAGTGACAATGCAGATCATTCTCAGGAGACATTTTATTATTCATAGAACTTTTAGGCACCTAACTTCTTTCTCAGGATTAGTCTTAAATTGATCTTCTCTGACCTTTTTACGTGAATGATTTTATGCGAAATGAAAGTTGAGGATGATTCTGAAGGAACAATATTGCTTTTTGCCATTATATTTCAAGTGTATTTTGTCATTACATTTGACAAGCAGTTAAAGCGACAAAATCCCAGGTCTTTCTAAAAACATGCACATATGCTGTATTACAAGGCAACATGGCCTGTGCTGAACAGAGGTGGAATCATACTGCTGTCAGAGGTGGTGAGCTGTGGGCTAAATGAAGCATCATCGAAGGACCTCAGTACTGAATCCTATTCCTCCTCTATTCTCTACTGAAAAGGCACTTGTGGGCAGGGGGAGCTCTGCCCCATTATTCACAAATATTTAGTTTCTGAGCCTATGATACTCGTTAAGGGTTTGAGGACATGACCAACGTGACCTCCACAACTCTGTCACATGTGCTTTATGTTGGTCACTCAAGAACCAATGGAGAGAATTTTAGTTACTATTGAAGGCAGTGTAGGTTGGCAATAGATTTGTAATGGGAATTACCTATGCCTATATTGAATATCATTTAAGCCCCACACTTTTTTTAATCCTCTGAGCCATGCCAGATCTCCAGCAATCCTATGATTAAAGAACTAATGTATTTAAATTAATATTTAATTTACAGTGCTTTTTACCTGTAAAATGTTTATTGCGATACAGTAAAGACTTGCTTGAGTATCTTACAGAGTCACTAGGAAGGATGTTATTGTTTTAGCAAGCAATTGTGACATTGTGGTATTCCTAGTGAAATATCAACAGGATGATAATTTATTTTTCACTTAACTGTATTACTCTATTTGCAAGACTTTGTTTGCACCATGACCTTGTAACAGCCGTGGTTAACTGCTGCCTGTCTTCAGTCCAAGCAGTTCTTTGAAGAGTAAAAGCAAGTGTCTAATTTGTACCTGACTATTTATTAATCTGCTGTATTACTATGTCAAACAACTTTCTAAAGGTTGATATGTTAAATACACCGCTCAACCCCAGATTTCATCATATTTGTTATGTCTCCTTACAAGAGCTTCTGACTTATTTAAGCCAGATCATATTTTTGACTTTGTAATTGACCCCTTGCTGCAAAGTCAGAGTTGCCAGATAATTTATTGGTTCTTTCCTATTCTTTCATTAAACTCGATGAAGATTTGGCATCCTAGATTCCTGTCTTCTAAGGGGTGGACTAGCTCTGTTCCCTCAAAGGAGTCTTACTGCCAAATCGGGAAAACACAACGGTAAACCCAAAGTCAGGAGGGTCGTACTGGCAAGGCATTAAAAAAACTAACACCATTAAAGCTTCAAGAAAGAAGACCTGAAGTATTGATTCAGGCAAGCATGCCAAATTTTGAGTTCTTACTCTTCAGTCAGAATTGTGTAGGTATAGATGGCACATACCCAGATGTACTGACTCTTGAAGGATCAGAGTAAGCAAACACAGCTCTAAGCCTGACATCCAAACACTCCATAGAGTACTTACCGTTTCTGAGGGTTACGCAAAATATGCTGCTTCTACTGAGTTCCATTTTTCAAATAATTTCTAGGTTCAGAAGGCTGAACTTTTTAATATAGGCACTAGACACTCCTCCAGCGATCCTAGCTAGAAAGCCAGAATGGCACATAATAGAGTGTCTTATTTAAAAATGTAATTTTGAGATGCTCTAAATAATGAAGACCAGATTACATTTTCTTAAAAGCAGTTTCATCCTTTATTTGTTCTCTGCTAATTTGCATTTTTTCTTGGTTTTCCTCATTTTTTTCATTTTGGTTTGGAACTCAACTCCTTGGTATGGTATATAACCTCAGAATATATCCCTGTTTTCCATTCACAGTAATTTTCAGTGATACATAATGTTAATTTTAAATCTTTTTTGAAAAAATTAAAGAAGTTATAACATTGACTTAGTGAGAATTCTTAATGTGCTTTTTTTTTTTTTTTTC
>NW_009646846.1:331404-335392 GCF_000708025.1 Charadrius vociferus
ATGATCAAAGAGAAGTTCTGGAAAGATTCAGCCTTTCTGTGATGGTAAAGAAAAAATATGCATCATACAATTAGAAATAATTTGGCAGAGTTTCAAGACACTATGAGACTTCTGATAAACATAGTAACAGTCTCTTTTACTGGATTTTTAAAATAATTTAAATAAAATCAACAATAAACTGCCAATGCTGTCCCCACCTAAAATAACTATTAGATATGTTAAAATGATAGGTTACAGATTAAAATGACATTTCAGATCAAAATATGTTCTCAGTTACAGCTGAGTTAACATTGAGCAATTTATTTAACTCGGTGGAGACATTCTAATGAGAGCAGCTATAAAGTGGTTTCACAAGATAGTTGCATGCATTGTAAAATAATGTGAGACTTCCCATGCTGCATATCAAGTATCAGCATCTCTCCCTCAGCATCACAGTGGGGGAGAAAGGTGAGCAAAAGGCTGTCTACACAAAAGGGAAAATAGGTATAAAATCACATTGCAAACTGGAAGCTCAGGGATTCAACTAATTAATGTAAAAAATTCCCTATGAGAAAGTTTTTCTGTCTTCTTTGAGATATATTTAAATATCATATATATACACACACACGTATATATATAAAAAATTGCTGAGGCGAAAATTGTTCCACTTCCCTCCCAATTATTCTGTGGAGGCTGAGTATGTTTGTGGTACAGAGCAGCATCGGAGACATAATCAGGGAGTGGAATCAGGGCCTGATTGTGCTAAACAAGCAACAGACAATCAAGCTGACAATCGAGAGACGACCATTTGCATTTGAAAAAGAGTGAAATGAATTTGCTACACTGAAGTCTTAATCCTTCTCCTGCTAATCCTGCAGGTAGCTTAATTCAAGTCAATGGGATCACTTGCTTGAGTAAAACAAGCAGGATTTGGTTCCTCCTCAGTGCTACGCGTTAATTAAAATGAGGGGCAGAGAACACTACAGCAGTCATACAACAAGCTTGCCTTCAAGTCCCTTGTGTGTGCCTGAGAGGAAGAGGGACACTCAGAACTGCTGTTTTTCCTTTCAAAGGACAGATTGTGAGCGCTGTTCTTTTTACATTTCAGTCTTTCATCGGGGGGACAATAAAAGGTACTGCACTTTCCTCTATAAGGCTTGTTTGCACAGGAAAATTCACTAGTGCATTTATAGTAGCGTATAATCAGAGCAGTGTAACAACTCACTGCTAATACTGTTATGCCAGAATAGTTAGACCATAAATTTCTCCATTTTAGAGAGCACCTTTGTTCTGAAAGTGTGATCATATGAGAGGTGGCTGCACTGCTATGCCTACAGAAGTCCCCACTGCCCAGGATTATGTCCTATGTAGTTTAAGTGTCCTTCTGCATACTGTCTGGTGCTCTCATTGAAGAAATACTCAATTTTATGTTTACTCAGAGAGCTCCAACAATCTCCGCGAGATCTCCTCTAGATGGGCTTATCACAGGCATCCAGAATGCCTCCTGTCAATTCAGTTCAGGGGTTAATCCCCATCCAACAGGGAATTTGGAGTTGCATATGCCCACCATATAATCTGGGCAATTATATGGTCAGCCTTGACCTCTCTCCACTGTGATGCTTGTTAGCCCTTTGCTCCCTTATCTCCAACGCCACCACTTCCCTTCTGGCTAAGGACCAGAACTAGCTCAAACCTTTTTTGGCAGTGCAGACAATTTTTGTGGAGAAGCAGGTTTCTAGGAAACTGGTGGGATCCCATGGGGGTAAGAGAGGGTGGGGGAAGATCTGTAGGGCTCTAAGGAAACTACAAGGCTGATAGATATGAAGAAAAAAGGGGGTTGAGATGCTGTGAAAAGGCAGGACTCCCTCACTCCTCTCCAAGGCCACTGCTGCCTTTCAGACCTTTTGCATCTTGTGGCAATCTGGACAACTATTTTCCTTACTGCTTTTCACCCTCCAGAGTTTCTCAAATTGTAAGAAAAGAGCACAAGAGGTAATCCTACCCCAATGACAAAGGAAAGGAGGTAAAGCACAGCAAAGGCAGAGCTACGCCATATAGCTGTAGGTGGTCCTTTACACATTTCCTCCTCAGGAGGAACAGAAGACTGCATGAGCAGAGACATACTCTTTCAGCCTAAAACAGCTTCATCACCAGCTCAGGAACACGCAAAACAGTCCATTTGCCTTAAAATAGCTGCAGAAAAACATATAGGAGAACCAGTCCCGGAACGTACTTCAAACCAGAGGACAAGAATTCCAAATAAAATGGTAAAAAAAAAAGAAAAGGGAAAAGCAGAAGAAAAAAAAAAGCAGCACTTTATCTGACCCTTATTTAATTTCCCTACTCGGTCATTTTCCCCATATTATTTTTTTCCTCTTAATCTGCAAGGCCAACAAAATATCTCCAAGGCAAGCTTCACACATGTCATCCCCATGACTCTCTCCTCTACTAGCTGCCTTTAATTGTCAAGTTGGGCACAGGTGGAAGAGGAAATTACAACCGTCCTTAACCGTTTCTACACTGTTTCCCTATCAGACACATATATCTCATCATATGAGCCTACATATATTTTTTTTTATTAATTTTCAATGTTATAGTAACTAGGTTAAAACCAGTAAGTCGCCACACCCAACGCTGATTTTCAACATGAGGTCCCATCCCTCTAATTCTAACAAAAGGTAGGGTGAGGGGTATAATGAGTTGGTTTAGGTTCTCCTTAAATAGGAGAGGAAATAAAAGTAGCCATTTTTTGTCTTTCCTTTTCTGTAGTAAACAACAGAGCAAATGTTCTTATAACCTAAATGGGAATACAAAATGAGTGCAGTATCATAGCAACAGACAGAGGTTTGTATCAATATTTGAATGATTATGAACATCTTTGTTAAGTGCCTAGTATATTGATATTTCATAAGGAAAACCTAGTAAATTAATGCTATAAAAATAACCTGTCAAAACTGAGGATCTTAGATTCCTTATTGTTGGTATTTATTTAGCACTGCAAGAGTGAATTCTGGTTCCCAGGCATCTTTTTTAATGGCAGAAGACAGATCTCAAGAAAAGGAGTGGTAAGTCCTGCCACACTGGGAGCAAAAACCCTCAGATGTTTTTGGAAAGAACTGTGTGCTTCACAATTTTCAAATCAATGTGCAAATTAACCTTTTTCAGAAATGAGGTTTCGCGTTTCCTTTACAAACTGGATGAATTGTCAACAAGGCTGTAACAAGAAAACCTTGTTTTATTGAAGTTAATGGCAAAAATACCATCTTCTGTAGGATTTAGTCTGTACTGGTCCAGAACAGGGGTTCTGTGGCAGGCTGGACTGGATTTTCTTTGTAGATGATTTCTTGCACCAGGTTACTTAGGTCTGTTGTGCCTAAGTTCTTAAATATTGTGTGTTGTAACCAAGCAACATGACTAACATTTTGAAAACGCCAAACTAGCTTCCTACACCGGGGCTAGATTCACAGAAAAATGTGCTGTTACAATAAGTGCCTTGCAAGGACATTGCTGCCTAAGGAAATCCTTCCGGAGCACTATGGGATGAGAGTACTATGAGCACCATTAGAGGTATTTTTGTGTGTGTGTGTTTGTGTCTGCATGTATGTGTGCATGCGTGTGTAGAATTAGGGCTTATGAATGGGGAGCATAAAAACCCAGCAGGCCAAATAAAGAGCTATTGTAGCTGGTCAGTAAGAAATATAGAGGGAAGAGAATCTTAAAAAAGGCAGTAATTTAACCCTGTGTTATGTGACGTACTTTCATTAAACTAGGATCCAGGGTAGTTAATGTAGTTGGCCTGTAATGACCAGGCTTCATTCTTGTGCTGACTGCCACTCCCTGTCACATATTAATTGTTTTATTCAAGGTAGAAAAGATTCGGCAGGAAGAACTGAGCCTATTCCCTCTTTCCAGGACAGCCTTCTTACTGTCCAAAAAATGGAAATGGTTTTGAGGAACGTGGAGAATGCAGCCAAGATCACCTAACACAGCTTCATTACCCTCCAGATAT
>NW_009646846.1:335413-420609 GCF_000708025.1 Charadrius vociferus
GTGATGAATTCTGACTGGAGAGATGGACCTGCTCCAGCTGTGACCCAGCCTCTCCTTGTCCAGTTGGAAGAACAGCCAAACTAGGGTATCACTCTCCTTCTTCAATGGGCGGTTTGGAGGAAGAAAAAGCATCCCCATTCTTTTGCCTCAGTGACTTCTTATTTTTTTCCTAAAATTCCATGAAGACTTGTACTCTGACTGCATCGTACTAATTAGGGCTTGACTGCGTGCCCATGGTGAGCCCGTGAGCACTTGTGTAGGAAGGGAACATACCACAACACTTCATCCCATTTTGGGGCTGAGTCCTGGTCTTTAAGTTCTGGTTTCTCTGAATATGTCTGTGTTGTGAAGTACCGATTGCTGGTGCTTTGGGGGTTTATTGCTGGCCTTGGGGCCAAATGGCACAGACTGGCTGAAATCCATGCTGCTTATGGTTACCTCTCTCTGTGGCAAAATGGTTTTGGCTAAGGCCATTCAAAATAGTGGCGGGGAGCAGGCACTGCTTAGGCAGTGTGGACAGCCAGGGTCTAGTAGTTAGCAGTGTAGCTTCAACAGGATTTCAGTTTTCTTTCATCTTTTTAAAATATGGTGCTCAGGCTTCTAAAAGGCTTTGAAAATTGTATAACTTCGTCTAACAGAGGAAAGGCTTTAAATAAGGCTTTACAGTTCTGATTTTTTGGAGCTACAGTGTTTTGATCTGTTTCTAAACTAAAACGTATTGATTTTTCTAATGATGTGGGCCAAAGTCATCTAATATGCTCCTTTATAGGAGCTCTGACAAATACAGAGAAAACCTAGAAAAAGATAATAGAAAGATTAAAAAGGATATGTATGGAATGTCTAATTTTGCTACAAGCTGGGCTAATTAACTCTAATTCCTTTTAATGAAGGGGATGATAAATAAAGCAATATTCAAGCTCTTGTGTCTTATCCTCTCTTTTCTTTAATGCTGGTATTACTCTATTGTCTTTCTCCCCTGATTTCCATAGGTGTAAGAGAAGAATCAGGCCCTTTCATTTTAAGGAGGAAATCCTTGAAATCAGAACTCTCCTCTGGCACTGCAAACCAGCATGGCACAGCAAAGGCAATTGCTTCCCTGAACTGGTTTCTGGAGGTACCTGAGGGTGTTCTCTCACTCGGAAACAGCTTGTCTGCACCATAACGTCACTTCTTTTGGAAAAATGGCCATGTTCATTTCCACTGAACATGAAAATTTGACATGTTTTAGTCAATTTTTTTTTTTCCCTGTAACCACCCCCTCCCTCCAAATTGCTATTGTAGAGGTAGCTTTTTCTTCAAATTAAAATGAGAGTTTCAGAGTGCCCTTCTATTGTGTAATAGTAATGGAATATGGCCTGTAGTCCTTTGTCATTGAAAAATATATGCTTTCAGTTGAAAAGATGCATTTTTCTTATCCTTGGTCTCTCTTCCCAGACACTTTGAAGTCTGAGAAATGATGCAGCAGATGCTGAGCTGAAAACTAGAAGATATATAATGATTTAAGTGTCAGCTGCCTAGTATTTACCGTTCTTTTAGTTCACTATGATGGAAGACTGCAGCTGTGCAAATTAAAAAAGAAATCTTAAAAAGGTCATATTTTTCTTTACATCTTTTTTTCCTGCTAGGTTTGTGTATTTTCAAAATTATATATTCTTTGTCCATTAAAATCAATATATATATTATTATAACTTTTTAACATGTTAATTTTCTTGTTGCCAGTGGCAACTACAAAAGGAGTAAACACAAACAGCCAGTGTATTCCATGCTTGTTTTCTAGTTGTTACTGTGTCATGGGCAATCTTAAAAGCTCCACTTGTCAGGATTAACTCATTGTCATAATTTTCCTGTTAAATTAGGAGATTATTGGTTCTGTTTGTGACAGCCTTAATGGACCCCAAGACGACATTTGGGCCAATTGGCTATGTTATAGATTGTCTCCACATGGAAATTCTGGAATGAGGTGGGGTTTTATAGTTGACTGTATGACCTATATACTAACCCAGTGATCACCTGTGCTGTTGGCTGTTGGCCATTAGCTATTGCTTAGGAGCGTTTTAAAAATAAAAATCTTGGACACCATTAGTATATGAGATTTCTGAAAACTTGCCCTTCCTTGCAAGGAGTCATATATAAAGGAGTCAGAATAAATATTTTGGCTGGACTACAGCTAAACTGTCTGTATATTGTATAGGAGAAGCTTCCCATATTGTTATGCACTTTGCTGTTTATATTTTTTTCTAATCTGTTCTCCTAAAACTGACAGAATCCATATACCTGTTTACCTTTAGTGCCATGACTCAGTCCTATAGCTCAAAAGAGAGAGTCCTAGGAATGATCATAGAATCACAGAATGGTTTAGGGTGGAAAGGACCTTGAAGATCATCGAGTTCCACCCCCCCTGCCGTAGACAGGGACACCTCCCACTAGACCAGGTTGCTCAAAGCCCCATCCACCCTGGCCTTAAACACCTCCAGGGATGGGGCATCCACAACTTCTCTGGGCAACCTGTTCCAGTGCCTCACCACCCTCAGAGTGAAAAATTTCATCCTTATATCTAGTCTAAATCTACCCTCTTTCACTTTAAATCCGTTACCCCTTATCCTAGCACAACAGGCCCTGCTAAAAAGTCCCTCCCCATCTTTCCTGTAGACCCCCTTTAGGTACTGGAAGGCTGCTATAAGGTGTCCCCGGAGTGCTCTCTTCTCCAGGCTGAACAACCCTGACGGTGTCAGCCTGTCTTCATAGAAGAGGTGCTCCATCCCTCTGATCATCTTTGTGGCCCTCCTCTGGACCCACTCCAACAGGTCCAGGTCTTTTGTATGTTGGGGGCTCCAAAGCTGGACACAGTTGATGATGGATGATTTATAAAGCTGAAAATTCATAAATGTTCACCACAAAAAATCTTTCTAGCTGTTGCACTTGCTACTTTCCTGTTTTAGATTCTGTTTTAGGGTACAATCTAACCTGGATGCAATAAAAACAGACTGTTTTTCCTTCTCAATCCACCTTTTCAAATTTTAGGTACAAACTCCACTCCAGAAATGAGCAGCCCCAGAATATTTGTTGCTGATATCAGCAAAGACAATGCCTGAAGCGGCTACAGATCAATGAGGGAGCTTTGTAGAGATTACTAAATTATATACAAATTATAATCTGTGAAAAGGACCGAGGACATTGAAGGGGTGAATACTCAGGCTTAGGAACCAGTGATCTCCAAAACAAAAGGTTCAGCTCCAATTCCATTGAAAACACTTGAAATTCACCATGATTTTTTGGTAGGCTACAAAGAAGGCTTAGGGTTCAGTCTGTTACTTTGTAGGTAAACGTCACCCTTTGATGTATAAATATTCAAATATTCTAAGAAAGGTGAAATGTTTCATAATATTTTGGTGCTCTCTTGAGGCACTCTCACATCCTTCAAGTGCAGACTGATTTTTCCCTCCTTTTTTCTACCCATCACCCAATACTATGATGTTCTATCCATTGGCTGGATAAGAGATTCTGTTGCTGTGTTGCTGTGATGGTTAATTACTTGTAGTCAGGGATACAAATATCACAGTGGAGCTGGATGAGTTAAATTTAACGGGTGTGTAACTGACAGGCATGTACAGGCTAAGCACTTTTTGTTGCGTACTTCTCAGTGCCACTCAGCTCACAGTGCGCTCCACAAATATTGGCAAGGAAATATGTCATGTGCCAGGGAATGAGTAATAAAGATTTGTGTGAATTATGAATGCCAGAGAATGTCTAATTATAGCTCATAAAGGACCAAACAATAGGGGTAAAAAACAACCAAAACATTCCCCTAAACCAAAGGTGGATTCATGAGTCTTGGAGAGAATTGATGATATTAATAGTCACTGAAATTCCTACGTGGCCAAGAAACCGTGGGTAAAGGACTGGCCTAGATCTGTGGAAAAGAGGGTCTGGTCTGGTCATGAGAAAGTGCAGGATAAAATGAACTTCACTTGTGCAAAAGGGATTCTAGCATCTTAAATATAAAACTGGGTGTTCAGCTAGGTTGGAAGCAGGGAAGGAGCAGCTTTTCCCTGACTAAAAAAAAAATATCTGACTTGTACTTCCAACATACAAAATAAGGCAGCAGATGGAGTTGCTAGGAGACAGAAGGCAAAGAACAAGAGCATGAATGTGCTCTAGTGTCTCTACACAATAGCAAAGGGTATATGAAACGAGACGGAGCTACAGATCTCACCATCAGCTATTACTATTACAAGTGATGAAATTTAGTCTTCATGCTAACCAGATTAATGGTAAATCTGAACAATTTTAATAAGAAAATCTATGAGAATGATATAATGTGATATTTAATGCCACTCTGTGGGTGATCTTTGTAATGATAGAATTGCAATATAAGGACCTCAGAGGTCTCTAGTCCAACCTCCTGCTCAACGCGTGGCCATGTCTGAGATCAGACCAGCATGCTCAGGGCTTTATCTAGTCATCTCCTTCAAGAATGGAGATGGCACAGCCTCTCTGGACAATCTGCTCCACTGCCTGACTGCCCTCATTGGGGGGGAAAGGTTTTCCTCATATTCTGCCTTAACCACTCTTGTTTTGATTTATGTCTGTTGCCTCTCATCCTCCTGCCATACATTGCTGTGAAACACCTGGTTCCATTTGGCTACTGCCATAAAAGACAAAAAAGAATGTTTCTATTACATTAACAAGAAGAAGAGGGCTAAGAAGAATCTCTGTCATTTATTGGATGCGAGGGGAAACATAGTGACAAAGGATGAGGAAAAGGCTGAGGTACTTAATGCCTTCTTTGCCTCAGTCTTTAGTAGTAATACCAGTTGTTCTCTGGGCACCCAGCCCCCTGTGCTGGAAGACAGGGGCAGGAAGCAGAATGAATCACCCATCATCCAAGGGGAAATGGTGAGTGACCTGCTACATCACTTAGATGCACAGAAGTCTATGGGCCAGATGGGATCCACCCAAGGGTACTGAGGGAGGTGGTGGAAGTGCTCACCAAGACACTTGCCATCATTTATCAGCAGTCCTGGCTAACTGGGGAGGTCCCAGTTGACTGGATGTTTGCAAATGTGACACCCATCTACAAAAAGGACTGGAATGAGGATCTGGGGAGCTACAGGCCTGTCAGTCCGACCTCAGTGACAGGGGAGGTTGTGGAACAGATCATTTTTAGTGCCATCAACCAACAGGACAACCAAGTGATCAGGCCCAGTCAGCATAGGTTTATGAACAGCAGGTCTTGCTTGACTAATCTGATCTCCTTCTGTGACAAGACAACCCAAGTAGAGGATGAGGGAAAGGCTGGGGGTGTTGTTTACCTAGACATTAGTAAGCCTTTGACACAATTCCCCACAGCATTCTCCTGGAGAAACTGGCTGCTCATGGCTTGGACAGGTCTAAAGAGTTGTGCTGAATGTTAAACCCAGTTAGCAGCTGGTCACAAGTGGTGTTTCCCAGGAGTCAGTACTGGGGCCAGTTCTCTTTAGTATCTTTATCAACATCTTGGACGAGGAAGTTGAATGCACCCTCAGTAAGTTTGCAGTAAGACACCAATTTGGGCAGGAGCATTGATCTGCTTGAGGGTACGATGGACCTATAGAGGGATCTGGATAGGCTGGAGGCCAACTGTATGAGGTGGAACAAGGCCAAATGCCTGGTCCTGCACTTGGGTCATAACAACCCCATGCAGCACTATGGGCTTGGGGAAGAATGGCTGGAAAGCTGCCTGGCCGAGAAGGACCTGGGGGTAATGGTCAACAGCCAGCTGAATACAAGCCAGCAATGTGCCCAGGTGGCCAAGAAGGCCAATAGCATCCTGGCCTATATCAGGAATAGTGTGGCCAGCAGGACTAGGGAAGTGATTTCTTGCTGTGCTTGGCACTGGTGAAGCTGCACCTTGAATACTGTGTTCATTTTTGAGCCCCTCACCGCAAGAAAGGCATGGAGGTGCTGGACTGTACAATGAAGATGTTGAAGAGTCCAGAGCACAAGTCTTATGAGGAGTGGCTGAGGGAACTGGGGTTGTTGACCTTATTGCTCTCTACATCTGAAAGGAGGTTGTAGCAAGGTGGGTGTTGGTCTCTTCTCCCAAGTAACAAGTGATTGGACAAGAGGAAACAGTCTCACGTTGCACCAGAGTAGGTTTAGATTGGATATTAAGAAAAATTTCTTCACCGAAAGGGTTGTCAAGCATTGGAACAGGCTGCCCAGGGAAGTGGTTGAGTCACCATCCGTGGAGGTATTTAAAAGACGGGTTGATATGATGCTTAGGGTCATGGTTTAGTGGTGGACTTGGCATTGTCAGGTTTACAACTGAACTTGATGGTCTTAAAGGTCCTTTCCAACCTAAATGATTCTACAGTTCTATGATTCTATAATCTCCTTGCTGACATCCCTGTAGGTACTGGGGACTGCTTTCAGGTCCTCCCAGAACCATCTCTTCTCCTGTCTGAACAAGCCCCAGTCCCTCAGCCTCTCTTCATGGGGCAAGTGGTTCAGCCCCAACCATCCTGGTGGCCCTCACTGAACTTATCCCTGTTTATTGATGCCTCCTGTACTGAGGGCCCAAAACTGGGTGCAGTATTATTCATGCGGTCTGAAAAATGCTGCCTGTCCTCCTGATAATACAGCTCCAGGCGCTGTTGGTCATCTTTAGCATCTTTTGCTAAGGTGGACGGCTGGCTCATGTGTAGCTCACAGCTATGACACTAATGCCTAGTTTTGAACCCACCATACAGAAGGTCATCAATTGCTTGCTGCCACTCCAGGGCTTTTACATTTTATTACAGTTGGTTAAATGATGTAAGAGAAAGGACATGGTGCAACGTGGAAAGAATAGCAGGGTCATGTGCAGTAGTGATGAAATGTGAAGTGAAAAGTAAAGCCTGGCTGGGAAGTTGTCTTGGGAAAGACTAAATGAATGAGAAATGAGAGAAGTTTCAGTAGACTTTCACTATTGCACACTAGGAATAAGAAAGATTTAGTAACATAATAATTTTCTTGTGGGAGGACCTCAGGTAATTTGGCCACCACTGGATAATAAAGCATCATAGACGGGCTCTGTAAGATACATTACAAAACAGTTTTAGAATATAGATACTAAAATATCAATTGAATGCTTAAGATCTTAATCTGCTTTTTATGATAGCGCTGAGTGAAAAAAAAAAGAAAAAAGTTGTATCCAGCTATAGCAAAATATTTGTATTTAATAATATAAGAAGAAAAGAGTTTACCAACTATAATATTAGAAGGCCATTTAATTTTGACAGAGATATGTGTGCAGAACAAAGAAATTTGGTGAACAATATGTAAGACAGGTACTCAATTTTTTCTATGAGTGGAGAAAAATATTGCCAATTAAAAAAAAAAAAACAAACCCAAACAATTCCTCTGGAAGACAACACAAGGCACGTGATTGGAAGTGTTCTTCATTAAAGCCAAGATCTGGATCTACAATGGAAAGTGTCAAGGACAACCAAAAAAGTTTAGCGAGAGCTGCTTAGAGTTTTGAGACAGAAGCAAGGGCTGTCTCAAAGCCTTCAAGTAAACCCCCAAATTTACAAATATTGTAAAAGCAGAAAGGGCTTATAAATTTGGGTTAAATTAAAAGACCAAAAGGGTAAGCTACCTCATTAATAAAATCAGAAAAGATTACTTTTTGGTAAAAATAAAGATGTAAGACATTTTGAAAATAATTTCAATTAATTCTGGTTTAACCTCCATTACTATTGGAACTAGTATATAGAAAAAAATCATACAGATAAAAGAAAGTAAAAGAAAAGTAATGCACGCAGTGAGTTTATATTACACTAATGATTCAAGAAAAAGTTTGCTGGAAAAAATTACTGGATGAAAGGAGGAAAGTGGCATAGTTCTTATGTGGATTTTAATAAACTATTTGAATAATTATCTATTATTATTTTAAATATTTATTCCAAATGCAATTTGCTATAAATTCTATCACATAAGTTGAAAAATATCTCAGAAAACTACAAAAAGTACCAGCTTTGGGCAATGTATTGAATTTACATGATATCTACTAGTCTTCTGTAGAGTTCAGTGTTATCATCTAAACATTAATGTTCTAAAAAAATCCACCTTTGAACAATGTCATTGTTTTCTTATGAGACAGGGTATTGTAGATAATCACAGAGTTGACATGAAGAGGAGCAAAATACAGTTGGTAATAAGAGTACGTAAAAATAACAAAATTGTTTTCAGATCTTAGAAAATGCAGGTAATAAGGCATTTGGACAAAACCCCCAAAAGCACAGAAAACAGAAACAGGCATTGGGGTGAAAGTGGACAATGAATTAGGGAGGAGTCACCAAACAAGAAGAAATAGGCAGTGCAGTGCAGGAATTTGTACACAGCATGAAGCCCTGGAGCAAGGCTGGTTAACCAAACCTGATCTACAGCATTCAGCACAGGCCATCTCAGTGATTAAAATAAAAACAAAACCAAAAAAAAGAAAAAAAGCAAGCAAGGAAGCAGGGCATTCAGTGCACGACCAGCTGATACTAGTTCTCAAGCTAAGACTTAGGAGGAAATGAGCTTCAAATAAGCTTCGGTAGTTGGCATCGCCAGACTTCTCTCAGTTGCAGGTTCTCTGGGGTTGGCTTGTGCAGAACCTCTGTCTGTAAGGAACCAGCGGGGAAAGGATGACTGTGTCGGTGCTGGTACCACCACCTGCACCAGGGATGGATTCCCAGTTCTCCAACCAGTGAATTGTGTCCTACAACCTGCTGCACTCTCCCTTGAGCAGCCTGGCCCTATCTGTAGCACTTGGATGTCACGGATGCAGCAGCTATCCCTTGCAGCCACTTACAGGCGTCTCTAACACTAGTGTATTTATGCGTGATGCCAAGGATGTATTTGCATAAGGAGTTATGTATTATGACAGCTCGCCGCCTGGTAGAATGGTGTTTGAAGGCTAGGCCAGGTGGAGGTGGTGAGAGTTGGCTTGCTTCCACCCATAATGCTTATTGGAGCAGGCCCTGAGATGGTTTTATCATTGAGTCAGTTCCAGGTTTTCGCTGGGTGGATACCAAGTTGTTCCACCCCATGAAGGAGTCAGCATGTGCACACGGGCAACAGGAGCAAGCCCAACTGACAGCTCAGATGTACCCAGAGCTTGTGTTTGCCAGGTACTTTAACTCACTTTTACCACCTGGCAAGCCTTCAAAGTGAAAATAGGCACTTTTCATCTAGGAAAGCAAGTCTTCACAGTCTTCACTGCAATACCGGAAACCTTCTTTCTGCTAATTTTCAGGTCTCCTCATCCAAAGGATCATAAATATTTACAATGTTTTCCCATGCGCCTACGGAATGTAAATATGCATACACCAAACTTGTAAAGAAATCATTTAATAAGATTCAGACCCAGAACGTGCCTATTTAATGTCAGTATAAAAACAAATGTCTGTCAATATTCCTTATCTTATTATCCAGTAGCACTATACCTATGCTTTAAAAGGCAGAATGTCTAGGATTAAATTAGATAAGGGAAAAAGGGACCCAGTAGTAAGAACACTTTGTAGTGTCAGCGTGCATTGTGTCTGGGACAAGTTCCCCAAGTGCTCACCAGAAGGTTCATCAAGGTAGAGGTGAGGGGAAGAACAAGGCTGTGCACCTTTTTTGTGCTTCAGCTGTAGGAAATCTAGGAGGGAGCAGAGAACAGAAGAAGGACTAAAAACATAACTCTGTGCGCTGTGCTTTGAGAGTTCCTCAGTGCCTTTGTACCTAGACAACTGAGGTGTTGAAGGTTTTACCTTCCTTTCCTAAGGGTAATGGTGGTTCTGCATGGAGCAAGCCTTTAAAGCAAGACAGACAAGACTGATATGTAGTGTAGATGCTGGAACCACAAGTCTCAACATTATTGCCGTGTAATAAAAAAAAAAGTCAGCGCAAGGCCTTTCATGTCACTGTGGTCTTATTCATATTACCATATATTTCAGCAACCTCATTAATTCACCTGATTACAATTTTGAAATTCTCACTAGCTCCATTGTGGGGCACCTGACGACTTATTTAGGCTTCCTTGTCATTCTGAACTTTAAAAGTTAATTGCTCTTCAGGAACGTCATTTAATTTGTAGGCTTAGGTCATCTGAGTGGTCAGAGTTCACATCTTTGAACATGTCCTTACAATTAGTTTTTATAAGATGAAGCCTTGCTGATTACCTCTAATTTTTCCCAAACTGACCAAAACGTAGCACTCTGTTAGTAAGGCCATACCTTTTTGAATCTTAAATTCAAAACTGGTAATACATCAAGAACATGATGATAGTTCATATAACGGTGGGAAAAAACCCATTGAGAAACTGTTTTCAAAGAAATTCCTCTTCCCAGCCACAAGAATTTAAAGAACAATGAAAAATTAGGTAATTTAGCAGCATATTTCTGTAACCTTTCTTGCAACCATTCACTTTTTAATTTCACATAATCAGTGACTTTTTTTTTATTTGTTCATTCTTTGTCTTTCAGCTCAAGAATATAATAATGAGAAATAAATTAATTCATTTTAAAAGCACATTGTAGCTTGTAAGCAGAAGAATGGGTCTCACGTCTATGTATATACATAAATTATTATATTTTAAATAAGCAAAAGAACAAAACCACAGTCCTTCCAACAGCTTAAAATGTTTGTTCATGTACCAGGCAGGGATATATAGAAAATTCTGCAGTGATATATCGAGTGATACAACCCAGCAGAGGACTAGATCTGACAAAAGCTAAGGCATTTATTCATGCCGTTGCCCTTTGGCCTCTTACAAGTGCCTAAATTAGGAACCAAGTGCTATCAGCAACCTACGTAGTCAGCAGTGGGAGATAAGTTAGCATGCCCTGCAGTCCCGTATCTCTGATTGGCCAGATAGGGGAGAGCTGGTGGAGCACGTGGTTCCCTTCTGGTTTCTGCACCTGTATCTCATTCATCTGGAAACTAAAGCAGACAGTTGCTTGGGTGTCTTGCTTGTCTTAGAGCTGGGGTGTGTGAGGTTGGGCATGCAACTAAGTCTGGGAACTCTAATGGATTCCCAGGGGCACCTCCAGATAGTAATTCAGATTTGAGACACTTGAAAGAGCTGAGTCTCTTAATAGACTACCAAAAACCTCTAGGCACATCACTTAAATGCCTAGAGAGGCAGGGTGAATCCAGGTCTCAGGAACTCATTCATGAAGACAGCAAAATACCTGAATTTCAGGCACACTGCTGGATTTATTGTTATGTGCATAGTCTATCTAAACAGTGAAATGACTCACTACAGGATCCAGAGTAGTCAGTGGTGTGAGCAGGGAGCAGGCAGTAGAGACACTGCTGGCAGAGAAGTATGCCTGAAGTCCTTCCATGTGGGGTATGTGGTATCTCAGGAATAGGTACCTCTACCTTCTTGTGATCCACCACTAAGATTCACCTCCTGAAGACAGAGTTTTTTCCTTCAGAGTGGACAAACTCTTTCATTTTAAAGGCTGAAATCATAACATGGAGCTGTTCCCCTTGTTTTTTATCATTTCAGGACATGCCCAAGCACTTAGCAACTGAGATTCAGCCCCCTCCTCTGCTTTAGGCCTAAAGGAATCAGAGGTCAAAGCCACCTTCTCTACCTCCTAGATAAATCCTTCCCCCTGTTTTTGGAGCTGTGCCACTGTGCAATGCTGCCAGTTGTTCATTTCTCTGCATGACTTGTAGCCCAGTGGTTGGGTTACCTTCTCAGAGATGCAAGATGTGGATTTGAGCCTCCATTGGGCGCAGGAGGGAGGTGGAACTATGTCCCGGGTCATGGTGAGTGCCCTAATTTTTATATGATTTGACATGCAGTGGGTAACTCTGTCATCATCTTTGCCCTTGGAGGGTACATGAAGAAAAATTACAGGGTTCAATTGCTGTTTTAATGGACTCTTATTTTATTGCGGTAAGTCTTATTCTCAGAACAAGTACTGTATTGGGACATTTGGGGGGGTTAGGCAGACAAAAAGTATCATTCTGGTTGATGTGACACCTGGGATACACATGGAAGGTCAACCCTTTTAAAGGATGTTAAAGCCAAACAAGAAGCACGTCTACATGACTTTGATCTCCCTGTCCTTATCTTGTCCCATGAGCCTTTTGTTATATTTTCTCTTCCCTGTCCAGCTGAGGATGGAGAGTGATAGACCGTCTTGGTGGGCACCTGGTGTCCAGCTAGGGTCAACCCACCACAGTAAAGGAGAAGATTTGGTGTTGCATTTTTGGATACAGAGGCACACGTTCTGTCTTAATACTGCTTCCACCCCAGCCCCTTTCACAGAAGATTTGGTGTTGCAGTTTTGGATACAGAGGCACACGCTCTGAATACTGCTTCCACCCCAGCCCCTTTCAGGTAGAAAGAAAACTGGTTAATTCTGAAGGATGTCTCTCTGTTCATCTTTCACTTCACATACATGTCTCTGGGGTATCTGTGGTATTTGGCACCTTGTAGTCTGCCGTCATTCCACACCTTGGCTTCCTGTGGCATGAAATCATTAGTTGATTCAGACTTGTCAGGATTAGCTCTGCTCCAGGGTGCACTGGGAAAGTGTCCCTGTAGAGCCAAGTTCAAAGCAGTGCTGCCACCAAGACAGCAGGTGTCACGTCAAGTGGCACTGGCAAATCAGGACACAGATTTTTTCTCTCCTCTGACCCTCTTAAACCCACATTCAAGATATTTCTATCAGATTGACCATTTCTTGTGACTCCTGCTGGAAACAAAAATTGCTTAGGGGCACCTACGTTCCCTAAATATGTCTATTCTTTGTGCTCTAAAATGTCGTTATGAATTGTTATATGGGTGTGGCATTTTAATCAAGATGCTGTGAGGAGGTTATGGGTGAAGCAATTATTTCATAAGGCAATAAGGAATGCTTTAAGATCTTTTATCTTTCATTAGAATCTAGTGTGTTATTTATTAGTGCAAATGCCACTGCGGAACAGGTTCGTACAGGAAATGAAGAAACTTCAGTGAAAGTAGATGTAGGATAAAATCAACATTCAGCTTAGATCACTCTATTTAAGAGGAAAATATCCACATCAGTTTTGGCTTAGGGACATTCAAAATGTTTTCTGTTTTGGGGCTTAAATTAACACCTAGCTAAAATAGATGTTAATACGCTTTAGTGATTCAGTGTGTACCAAAACTAAATTTATCTTCTAATTAAATGAGAGAAATAGTCAAAAGCATTTAATCTGTCTTAATGAATTCCTAAAGGAGGGGCAGTGCCTAATTGCTTCTTTTGACTTAGTTGTGGTAAGAATGATAGAGGGAAGGAATTTAAAATTAATGAGTCTAAATATGTTTTTTTCTTAATTTACAAGTGCCATGAAATAATCCTTATTTGTTTCAAAGTAACTTTGAAGGGAATGGAAACAGGGTTTTAACCAATTGGATAATCTCAGAAAGGTGTAAAGATATACAATTACCACTCCCTCCTTGGAGAAAAAGCAATTATTAAAATTTGCCAGCCTAGCAGCTTGGTATTTCATTTGAACTCTTAATGCAGCTTCAGAGGAGAGGAACCTTTCCAGCAAATTCAAATTATTAAAGAGGGTTTATTTTTGCTACTGAACTTGATGGTCAACTTTGTCTATAGACTGTAAGTCCATTTTAAAGGATTTTAAAGAGTGGTACTCAGTTTTATAAAAACTGGTTTCCATATTACCTTCTGAGTAAAAAAAAATGTAGTAATAATGGAATAATTATTAATTTTTACATATCTATTTATTGTTAGGACTACCTTACACTTTTTTTTTTTTTTAAATTACATCAGTTTACCTTCTTGTCTTCATCTAAGTGGTATGGTAGATGTGCTCCTTTCCATTCTGCTTGATTAGCCCTTGATACCTTACAATTGTTTGTCTAAAATATTGGCAAATTTGGGGGAGTTTACTCGGCATTTTGAATTTATAACAAAAGCCTACAACTTGGCAAGCCCACCTTCTCTTGCTATAATGCAAACATCTCCCAAAGCCATGGAAAAAAGTTGACCAAAATACAAAGTGACATAAAAAAATCTTGAATCTTGAAAATCATGAACACGTCTGCAAATGCTGTGGGATAAAAAAAAAATAATCCTTGGACTTTTAAATATCCAAAATATGTTGGGGGGTCCTGTTTCCCCTGTCTCCTCAGAAAAGCACATCCATTCACTCCACCTGCGTTCATCCCCACACAAATCAACATCATCCCTTACCAAACTACAGGATATAAGCCACGTTTTCACCTCTCTAAGTCCACTGGCCCTTCCACAAGTGTTATTAATGTTAGGATTTCTACTGATTTCATCCCATTCCTAGCGATAAACATAACAGCTTTTGTCTCATCAACACATGAGACCCAAGGGCTACCCCTCTACTCGTGGACTCAGCAGTGCTGGGATCCATATGCTGATCCTCTGGCCAGCTGGCACAGACTAGTCTTGATTGTACTCCTGATGTCTCATAAAAAAGCTTGCTGCACTCAAGCTACCTATTGGGAAATAGTCTCTCGTCTTTCCTAACTCTGGATCTGTGTTGAGGGTTTGTTTGGGAACTTGCTAGCTGGTCAGGGCCAGAACCATACCAGGGCCTGTTTTAGCTGTTTAACAGTAGAGTTGGCAAAATAGCAGTGTCAGGGTCTGTCAGTTTGCCAATATACACATAACCAGGTGGATTTCTTTTTAAGGATGTTTCTGGATCTCTTTCTGGATCCACAGTCTCCTCTGAAGATGGTGGGGCACCCCACCTTCAATTCTGCCCCCCCAGCCTAGGCAGTGGCAATACAAGTGAGGAGGGGACACCTCAGAGAACATTTCTTTGGTGTCCATGTCCTGTCCATGGAAAAGGGAGATAAGACTGGGTTTTGCTGCATAGGGACGGTGGTGCTTCTTTTTTACAGACAGTGGTTTTATTGTCTATCCTTTCTGAGAAAACAAGACTTTCTCAGGGGTCAGAGTTTTATGGAGGAGCAGTAGAAGAGCCTGAAAATTTTTATTCAGCAGGGAAAACAATACTGCAGAGAGGTTTGTTTTCAGAAGATTCATTTCAACTAACACCTTTCAAAATCTGGCAAAATCTTACATGTTTGCAAGTAGGAGATACGATTTCCTTTATTTCAGAAAGTGCAGGTTAACAGCCTGATCTTCCCACTCCAGTGCAAAGAGGTCCTTAAGAGAGCTGAGGCAGCAATTTATCTCAGCCACATGCAAGCCTGACTCCCCTTTGCAATTTGTTCCTGTAACCTGACAGCCACAAGCTCCAAATCATGAAGCTGAAGTGTTAAAAAAAAGTATCTTTTTACTGTATTAAGGAATAGCTTGCATAATATCAAGCTTCTAAGATTTCTGTTTCTATTTTTATCATGGCCTTTATTTTTAAGATTTTGTCACACTGTAAGAAGGGCAGAGTCACATCCTTGTATCTTGTGACGAGGTATGTAAGTCAGCTGAGTACTAGTGTGAAAAAAGAAAACAAAGCGTTTCTAGTTCACCCCAAACACTTCTTTTAATTGTAGTTCATTTAATTCATCATGGGCCTGTCAGATCTGAGGCAACAGAATAAACAGACTTTCAGAGGCGCTGTTGGCTTCAAGTGTGACTCTTTTTTTATTGAAACAATTTTTAGTTCTGTTTGTTTGCTACAGAATATTTTCCTCACTGTTGTTTTTATGCTGAACTTAGACTTGGCAATGTTTTCCATTGGAATGTAACATTGTTGTGTCAGGTCAAAAGAGAAAATGCCAGCTGGTGTTTCCCGGTGGTTGTACACACGTAATGTTATGTCCTTTCATTGAACTCAGCCTTTATTCCTGAGAAAGAACTGTTATTTTAGCTTGAATCACTGCAGATACTATCAGTCATAAACATGTGCAGCTTTTTATAAGTCTTATGTTCAATAGTCAAATACCTACTAACTTTGTAATAAAATATTATAAATTCTCACTTTCCAGAGCCAATATTCCTTTTTTTTTTTTTTCTCCCTGCCTTTCTTCTGCCCTTCTTTTCTTATTCTGTCTGTCTGCCCTCCTTTTTTCACGGGTGGACAGAGGGGGAGGGGTGTATGTATAGTTGGCAAGGCCTAGACCTTGGGCCAGGTTTATACTAAGCTTTGGCAGTGATTGCCTGTGTAAATTGTTCATGTAAAGCCCTCTCTTGTCTTTTGTTTCTAAAATAGAGATGAATAATTCTTACCTTTTTCTGTAAACTCTTTAAAGAGTATCTGTATAAAACTCTATTATCACTGTTAGAGCCCCTCCAAGTAATGTTTAGAAGCTTTTAGAGAATGAGAGGATAGGATTAATTCATTCTTTGATTTATTTTTGATCTCAGCCTTTCAAATGACAGAAATGCAATGCCCATTACCTTGGAGTTGGACACATCTGCAAATCTGTTAGAGTTGAGTAACAGAGTACGGCTTGCACAAGCTGTAATTCAAAGGCTGAAAAATCTTGCATCATCCCTGAAATGTAAAACCATAGATGCTCAGTTTCCCAACACTGCATTTTACAAAGCTCTGGGCCAACTCCTTAAATAAGTCCTTACACAGTTCTCTTTAGTCCTTTTGAAGGCAAATTATCTAATTCAATGTATCTCTTTTATTTCAACATGAATTGCTCTGGATAAAGGGTTATTAAAAACTAAGAATGTATCTCTCTTGCTCTGTTTGATTACTGAAATGTCAGTGGGAAATGACTCTTTTTCATTACAAAATAATTTTCCTTTCACACATTTTTGTCCAAGCACATTCTAAAGCACTTTGCTCTTACCTAGAGCTATATCACTACAGGTGTCTGCCTGCAATAGCCTGTGAGTTTGTACCAGACATGGTGTGCTTTAGGACTCTAAATCCCTGCAATAATTGTAAGGGTTTTAATTCTTTCTGAATTTTCCTTTAAATTCTATTAGAGAGACAGATCCAGCTATGAAATTGAGTCACACATATCAATTCCTGATACATGACCTTGATGTAACTACATTTGGAGTTCAAATTCCTATGTAATTTTTCTTGTGAGTGAAATAAACTTGCTATAGCAATTGCATTAACCACAAATAAATCAGGGCTGATTATTTTTCTCATTATGTTACAATAATATGTAGGTACCAAGCAAACCCACAAGCGAGTTTCAGTGAAGCACAGTGCGCTTGGAATGAGCAGATATGGTTTGGTAAACAGCCCTGTATACACCTTAGTTCAGGTCCTACAAGAAATAGATCTGTATTAGCATGGCAATGGCCCAGACTACCTCTGAGAAAGGATTAATTAGCATAAATGTAGTGTTACATTGACACTGTTATACAGCATTTAGTCTAAATCAAGATGAAATATCTTTACTCAGTGGTGCGCTTCAGTTATACATGTACCTAGATATACCTAGCCAGATAGAAACTAATTGCTAATATACCACAATGTTGGTTATCCTCTGGGTTTATCCCAGGTTCCAGGTCCTCATGTTGCAGACATGTTACTTCAGTCTGATCTGGAGCAAAGTGGTTCCTTCAGGGGACTGCAGGATACAGCTGAGAAGTAGTTGATGCTGCAGTCCTCGTTATATCGAATGGACACAGGCCTGTCTATACTCTCATCCCTGCAAACCAGGAGCCTTAACTCTTCAATGGGGGTAAGGAAGGCAGATAAATCATGTCCACCAAACTTTACAAAAAACCTGTCCTTGGTTTGGAAGGTTCCTGGGTCAAACACCAACTTCTCCATGACTTGGCCATTTTTATTTTCCCTCCTCTGCCCAAGGTAAACAATAAATGTTTTATTGAAGTACCAAAGCGACGTGGGTGGTTAGAAATACCTTCCTTGATTGGTGAACAACTTACAAATTAAATGGAAGTAACTTCCACTTGGATGGCAAAGGATTGGCCTCTGCCTTCTGAAATTTAGCTTACCACTGGAAATTAGCTCCTCCTTTGCTACATTTTGCAATGAAGTCATAATTGTGTGTTTGACATTAGTCTGTTGCCATGGATAGGAAGAATCAGGGTAGGATGTGATGACATTAAAAGGTCACTTCAATCTCTAATGGCTATGGTTCTGGGAATGACTAATGGCACTGTACTGCTACAAACGTAGAGCTGGAACAACATGATGAACTGTAACTGATTCTTGTTTAAGCATAAATATCTCTGAGATTTAGAAGAAAGGATGACGAAACCATATTAAAAAGTGAATGGGTTTATTTTTCATTTTGTTCTTTTTTTCGAGTGAGATTGCATGCGTGGTCATTGGATGGGGGTCATTTCACTTGTGCAAAAATATAACAGCAAAATGGGGATGTCAATAAATGTTATTTCTGGTATAAATCTATGATTGTATTTAAACCATCATCCCTAGATTATACTTTACAGGGGAATGACTTCAACCAATAATCATCACTATTTTTGTTTTCCTAGAAATATTTCAAGACTGTCTTTAAGATGTGACACTTCCTGTCTGGTCATAGTAAATAAGGGATAATGTTTATTTTCAGAAGTGCATATTTGAAATGTCTAACTGAAACCATGGAGTTTGTGCTTGGTTTCGGACAGTTGGGTTTGATCTGGAAGAAGAGCATGACTGAGTCATCCTGAATTGTTAACACAGCCCTGATGGTTATGTCAAAAAATCTTTAGTGGACGGAAAGGAGATGGAGCACAGATTTCTACTAAAGTAAAAACTGTTAAAACGAAAAGAAGCCCAGAATATGTCAGATGTGAAGGCTGTATTGTAGAATTTCTGTGTAGCTCTAAGATAAACTTTTTATTTACTCATGCAGTTCAATAGGAAATTAAAAATAGAAAGCCTTCCTACCATCCCTCTCCCTTTCTTTTTCCCTTCCCTTCTCTTTCTTTTTCCCTTCCCTTCCCTGCCCTGCCCTGCCCTGCCCTACTGAATTTTAGAAGTGAATGTGTGCTATAGTCTGTTTTTCTATTAAGCTGGCTATTTTAGCACTTAGCTGTACCCATTTTCTAGCTGTGTTATGTTTATTTATCAAGAAGTGTTGCCACGTATGTGTTGCTCTATGTTTTACTTTTACATGTAGAGGAGTTCGTTCACATTTTGCATTTTTGAGAACTGTTTGTAGGTTTCCTTTGTTTGCAAATGGACATCTAGACCAAGCTGCCATTCACTGCTGCTGTGAAATGGTGGCATCTCCATCTCCCTTTAAACAATGCTCACAGCTTCGTGATAGGTCTAAACAGCTCTTTGCTTTAATGCCATCTGTCAGTTATGTTATATCACATTCACGGTTCCCACAATTTCCTCTTGTCCCTCAACCACTGTTACCCAGAAATATCATAGGAAGGTAAAGTGTCCAGAGAAGAGAAGAGCTTAGATTAAAACCTATTTAACCCACAGTGCTCTTCTCACTGTCGATAAAGACTCTGCTTTCAGCAACTGGCTCATCCTATAGCAATGCTTTTGGGCAACCCAACAGCTCAGGTAACTCACAAGTTTTTCCTTGTGCTGAAGTAATCCAGTGCTGATCACGAAGCCGGTGTTAGAGTGTGCTAACTACAATACCTTTGACCATAGTTTGACACATAACCCTTGGCTACATTTATACTGCTAAAAGGACATGGCAAGGGATTAATTCCTGACCCCATGGTCAACTGCCACAGACTGGCGTATGTCCCCACTGCCTGTGGCTTGTCGCTTCTCTGACAGTTTTGCCTTGGAGAAAGCTGTTTGGTGTGGTCCACAGTGGATCCATACAGAGAAGAAAAGTTAGGCAATATGGGTGGCAGAGGATCCTGAGCAGGAGCCCACAGCCTATCCCTATTTATTTAGCAGCGAGGAGCTCCCTTTTGAGACTAATTCAGTGCCTGGTTTTAAGCTGGTAAGAGAATCAATGATAAATAAATAAATGAACCGCAAATGCATGCTGATAAAAAGACGTCCCAAAATAGTGTCAGGGTGCGCTGGCCAGCACATGTTAGTGCAAGGCTACCCTTTGAAAACCCTTTGGCAGCAAAGGCAAATTTTACAGTGTGGTAACAGCTCTAATGGGACTTTCTTCCTGATGGCTTGGAGGAGGGTGACGTTGTATATATTTTCTCAGTTCTGCAAACAGTGGGAGCTCTTCAGTCCCTTTTCCACTTCTCCTGCCATTAGCAGGTAGCTTGGCACTGGGTACTGCCTCCTGAGAAGTTTAGGTGTGCCATGATGTTCTTCCCGTCCATCCTCACAGGTTCTTCTTTACAAAGTAGTGAAATCCTTTTGTTTCTAAAGGAGGACTGCAAGTTACTTGAGAATGTCCCTTGAAAACAGTAAATATTCAATCATGAATTTGCATTTTGTTTCTAAGGCTTCTGTTTACCTTCATTCATGAATGGAGATTTACCATCCTCAGCTCCACTAAAGAGTGGAAGTAATGCATTTCACAGTTAGGGAACTTGCCCAGGTGACAATGGAAGATCAGAATAAGACTCTGTATCTTCTCCTGCCCAATGCTTTGCATTAATCACACATCTCCACTCCTGATTATGAGTATGTGGCCATTCTCAGAGGCAGCTGCACTTTTTCTGCCGCAGGAGAAAAAACAAAGGAAGAGTAAATCCCTTCTTTAATCTCAAGTGCAGAGATCAATTTTTCTCCAATAATAAGAAGCTTTCTTCTGAAGGTGCACAACTGTACCATTGGAGCATCTGTCTTGTGTCTTGGCACATGCTACAAATGATCAAAGCAGCAGCTTTTATTTAAAGCAAGAGAAAAGCAGGGTGGCAGAACATCCAGGGTTGGGTATAGCACCACAAAGCAAGGAGGAAGCAGAAGAGCCAAACTGTATAAAATGTTTTTTCAGCAGTTTGCCAGTGTGCAAAATAACATTGTCAGGTAGCTCAAGTTACACAGTTCTGAAACAGTTTATTCAACAGACTTTCTCCCCATCTTTGTTCTCAAATTCCTTATATAGATTTTGTGTATGTAGATTTTTTTCAGCATCTGTTTCCCAGTTCTGTAGATAATCAGTCCAACCAACACAATAATGTTGCTGTTTTCCATGACAGTGAGAAACAAGGCTTTTTACCAACATTTTTCTTTGCTTGCTAGGCAGATTTGAACTCCATTCTTAAATGAGCAATGAATATACCTAGGCACTCTGTTCATAAGTAACAATTCTCAAAATGCAGCAGATTCTATTCATGCTAGTTCTGCTTTTATACGAACATAACATTGAATCAAGCAATAACTTTTTCAGAGTATTTCTTTAAGTGATTAATTCATTTCATACCATTAAAAAGTACAGAGAAGGCCAACATTCTAAATCCACAGCAAATCATTGTAATAATTATTTTTAGGCACCTGGATCTTTTCAGGAACATGAGGTTGAAAGTATTGCTTGTGAGTAATCATCAGTAGCAGTCATCTTCACATGATTTATTAATGCCTTGCTAAAACGCTCTGATGTAACTGCCCAGTGCTGTTTTCTTTTTTCTATAGGGAGAAGAAAATCCCAAGCACTGTCATCATCAGCTGGCTAGTGTCCAATAATTCCAAATTAATTTAAGCGGCCAAGAACTGGGCGTTAACTCTTCTCATATGTCAGGAGAGTAGGTAATAAAACAATACCAATCAGTCAAACCGTAGCAGCTCTTTACTCTGTAACAGTGGGAGGAGAGGGTGAGATCACCAGTTCTGCAAAGCTGAAGTGACCAGCTGACTTCTTTGTCTGCTAGCCTGCATGCCCTCCATGAGCAAAAGAAGAGAGGAGACATTTCTCCCTGCTACTTTGTGAATAAGCAGCTTGCACATATAGCCACTCTGCACGATGAAGCTGAGTGACCACCTGGTGACAGTCCTTCTGGAGCCAGTTCATGCCTCCATAATTTTATTTCGTCTTACATCCCACCTGTGGAAAGAAACAGCCCATTTAATGAGAAGAGTGATGCATAGCTTTAATTCTCACTGTTATGAATATGAGCAAGGCCCCTGAGAACACTGGAAGTAATTACGTTATGTTCCCTTCTGTTTCAGCTGCTGGGGCTGGCTTTGTTCACAGCAGATGTTGCAAGAATTTCTTGCCATCTTTAAGATTGGCACTTGCCCTTGTTGGCTTGGAACGGTTTAGGATGTGCCATTTCAATTCCGAGGAATGGATGCAGGCATTTACCATTGAGCTACCTTCTATGAAAAAAACAATCCCACCTCCTGAAGTCTAAATTTCCATTTTTTCTACTAATGTATTAAGGTACCACGTGTCCATATTGCATTGTAATGGACTACTTGAGTTTGTGAGTTCTTTAATTGTAATGAACTACTTGAGTTTGTGAATTCTTTATTCAAGACCAAAAGCGGTCTATTTCAATTTATATACAGTATGCGTGCCCATAATTTGAGTTTAGTCTTCTTTAGAGTCATAGAAGGCACAGTACAGTAGGTTAACACAAAACACAATGAACTGAAAGCATTTTTAAGATGCAAGTCGCACGCTTCTGTATATTGTGCGTAGCAAGACAAGATTTCATTTTTCATGTGCCAAATAGGCTTCTATTTAAAACATAGCTATAAGAGCTATGTGTTATCAGTCAAAATCCAACTTCTTTATAGATTGTTGTTTTGTACAATGAAAGACAAGTTGTGCCTACTTGTAACCAAAAGTCTGTTGTGATTTCCTCAGTGCTTTGAGGAAACACCAGTCAATAAGAGTTCTTCAATAATTTCCTTCATTCCAGCTGGAAAGGAAAATATTTTTAATTATCTCCAGTTAGAAACTACAGAGGGGGGCTTAATACACTGTAGTTATTCTGAATTAAGATTAAAATGCTGCTTGATAGCTGCTGGCTTTTTTTAGTAGCAATTATTCTGAGTGCATGATAATACTTGTTAGTGACTGTGTGTGCTTTAAGCTCTCCACTCCTTGATATGTTCTTGAACTTCTGCCATTTTGCAAGGGGCACTGAATCAAAGGTTTTGATGGGGTGACAGGGGACTGACGTTACAAAATTAACATGTCCTGAATTACTATCCAAGAATCACAGACTCATAGGCAGTCAACGTTTTGTAGGATCGCTAACTGACATTAAATAGACACTGTTGTCTTATTAAAATGCCATTAAAACTGCTACTTAATCATTCACTATGATTTTATTATCCAGTATGCTAAATATTCTAAGTTATGGTTAGTTATGAACAAGTTCAATACGAAATTATTGTCTCAAACTAATATATTAATGTATAAGTGTTATTTTCAGTACTGTCCACAGAGTATTGGCAGTTACTGGTTTATTTGGTTCTATAGTATCGTTGTAGTTTACTCTATCCAAGACTCACTTGCAATAATATCATTCAATCCATTGGTCTATTTAAATAACCTAAAATAGATTTGATGTGGAGACTGAATTAAACACGAGTAGTTAGTCTGTTTATGCGTGCGTACATCTGCGTATACAGAGCTCATAATGAATTACTTTCAGTACCTTTTAGTTATGAAGATGAGGACCAGCACTCAAAAGCGAAGCAAACCGCACAGATAGATAAACTAATTTTGGCTTTAGATAAGGCTTGTACTTCTAAAAGTGTCTTACAGGCAGCAGCTCTGCATCTAAGATGCTTATTTTTTAATCAAGGGCTGTCAGGCTTTTTGACAACTACAGGAGAGATTACTTTATAGCTGTTTACTCAAGGATCCGATGGCACATAAATTTTACAGTGTTAAAGGATGATGGAAAATGATCTGAGGACCATTTGGGAATTCTTCCATGGCCTGCCAGTTTGATGGCCTAATTTGAGTAATAAGCACATTTTGTTATGCCCTGCATACAGATTCTGCAAATAACTGTGTTACACATGCAGCATTGATGCAAAGATTCAGTTTTCTATTATCTGTGAGAAAGCAGAATGTATACTGCACTGTAATTTATTTTTCTGAAAAAATGTGTTCTAATATAAACAAAATTCAGGGCAGTTCAATGGCCTTTACAGGATGTCAGAGTGAAGATCAAAGTGTTCTCTTTCATGATTGTAATTTATGGTTCTACAATATTACAGGGGTAAAAAATACAGATTCATTAGTGGATGAGCAGGTGATATAAGAGCCACTCATGGAGAAATCCTGACTTCATCTGAGTCAATCTTCTTATTTCTTTAATTCTATATGTTCATTTCTCCTTGAATTTTCTTAACAAATCTTTTGAAAACTGTGTTTATTTTTGTTCGGTTTATTGGAGACAGCAGGCTTAGATATAGTCTGCAAAGAATATGGCTGCATATGTCTTTTTCTGTCTGTGCCCAGCTTATTTCTATGCATTTGAAACACAGATTCCTACTGTCCTGTGTTGTGGAAGTGCAACTCCAGTTTGTCTATTGAATATATTCCTTTAAAATTTTATGTCTACAGTTCTAGTTTTACAGTGACAATTAGTAGCTTCAGTGAATGAATACAGAATCTTCCTGGTCACCTGCTTAAAGTCCTATCTGTCTCCAGAAGATATTCTGCACTGCCAATATTTGTAATGTGTGATATTAATGCAGGAAAGCAAATTACTATCCCCATGATACGTAGCACAGAGACATGCTCTAAAGAACTCTGCTGAATGACTCTTGCTTCAACACAGCTATTCATCTGGAAAAAAAAAATTAGTATGTAAAGATTTCAGATTATGCTCTTAGCTGGAATTTACCTTGACAAAACCAAACTAGAATATAAAGGCAACCTGTTTGAGGAAACAGGGGAAACAGGACAGGGAAATTTGTTGTGAGGGGTTTTCTGGTAGGGGAAACTGGCTGGGAACAAAGACAGCAGAAGATGCAAAGAAGAGGCCAGAATAATAAGATGGAGAGGAAGAAAATGGGCCCTGTGGGAAGCCTCCTCCGAAGTGGTTTGCAGCATCTTGGAGCAATGCCATTATTCTGTTGAATTCGCTCCTGGCCTTAGAGCAGCCAGGATATCACTCTTGATGCTTATCACTCCTACTTGACCTTGCAGGCAAGAAAGTCATTGCAATTTAGAGTGCCTCAAAAAATAATTTGTGTCACATGCCTATTGGACTCAGTATGAAGACAGTCTTTATGTGTCAGAAAGGCAGATATATTTATTGCATCTAAAGATCATCAAAGACAGATTTCTGTATCAGATCACTTTGTTTACAGAGCAGGAGAAAAGCCGGGCATGTCTGGATTTATCCCACACGTTGACTCACAACTATCTTATTCAAAGCCAAAACCACTCCTAGTAACACTTTCAGCAACTGCCAGCCAGCAAGAGTAGATAACAGCAGAGACAAACTTTCAATCTGCTTTAACCTGAAACTTGAATCTCAGTGGAAGAGGAATTTTAGTTGTAGGAAGTAGCAATTGGAGGCACGTTAGGAGTCCTCTATTCAGTGATCAATAAATCAGCGGCTTTATAAGCAGTGGAAGTTCTTGCATCTGGAAAGCTGACCCTAGCTACACTCTTCAGTGTCAAAATTGGTAAGTCCGTGTTACAGCAATAAGCTTACCTGTAGAACTTGGAAATGAGGATTAATTTGAAATTTAAAAAAAAATAAGAACATTTGTGTTTGACTTTCAGTGTTTTCCATATAACCTCTGCTTAATTTACAAGTAGTATTTCCCCTGCATTCTTGCCATATGTAATCAGGGCTCTGGTTTTCATGAAAACTTCTTTTTTTCTTCTCAGTTCTGCACTAATACGTGACTTCTTTAAGTTGGCATCAGAAAACTGTTCAATCACGTAGCTAGACTGTGCTAAAAATCCCATTGATATAAAATCCAGTTCATACATACTTAGCAGAGTTGGAATAACAGGACACATAGAAAACATGCCAGCATTTTCTAGCACTGTTTCAAGTGGACGTATGACACTGAACGTACACAGGAACATGGTTTCTTAAAGATGTGTTGCCATTCTGCATTTAACAATTGCTACATTTTATTTAGGAGTTCATTACATTTCAATTGTAAGTGAAGGATGACTGGCACTGTTTTATTGTATTGCAAGGAGACTCCCATGCTACTTAACGTGTGCCTCTCCTCTTAAAGATGGTCTTAAGGATAAGAAGGATTGGGGTGACCATCTTGTGAGGGACAAAGAACTGAGTTAGACATTACTTATTCTACAAAATGTATTTCTTTTTTAATTTTAAGAAAACTGAGGAAATATACAGTATCCTACAGGTAAGTTTAATTCAAAGGCATCTGTACTGACTTTCTCAAAACCCTTCCAAAACAGAAGTTTTTACTTTATAATTGCATTTGTATCTTGCCCTATCTATGCTTTCTTGCACCCATCACACACAAACTTTCTTCAGGAATGCAGGCAGTAGGTCTTATGCACCTACCTGATATTTGCTTTTTGAGTTTAGCTTAGCATTTTTTCCTACAGTTTGGAAAATGTACTCAAAATTGTTTAATCTACGACATTGAATTGAAATACTTGGAAGATAGAAGGTTATATTTACTTGGATCGGGAACAATAGGCTTAGTTATTCCCCAAGCTTCAACAGGTTTCAAGTTCAGCGAAGATTTTTACTTGCATTCCACCAGTATGAATACTTGCTCTGGCATCTGAGCCTATTGACTAAGTCACCTCGGGCAGCTGAAATCCCCTTCAGTTTTCCAAACTGGGCTGTGATACCAGTATCTGCCCTCTTATTGTGTTAAAGGCAGGCAAACAGGCAGACCTTGGGTAAACATGCAGAATGAAAAATAGCAAGTTATTGGGGATCACCAATGTATTAATTAAAAAATTTAGAAGAACTTGGAAGAAGTGAAAATATTGCAGAAAACCTCATGGTTTGTTATGGATTAATTCTGGATACAAGTGTGACCAATCAGTCACAAATGAAACAGTATGTCATGAACTATAAATAAAACTAAAGATGTCCCTTGCTGCTCCACCAGCTTCTAAATCCGGACCCTTCAAGTTCTGCAAACAAAACTGGAAGGGGTGAGGCATGACTAGGCCAGTCTCTTTTGAGGCTGTGTAAATCATGACTGTACCCTTTCAAATGGATGGTCTTACACTAAGATTGGTCATTTCTTGGAAGCAGGATGAGAATGCCTGGATGTCCCATCCTGACCACGCATGTTTGGACCAGAACTGCTGTTGTGCAGCTCAGTTCTGCTTTGTGGTTTCCAGTGAAGTGCTACATCATTCCTCCTTAATTCTCTGGCTTTTGCTGCAGTTGCATTCTGCATATGGATTTTTCTGGAGCCAAGTTTTCCACAAGCAGCAAAATATCTCAAAGATGGCTATCATCCAAAGCTAAATATCATTTCAGTTCTCTTTCTTGAGCTGAAAATATTTAGAATTATAATAAAGAGGCTCCTAGAACTTGGTCATGCAAAGGAGTAAAACTAGGGTGACTTTTCTAGCTGTGCTTTTCCTGTTGCATATGCAACAATTTATGCGAAAAACATACATTTGTATTTTCACTATGTTATTTTTTTAGAATCTATGACAAGCAAATGGCAACAGACAAAAGCAGCTCAGGCTAAGTATTTGTTCAACCTAAAGTTCTACAAAAATACAAAAGCAATAGAGGAAAAATTGCTGCATGTCTAATTCAGGTAGTAATTTCCACTGAAATACTTGAACAACAACCAACAGAAATATATCTGAGCACTCTGAATACATGTATCACAAAATTTAAAGCAAGTCGGCAAGGAAAAAAAATTAAAAAGTCAAGTTTAAGAAGCCTAGGGAGAATATTTTCTCTTGTTCTTACGCACAAGAAATAAGAATGATAGAGGTACCCAATAAAATGAAGGGGGCTCAAGCTGCCATTTCTCACTTCTGGGATTTCAGTCGTGTGTTGGAGAAAGCTCTTCCATTTGTTGCACTGAAAATTTGATAACAGCTTTTATTTTCATTGCTCTGTTTCCACCTAGTGCTCTAACTGCAAATTGCAGTAAATTGTAAGTATGTTCTAGAATCGATAACTGCAAATGGGTATCAGTCTCAGTTTTGAGGGAATCTGCATTATAAATAAGCAAGTGGATATAGTAATATTAAATATTTCTTTTATAAAAAGGTATTTGCACTCGCTCCCAGACTAAAGGCTGTCAAGTATCTGATACTATCTTTGCTGCATGATCTGTTCAGAAACAAGATTATCAGTTATTTCATTGAAATGTTAGAATCCCTCTCGTGAATGTAATTTTTGTGTGAGCTCTGTTGTTAACTGAAGACAAATGAATGCATATGAATAAAAAGGGCCACACCATGGTCAGGATGAAGTCTAGAAAGGGAGAGCTAAACCACCTGGAAGTTTTCAGGTGGACTCATCTGGACAGTCTTTCCTCATATATCTCTATAAAGTACCCTTCACACTTTATAACAACCATAACATTTTAGTAACAGAACTGGAGGGTTCAAAAACTCGATTGTGCTGCAGGGAGAAAAAAGGAAAGATTTTGTGCTGAGCTATGAGATTTATTTTTTTTTAGGAGGCTTCGTAGAGCATATCTAGAAGACACAACTTATGGATCTACCTTGTGAAAAGTATCAGGAGGCTTATGGACAGATTCAAGCATATACAGACAGTACAAGTGATGTTTTAAATCTCTTTCATGTTTGAAGACAAAATAAATTGCTCTTATACTTTGTGTTATAGATGCTTACGAAAAGTAAAAAAAACCCCTGGTATTGCTAATCTCGAACAGCACTTCATACAACGCAAGTATGGCAATAACTTCGATAGCTAAAGATGGTGTTTATTCAAGCATTTTTGTAGCAAAACCTAGATGCAGCAATTCTGGTTATTTGCCTGTTCTTGTAACTAGCACAAAATAGCTAAACAGCTCTTAGTTGCACCACAGGTACCATCTGAAAAACACAAGATGGTTATTTCTCCAAGAGTCTGATGTGTAAGGAGATGTAACCTCCTGTCTTCAGAATTTGTAGTTTGGACATTTTCTTTAGGAAAAAGGCTTCAGCTCCTCCTTTTCTCTTGTGCTCTCTCTTTTAGCACATGCAAAATATTAATGAGTTAATGCCCAGACTAAGAAACTCCAGTGTCCTTCACTCAGGACAGCATACTAACCGCTGGTTTATTAGATAGGAGGCAGCACAGCTGTGGACACTTTCTTTTCCTGGACCAATCACAAATGAAACATCATGTCATGAACTATGAATAAAACAAGAGAGGTCCCTCACTAGTACACCATCTGTGGTCACAATTATTTTATAATAAAGCATTTACAGCAACTCTGGTTTTTGAAGTGCCCAGTACTGACAGCTGGGTTAGGCAACCCCTGAAAACATGTATTGCAGCAAACTCTTTTCAGGTCTTTCTCAGGGTAGTACCACCTCTGGACACTCGTCACCCACTTTAGATGTGAGGTAGACACCAAATTATTTGCTCCAAACCAGGCAGATACCTACACAGAGACAAATATGTATGTGGCTAGAGAACACTGAATACAATGATCTGCCTATGGAATTTACATGTTTCTAGAGAGAGGCAAGAGGTGGGTTGAGGATTTTTAGAGGTACAGCTTTGGACTTGGATTTCATTTTACAGAACTATTTGTTTAACCTTTGAAAATAGACACTGGCAGTACTAAACTAGGTCAGCAGTTTTCTAGCACAACTGCCTTGTTAAAATACTGGATTATTTTTACCACTGTGAACATTAGTGTGAACTCTGAGCTAAAGAATGGCTCAAGTCTAGGCCAGTTTCTATTATCCAAACTTCTTACTTGAATAGAATCATAGAATGGTTTAGGTTGGAAGGGACCTTGAAGATCATCGCGTTCCAACCCCCCTGCTATGGTCAGGTACGCCTTCCACTAGACCAGGTTGCTCAAAGCCCCATCCAGCCTGGCCTGAAACACTTCCAGGGATGGGGCATCCACAGCTTCTCTGGGCAACCTGTTCCAGTGCCTCACCACTGTCATAGTAAAAAATTTCTTTCCGATATCTAATCTAAAACTACCCTCTTTCAGTTTAAAGCCATTCCCCCTCATCCTATCAGGGGATAGTAATATAAAATTTTGATAATAAAATCAATTTTTATTTACAGTCAGATTCTCCTTATTTGTGAAATAATCTTAACTGAATAGTGCTTTTAATGGAGAATACATGGAGGGGGGGCAGTGAACAGCACTATTTAATTGTATCATCTGTTGTTACCTGAGAGCCATGTTCCTGAAAGAGACCTTCCTGCATTAAAGCATAGGTTTGCTTTGGTTTGAGTCCTAAAATCATCTGGCAGGAGAAGTAAACTAGGGAAGTGATTGCTGTGCATGTAGCTCTGCACTACAGAAAGCAGCCTCTGAAGAGGGTAGGGTCTATGTGTGGGGTCTATGGGAAAGTCCTACCTGTCTTGGAACAGCGGCTCTTGTCCTGGATCATGGTAAGGTGAGGGGCTGTTTTATTCTCTGCTGTTGCCCTGTCAGATGAAGACTATCTGAGTCTTTGTATTACTTCAGGCGGAGTAGGACTGAGATAGTGTCCTTCCAAGGGCATTGAAGGCAGGACTTTGTTACAGGAGAAAAAAAAGTACTGCCAGTGTCTAAACCCAACTATAAACTAGTGCCAGCAGTATAAATGATTTTTGAAAGTACGAGAAGCCTCAATATTACCTAACATAATTCAAATTGGTACATTCACCTCTAAGTAATTATTTGAAATAATATGTGTAGTATTTCTTACCCTACCATCCTTCAAGGAACTGCTCTTGGCAAAGTAAAACCAGATTTCCTTGCAAGATTGTATTTATGTAAATACTAGATTGCAATTAAATTAAATTAGCATTATATATCCCCTTCAGTCTTGTGTATATTGTCCCATCCTATGATCTTTGGGCGAAAGAGTATATCTGGATGAAAATACTTAGGTTCTTTGAGAGGTAGTGTGGAAAATTAAATCTATTATTACAGTTAAAAGTGAGGGGGAACCTCATCTGGGTTTTTGTAACATTGTAATGCTGGTATCATATTTTGAATCACTCTTTTCTATTGTGAAGTCTGGTAGCAACATGTGCACTTCTGCTTTTAGTGCTTTCCGTTATAGAGGTATGGACACACTAGATTAGACCTACCCGCCATCCAAGCCAGTAATTTGTTTCTGACAGATACCAGAGCCAGATGCCTCAGAGGAAGGTGCAAAGCCTGCAGTCAGAAGTAAGGGCAGTGCTCACCCTCTAGCATGAAGATAAATCATATAATAAAATCATAGAACAGTTTGTGTTGGAAGGGACCTTTAATGGTCACCTAGTCCAACCTCCCCTGCAATGAGCAGGGACTTCTTCAACTAGACTGAGTTGATCAGACCCCACTTCAACCTGACCTTGCATATTTTCAGGGATGGGGCCCCTACCACTGCTCTGGGCAACCTGTGCCAGTGTTTCACCACCCTCATTGTAAAAAATTTCATCCTTATATCTAGCCTAAATCTACCCTCTTTCAGTTTAAAGCCATTACCCCTTGTCCTATCGCAACAGGCCCTGCTAAAAAGCCTGTCCCCGTCTTTTCTATAGGCCCTCTTCAGGTACTGAAAGGTCACAATAAGGTCTCCCTGGAGTCTTCTCTTCTCCAGGCTGAACAACACCAACTTTTTCAAGCTGTCCTTGCAGGAGAGGTGTTCCATCCCTCTGATCATTTTTGTGGCCCTCCTCCAGACCCACTCCAACAGGTCTATGCCTTTCCTGTGCTGATGGCTCCAGAGCTGGATGGAATGCTCCATGTGGGGTCCCACCAGAGTGGAATAGAGGGGCAGAATCACCTCCCTTGACCTGCTGGCCACACTTTTGATGCAGCCGAGGATATGGTTGGCTTTCTGGGCTGCGAGTGCAGATTGCTGACTCTTGTCCAGCTTTTCATCCACCAGTACCCCCAAGTCCTTTTCCACAGGGCTGCTCTCAATCCCTTCATCCTTCAGCCTGTGTTGATTCTGGGGGTTGCCCCCACCTGCGTATAGGACCTTGCAGTTGGCCTTGTTGAACCTCATGAAGTTCACATGGGCCCACTTCTCGAGCCTGTCCAGGTCCCTCTGGATGGCATCCCATCCCTCAGGTGTGTCAACTGTACCACTCAGCTTGGTGTCATCAGCTAAATTGTTGAGGGTGCACTCAATCCCACTGTCTATGACATTGATGAAGATATTGAACAGTACTGGTCCCAATATGGACCCCTGAGGGACACCACTTGTTACAGATCTCCATCTGGACATTGAGCCGTTGACCACTACTCTCTGTATGTGAGCATCTCAACAATTCCTCATTCACTGAATGGTCCACCCCTCAAATCTGTATCTCTTCAATTTAGAGAGAAGGATGTTGTGGGGGACTGTCAAAGGCCTTGCAGAAGTCCAGACAGATAATATACATAGCTCTTCCCTTGTCCACTGATGTAGTCACTCCATCATAGAAGGCCACTAGGTTGGTCAGGCAGGAATTGCCCTTGGTAAAGCCACGCTGGCTGTCTTGAATCACCTCCCTGTCCTCCACGTGCCTTAGCAGAGCTTCAAGGAAGATCTGTTCCATGATCTTCCCAGGCACAGAGGGGAAGCTGACAGGTCAGTTGCTCCCAGCACCCTCATTTCTACCCTTTTTATAAATGGGTGCAATGTCTCCCTTTTTCCAGTCACCAGGGACTTCACCTGACTGCCATGACTTTTGAAATATTATGGAGAGTGGCTAGGCAATTACATCATCCAATTCCCTCAGGACTCTGGGATGCATCTTGTCAGGTCCCAGCGTCTTCTGTATGTTCATGTTCCTCAGGTGGTCACGAACCTGATCTTCTCTTACAGTGGGAGGGACTTTTCTCCTCCCCCAGTTGCTGCCTGGGTCCATCCACTTGAGAGGTGTGGGGACACAGGTTGGCAGAGAAGACTGGGGCAAAAAAGTTGTTGAGTACCTCAGCATTCTCCTCGTCCACTGCTACCAGTTTGCCAGTCTTGCTCATCAGGAAGCGGGGGGTGAGGGAGATACGCTTTCTTTGACCTTCTTTTTCTGGCTGACATACCTGTAGAAGCCCTTCTTATTATTGTTTGCGTCCCTCGCCAAGTTCAGCTCCAGCTGCGCGTTGGTCTTCCTGACCCCATCCCTACACAACCAGGCAGTGTCCCTGATACTCTTCCCAGGATACCTGTCCCTGCTTCCACTGCCTGTGCATCTCTTTCTTGCCCTTTAGTTTGACCAACATGTCCTGACTCAGCCATGCCAGTCTCTTGCCCTCCTTTCCTGATTTCTTACACCTGGGGATCAAGAGCTCTTGCACTCTGTGGAAAGCATCCTTAAAGATCTGCCAGCTCTGTTCTTCGCCTTTGTCCCTGAGGGCAGTTTCCCAGGGAGTCCTATTGACTAACTCCTTGAAGAGCTGGAAGTTTGCTTTCCTAAAATTCAGGGTCCTGAGTTTACTTTTCTCCTGACTCATATTCCTCAGAACTCTAAACTCCACCTGTTCATACTCCATCTGTTCATACAGACTGAGCAGCCGCCTGAACATTCATCTTGTGATGCCAGAAATAATGAATAAATCCTTCACAGTTTTTCTGTTTATTGTATTGAGTGATTCTGAAATATGGCAGAAGGTCTCAAGTCTGATCCTTCCTTGAAGTTTCTGCGTAAAGAAATGTAATAGCTGCTGTGACTTGGAGGGACCACATGGGGCTGGGAGGCAGACACAGCAATAACTAGGGCAGACCCCAGCCCAGGACCCATAACAATTCATACCTGGACATACCTAAGCACGTGTACTGAAAATCCCTTTCTGCTGATAGAGGTAAGCAGATACTAACCCTTTGTGTTTGGTGCTGGTTTTGTGAGGATTTAAGAACTTGAATCTGTCCTTATTCTTAGTCCTGAGTTTCTCCCTGGATTTATGGGGTTAATTTACTGAGGTCTCAACAAGAGCATTAGAGAAGTTCAGGGAAGGTCAGACATAGCCAGGGGATGTGGTGAGGTGTCTGTCACTTACACTGGCATGCAAAGCTCTGAGTCAGGCCTTCTCTGCTTGCCTCAAATGATGCATGGAGTCAGAAATCCTGTGAACATGGAGCCATCTGAAATTCCCTTTCCCTTTGTGCAGTCACCTAGGAGTGGTCAATTCAAAAATATTGAGGGCAGGGGATTTCTTACATTTGGCATGCAGGTGCCTTATTCTTTGATTTATCTATCTGGAACCAGAAACAGATGGGTGTCCACCATTCTTACTTCAATGTACTGACTAAGGACTGCTCCATTAAACACAAACTGAGGAGAAAGTAATACAAGGGACATGTGGCCACCTTGTGTTCATAGACTCTGCACAAGCAGCCCAGGGGCCAGAGCTGGGACTCCTCCTGTTTGGCTGGCACACTGCTCATGACAACTGTAAAGAAAGCTTGTCATCTGGAACATTAATTTTGTACATGACCATATTTAAGCTCAGTAAACTAATATTTATTTTTTACAAACATGAAATTTACTGTGGAATTAAAATATATAAAGTAGTGATTAAAGTTTCTCTCACCCATACAATATCTATGATGTCTCCTTCTACTGTGTGGTCATCTATTTCCCTGAATGCATATTCTGTACCTTGTTGAACAAATCAAAGGTGTTATGTATTTTACCTTTCATAGGTAAAATGCTTATGAGATACCGTGCCTGTGTATTTAGATTAGCTTGGATGTTCATCACAGAGCAACACCTTTAGTACTTACTCACACAAAACTACAAGTGATTAAATACTATTTGATTCAGTGGGAGCATTGCAATATAATATGCTTATTTACTACGTTCATCTCCTTGGCTTCTAATAGAAATTCATATTTACATTTAAACAACCTCCTGTATATGAATTTCAGTTTTGGGGCTTGTACTATTCTTTCTTTTTGCAAACTTTCTAATAGTCATGTCTGTGGCAACAGAAGAATGAAAATAAATCAGTACATTTTAGTAATTACAATAAATTAATTAGAAGGCAGAAGCGGAGATAGTTTACATTTCATTGACTTTATAATTATAGAGTTGCCAATGTATGGGTGATTGCCTCCTTCCTTCTTGTTCATTATTAAATGAAGAGTTCAAGGATGCACTTTATCTTTTCTACCTACTATGGTTGTCAGGGATGGGATGTTGCAAGGATGGGGGAAAAAGAGGAAGGAAACAGGTTAGCTCTGTCCCGTGAAGAGAAGATGCATGTAATTACAGAGTGAGTGCGGACTGCTTTTCAAAGTTATTAACTCTGGCTTGGTCTTCCCTATGGGGAAGTAGTGATTTATATAGTGTACATACAGCTTAGGGAGAAGAGAAATTGTCACTTATAAGTAGAAGGAAGGTCTATGCTTTAGGTTGTTGAAGTCAATAGTGGTGTTTCCCAGGGCTTAATACTGGGGCTTGTACTATTCACCATCTTCTTTAATGACCTGGACGAAGGAGCGGAGTGCGCTTTCAGCAGGTTCACAGATGATAAAAAACTGGGCAGATTGGTTGATGTGCCAGGTGGTTGTGCCACCATTCAGAGGGACCTTGACAAGCTGGAGAACAGGGCAGAGAAGAATCTCATCAACCTTAACAAGGATAAATGCAAAGTCTTGCACCTGGGGAGGAATAACCCCAGGCACCAGTACATGCCGGGGACCCACTGGCTGGAAAGTGGCTTTGCTGAGAAGGGCCTTGGAGTGGAAGTTATCCAGTAGGTGCACAAGATGAGACAGCAATGCACCCTCACAGCAAAAAAGGCCATCAGCCTCCTGGGCTACATTAGTAAGAGCATTGCCAGCAGGTCAAGGGAGGTGATCCTTCTCTTCAGCATTGGTGAGGCCACATCTGGAATACTGCGTCCAGTTCTGGTCTAACCAGTACAAGAAAGTGCAAGTCCAGTGCAAGGCCACAAAGATGATTAAGGGACTGGAGCACATTTCACATGAGGACAGGCTGACAGAGCTGGGACTGTTCAGCCTGGAGAAGAGAAAGCTCAGGGGTATCTCATCAAGGGAGGGAATGAAGAAGAGGCAGCCAGACTCTTCTCAGTAGAGCCCACTGACACGAAAAGAGGCAATGGACATGAATTAAAAGTCATGAAATTCCATCTGAACACAAGAAAACACTTCTTTACTGTGGGGGTGGTCAACCCCTGAAACAGATTGTCCAGAGAGGTTGTGGAGTCTCTATCCTTGCAGATATTCAAAGCCCAACCAGACACTAGCAACATACTCTAGCTGATTTTCCTTGAGCAGGGGCATTGGACTACTACTCTGATCCTGGCAACATACTCTAGCTGATTTTCCTTGAGCAGGGGCATTGGACTACATAATCTTGAATGGTCCCTTCCAACCTCATCAGTTCTGTGATTCTATGAATTGATCCTATCATTTGATTAAAGCCTGTGTTGTAGGTTAACCCTAGTGTGCAGCTGAACACCACACAGCCACTTACTCACTCCCCCCACTGTGGAATGGGCGAGACAATCTGAAGGGTAAAAGTAAGAAACCTCGTGAGTTGAGACAAATACAGTTTAATAGGTAAGCAGAAGCTGCATGCACAAGCAAAGCAAAATAAGGAATTAGTTCACTGCTTCCCATTGGCAGGCAGGTGTTCAGCCACCTGCAAGAAAGCAGGGCTCCATCATGCATAATGGTTACTTGGGAAGACAAACAACGTAACTCCAAATGTCTCCCCTTCCTCCTTTCTCCCAGCTTTTACTTCCGAGCACAACACCACATGTTATTGGGTATCCCTTTGGTCAGTTGGGGTCAGCTGCTCCAGCTGTGTCCCCTCCCAACTTCTTGTGCACCCCCAGCCTACTCGCTGTTGGGGTGGTATGAGAAACAGAAAAGGCCTGGATGCCATGTAAGCACTGTTCAGCAATACCTAAAACATCCCTGTGTTATCAACACTTTTTTGGTCACAAAACACACCACCATACAAGCTACTATGAATAACACTAACTTTCTCCTAGCCCAAACCAGTACAGTCTGTCTTCAAGGATAGTGGTGGAGAAACATAAAAAAGTACCTCTTTTTATCTTTTGAGTTGTTGACTACTTTGGAGATCAGATGACTTCCTTAATAACTAAAGTGATAATGATTCCTGTCACTCAAATCCCATCCTCATGTTTTGCCCTTCCCAGTAGTGCCTGAAATATATCAAAGACCACTAATATGAACACAAATGTTGAGATCAGAAAAAGTTCTTCCATATGGAAAAGAAGATCTATGGGTAATAATTGGCTATTTATCCATATTACCCAACTATGTTTTTAATAGCTTTTCCCATATATGTATGTATAGAGATTTGAGCAAGGTGTGATCTGTAGATGAGAGGAAAGCTAATGCAGTACTTCAAGAACCTTAGGACATAGTTTGAAAGGCCATAGATGGTTCCTTCTAAGTGTTGGCAATTCCTTTCAATTCAAATCCTGTGGAGACTTCTCTTGTATTAAAAAATCAGTAGCTGTTAGGGCAGAGAAAATACTTTAGTGAAGGCATATCACTAGTAACAATAAGACTAAATTTACACAGAAGTTAAAATATTGATCTTGAGGTGTGAACTGTCCTTTTGTTTCAGTAGTTGTTAAATTAAGATGCTAGCTTTAAGAGCTGCTTTCCTGACTGGTGTAAACTACCTAACAGCACACATACGGGGTGGTCTTGCCTCACCCTGTATCTTTTTTCTTTTTCTCCCCCTCCCCCCGCCCCCCATATCCTTTTGATTGTGAGACTTCCAGTGAATTGAATCATGATGTTTGCTGATCTGACCGAGACAACCTCAGGGACTAGTTGGAGAGCATGGCCAAGGGCAGGACAGGGAAGGCAGAACTGTTCCTTTTGGTGGGAATGTGATAATAGACCTGTTTAAACTGATAATGAAACCGCACCCTTGCTGTTCACTGCAAAACCTATTGTCAACACCCCTTTACTGGATCACCACAGTGTACAGTTAGATAAAAGGCAGAGATACTGATTCATGACAACCTCTGTGGCGTTTCCTGAATGGGTAGTCCCTGCAGTTATACCTTTGACTGTTTAGGAGCCTGACCTCACAAAACCCTGAGAAAAATTGTACTAAGAGGCTATAACTGAACTTGTCCTTCTGCATGAACCTCCAAGTGTTGCTTGTTTGTGGCATTGCCTTCAAATCCCTGGGTTACCTTGTTTGCAGCTGAGCAACCATCCTTTCTCATCCTGTGTATTTGCCTTTATTTGCTCCTTCTGCAGCATAATTCTGATGTTAATCTGTCCCAATCACAAGCCACGTGGAAGGAATAGCTGACATGCCATGCATTGTTCGTGACATAGTTCTCATGCAACATCACTGCTCATCCTGTCTCTCTTCATTTGATTGCAGTTTTTCTAAAATGCAAGATTTCTGGGGTAAGAGTTGCTCTATTTTTTACATAAATACGTCTATCATTGCTTAAAAACCGGTAGGAAACATTAATCTTCGTACACAAGGATACAGTTCTTGAAACCCTTCATGAGCACAGCTCTGTAGGATTTGCATTGTCAGTATATGAGATCAGACTGATCTTTGACCTTCTAGATCCTTTTCTGCTTGCTTCCATTTTCTCTTTGGCATCTTCCTCCTTCATTTTTATTTCAGCTCGTCTTCAGTTACCCTGCTACCTACTTCCAAATTTCAGTCTCCACCTGCTCTGCTTCTTCCAAACAGTGGCACTTGCAACTCACGTCCCCACTCTGCTCCTTTCATGAACTAAGCTTTGGTCTGGCTAACAATGATTTTTGTGTGTGTCATGGTGCTCTCCTATTACCTTTGGAAGAGGGAATTTAAAATATGTATTTTCTCAGATAACTAAATATTGGACCTTTTGGTGCTGCATGTTTCTATTATACAGAATGCCAGATAGCACTGCAATTAATCCTATCTTATATATCTCTAATGCCATGGGGGACATCCAAAATTTAATGTATTTATCAGCTGGGGGGAAAAAAAATGTGATTTAAAAATGTTCACTGGAAAGTGAGGTTGAATCCTTCCAAACAAAGACTTCAGTGTTATTTGCAATAATGTCAGGCTGAAGTTTGTATTTACATCGTGCTCTGCTAATTCTATTATCCTATGCTAAGCGAGGGATTGAAATTGATATTCCAGTCATGTCTTGTAAAATCCATGTAAGAATGATTGCTTTCACTTTCAATTGGAATTATCCTTATTTCCAGAAGGATACCCAGAAGGACATAATACCCAGTAGGTCTCTAAGGCTCAAAGTCAATTCTTCGTCTATAAAAGTTTTCAAATTATGTCCATTCTTCATGCAAAACCTCTGAGAAACAACAAAATTCATGTTCAAAATCATGTGAGTTTTGCCAAGGTTCCTGGGAACTTGCATCCCAGAATTTGCATTGGGGTATTTCAGACCTTAAAGTGGTGTCCCAACCAGTGTTCTGAGTGGAGAAATAGTTTGATCCAAGTGTTACTTGTCCTCACCACAGCTATTTTTACAGAAAACCACAAGATTTTACTGGCTGGACTTGATGGCATGTGAATTCTTCTCTCCAAGGAGTGAAAACCAGCAGTTCTGGCAGTTTCATTTCCTGACTGATGGCAAAAAAAAAAAAAAAAAGGAAAAAAGACAGAGAGAGCAACCACTGTGACACATAAGTGCTACACTGGATTTTGTGGTATCACTTAAACAGAGAAGCGGGGTGCAGCTTTGCTGTTTGTAACCACAGAAACAGAAAATGTTACTTGGAAGGAAGGAGGAAGTACACCAAATCTACTATGTCTCAAACCTGACAGTGTCTCTTTAAAATGTTCTTAAACCTGTTTAACACACCCCTACTTTTTACCACTCCCTGGGAACATGCACCTCTTATAGCAACTTGTAAATCAAGAAAAACCAAACCCAGCAGTTTATTCTCCAGTGTGCCGTGGCTACTTTCACACACCCAACCTGCCCATATAATTAGGCTGCAACAGAGCTCGCTAACTTGGAGCTTTCTGCTTCTACCTGAAATGAGTTTAGGACTACGAGTTTAAAAGTTTCAGTTATTCTAGAGCAGAATTGCATATTTCAAAATGAAAATTAAGAAAAGATAAAGAATTCAAAGGCTGTGATTTAGGCACAATACTGTGGATGTTCTGCTCACAGGTTCATAGAAGATGTCAAACCTCATTTATACTGGTTTGTTTGCAGCTCAGGGATCTGCACAGGGTGAATACTGTTAACAACAAGTAAGGCAACTAAACCCCAAAATTCAAGTCTTATTTTTGTTATAGCTAGAGGGTTCAAATCCAGAAAGATCTGACATATTCCTTCTAAAAATAGAAGGAATATTTCCTTTGTTCCCGTGCATGAAAGGGTCAGAACTGCCAGGAAAGCACAATGATTTTTTGGTTTCTCTCTCACTTCTTGTCTTGCAATTTCTCTGTGGGTCAGACTCCCACATGGCCAGATTATAGTTTCCTTGTCACACTTTTTGTGTAAATGGCCACAGTGCAGTAGGGAAGCTGCGTTCTACAATGCATCGCGGGACACGTAGTTTGCTTGAGAATGAGGCAAATTTTGAAGTAGTATAGATGCAGTACTGCTGAGGCTGCAGATTGAGCTTTGCGACTTGAATTTTGGCGAGACACAGAGAAAAAAAAAATCTGCATGCTTGTTTCCTTTTCCTTTCAGTTTGGCAAAAATTCATTGCTTTCTGCAAGAGCAAAAATTTTATTTAAAATCCTGCCATTACATGGGATTCATCTGACATGTCCAGGTGTTTACAGTGTAGATGCCCACATCTGACTTGTCATCTTAGTCTCCCTTTCAAGACAGCGGAGAGAAATACTAACTTCGGAGCCCAATGCTCTGACCTACTTTAGTCACCTACATTAGAGCAAAATGAATGTCATTAGGGGTGTCTTGAGTGACAAATGTAGAGGTAGGAGCCTTGCTTTTGATGTAGTCTAGCTTTTTTGTTAAATAGGGCCTGTGATGGAAAAGTCTCGCCCAGCTCTGAGGAAAGAAGTGTTTGAAAATAGCTGTCACCAGTTTGGTTTCTCCTTTCATTGAGCAGAATTCAGATTATTTACTTAGACATTAATTGGCATTTAATTTTCTCAGGCTAATAGCCTCCACGAGGATCCAGAGCAGCCCACGCTTGAAATTACTGGGTTCTTCATGGTATGCTCTTATAGCACCGTGCAAGATCTTGAACTTCAGGAAATGATCTGGGACTCCATGATTACATCCAGATAATTATAATAATTCTGTTGTGACTCTTTCCTTTGTAATATCACCCAAATTATTTTGAAATCTTCCTGTTTTAAAGCCCAGCCTTGTTTTCATTGCACCTAACAACAACAGCAACAAAAACAAATGAAAAAAAAAACCTTCAGCTGAATTCTTTGTGTACTGAACATTAAAACTCATGTACAGGATGCCAACATTCTTTCCAAAGTACTCAGAGTTTTGAAAACAATTATTCAGGAGTATATAATTTACTCAGAATAAAAGGGAAGGAGAAGTCGATATTTAAAATGTACTTCCTCCCCAGTGTAACAGTCTACTGGCCAGTTCATATCAAAGGACAAGTATTTCGTAAAGGCAAGAAGAGTGTTCAGTTGTTTCTTCAGCTTCTCAGCCCATGAAGCCCTACTTGCAGATGTGTTAATTTAGGAAATATATTCTCCTTTCTTTCCGTAGTTCTGTTTGTGATTGAAACCTGCACCTGAAATTTAGTCCTTGGAATATGCTTGGAAATGCTATTAATCCTTCTGCTTCTGTGGACAAGGGAGGATAATGAGACAGCTGAATTTTTCTCCAGAGAGGGTGGGAGGGGAATGTGCAGGGAAGATGCCACTTCTGTGATACCATTTTCTGTTTTACTCATGCAGATGACCTACATTTCAACACATATCATAAATCTGCCTTGCTATTTTATTTGTTATTTGAATGGATGAGCAATTTTATTTGACTGCAAAGGTATTTATGAGTAAGGAAAGGGTCTTAGACATGTGCTAACAAAATACAGTTCTCTCCATATTTACATATATACATACTCTCCACATTTGTCATCTAACTAGAGAAGAAATTCAGTCTCAAGAAACTAAAATAACAATGATGAATGACTCTCAGCTGAGAGTCTGAATGACAGCCCCTTCACTGAGGAGACTGGCTTATTTTAACACATAAAGCATCAACATTCTATAAAAAATTGTATCACCTCAATTGTATTGCTAGTTGTTTTCATCAACATGAAAGAATTAGGAAACAATTTTAATGCAATTTTAGCTATGTGCCTTACATAAATTTTGACCATAGGGGCATTACATAGAAGTGGGAGTCCTTGGGCAGCCCAAAGGTCTATTTAGTCCAATATTTTGTCTCCAACAGTGCCCAAAAACAGTTGCTCAGGGAAGAGTGGAAGAACAGGGAAAGCATATAAGTTGCTTTCCCTGATTGCCCTTACGGTCTCCATCAATTTTGCATGTTAGGGTCTTTCTTAGTTAAATGTAATTTCTGTTTACTTAGTAACTATCAATGGATTTCTCTTCCACAAACTTGTCTTGTTTCTCATGGAACTGTTTTATGTATGGATACACACAAATGCATATATAGTTATATACATACACACCTACACCCACAAACACAAGTACAGATGCACACGTATATAAGTAAACTGTTGCATTTCATTGGAAACAGCTTCCTACAGCAAGGACAGCTTACATACATACTGTAGGAAGTAACAACTCTTTTTCTTTCCTTTTTTTTTTTTCCCTTTACATACATACTGTAGGAAGTAACACCTCTTTTTCTTTCCTTTTTTTTTTTTTTTCCTTCCTAACAGCATAATTTTGATGCCACATAGCTCTGTACTGGGGATGAATTGAAATAGACCCTTCTCATACTGTTCTTGATTTTTTTATACCACTTATACCTCCTTTCAGATATCCCTTCACCACACTAAAAGGGTCTTAGCTGATGCATTTGTTCCATGTGTGGAGAAGTAATTTTCTATCTTTGATCATATTAGCCTTATTTATCTGAACCTGTTTAAGTTCAGCTCCATCCTTTCTGATTCCCATTTTTGGCCTTTGTCTTATTTCTGCAGTTATTGATTTTGGAATGCATTTTCTAACAACTCTTCTACAGGAAGCTGTTCTGTGCTAACTACCACAGCCATCATATTCCAGGAATGGGGAAAAACCTACCTGTCTTCCATGTTCATACTCAGCTTTGATGTGGATAAAGAACAGGATCACACACACAGCAGTTATGTGTGCCGATAACAGCAGCGTGGAACTCACCTGTCAAATGAATATTTCATTAAATAGGTGGGATATTGGTTCATCGTGGGTTTTTTTGATTGATATAAAATTTCCATATAGGTTTTCAAATAACAATCAAGTTCTCAATCAACTAATTTGATCCAAATAGTAAAAGAAAAAAATCATCATTACAAGAGAAAAGGCTGCTTAGCTCTAGCAGATAATCCCGGCACAATACCAGGACAAGGAGAGAAACCCAGTCAATCAGATAAGTGTAATTTGAAGTTCCTCACATGGATATCATTTTATGGGGCAGATACATCTCCTTATCTGCACCATAAGAAGAACAGCTGGGGGGTGGGGGGTGTCTCCTATGTATTTACAGTGCCATGACAATTGCTACAAGAAAATTTCAGATAGGGAGCAGGAAGAACTTTCCTCCCCTTAACTTCACTTCCTCTAACATCTTTTAACAAGATGGCTTTCCCTGAGATCAGCACTGTTGGTTCTTTCCCAGAGCTCTCTCAGTGGGGATTTTTAGGTGATGGGGATATTATAAAATCTTTCCTATTCTTTAATGAAAAAAAACCCTCACATCTAATCATAATTCTCACGCTCCCACTACTATTGGTCAGAATCTGATTTTCATTTCTTTAGCCACCCATAAAAATGTTCTTTGTTAATTCAGACGACGGTAACACATTAACAAATAAGCTATTTATCAATAACATAGGCTAAAAAAATGGTTACAGCCATTCAGCTGGTACCACACAGATGTCATTTGACTTAGCCAGATTTTCAGCACAATTTTCTTTGGATAACTGATTTTATCAGTAACTCTATGTTCTTAACTAAGGTAGCAATGGCAGTGGTACAAGATCAAGATACACAAGTTTAGCATACTGTGGACCAGACTTTCAGGGACTTCTGCAAGATATTTCACTCATTTGTAGAGTAGAGAGGTATTCAAATTGTGGGAAAATCAGGCCCACTAACATTGGAGATTGTATATCTCCATGAAATGTGGTGGCACCTGCTATGATTAGCATCTTTCTCTGCCAAGCAATTTTAGAAAGGAAAACAGAAGACTACTCAGTCATTTTCTGTGGCAACTAGAAGCAGTGAAAAGGTTTAGACATTTTGCATACTATTTATAGCATTTTTTTCTTCCTTCTTGAGTTTATGAACTTTGCCACACCTTTTGGGAGAACAATGGGCTGCCAAATACATCTGCATTGTCACTAAGGTTTTCTTAGCATTTAAGAAATGCATATGAAAAAGCTCTGACAGTGCTGCTTCTGGTACGCAGAAAGGTGTGGTTAAACAACCAGACTGCATACCTGACACTAACCAGCTGAAAGGTCTTCCCCAGGAACGGCAACCTGCAACAGCAGTAGGAGATGTAAACTGGGCTGGCAAAAGTTAATCCATAAAACACAACATTATCCCTGGTGCATTCTGACGTTTCATATCAGACTTACTGAAATGTTGTATTCACTTTAACAGTAAAGTAATCTAGTGAAATGGCTTTAAGTTGTTCTGCTTCTGCACAACAGCTGTTGCTACATGATATCACAAAATCACTTTTCTGTCTACCTATTTTAATCACCCAAGTGATAAAGTTCTGAAAAGTACAATATCAAAAGAAAAAGGAGAATGCCATGTATAGTATCTAAATATTCTCTCAGACAGTGGTGGGACCAATATCTCTATGTCACAGTAGAAGGGCTGTAGTGTTATTTTTTCTCCAGTGAATATTTAAACTTTAGGGAGGTAGAAAAACTGTGGTAATCGTGTTCCCTCCCATGAAAAACGTCTCATAATGCAGAGGTTAAGGTAGTCTACTGGTAAAAAAGGGCTGCTGTCAAAAGGAGGAACGATTTGAACTTGGACTGAGTGACTTTTCCAATTGGTAGACTGTTGCTTTCTCGTCCTGTCCTTTGAAAGAGTTAGGCGTGCTTGGAGATGAGCCTTGCACGTGGATTAGGCAGAGGAATTCTGACTTTCTGAGTACGAAGGGAGGAACAAAGTTGTTAAAAAGGACCTCAGGTGCTTGGCACTGCCAGTAGTATGCCTTTGCAAGGCTGACCAGGACATTGCTTATCTACCTTTAAAACTTGTGTCTTAGTATGAGCTAGGATAGCCATGGATGAAGGGGGTTTCCATCTCACATCAGAACAGTAGTTTCTTTTACTTTGAGATGTCGGTCTAGGAGCAGGAGAACCAGAATCTTCAGGAAAAGTTACAGAAATCCCATGGGAGACTAATGACAGAATAACCTGCCCATGGAAAAAAAAAAAATTATGCTCCTTATTTTTCCCTCTCCTCTCTGTTGCAGTTATGAATGCTACTGGGATTCACACAACCATTTCTAGCCTGGTTCTGAGTCATACATACCTCTTTGTAAGGGTGTACCCATAGGCAGTATGTTCCCTTGGTTAATTATTTTGACCAGGGGTGAAAAGTACCTCTGTACATAGAGGTAGCACACGTCCCAGGTATCCCCTTATTTTATGTAGGATTGGACTGGGAATTAAGGGAGGAGCAGTCCTTGTGTTAGTAACCTTCAAGAGGAAGGTGTCACCCTATGCATGAGCACCACTTCCTTTTCCATGTTAAGTAGTATTATATTTGCTGCACTGGGTTCTTTTTTCCCTAAATGACCCTTCACCTTTTGACTCAACCTGTTAGAACTGCGGCCTACATATATAGGTGATCTTAGACCAAGAAAAATGTGCTGGTGGCACAGATGTGCAACCCACCTCCAAAATAAATGTTACATTAACTAACTGTGTCTGCCTGCTAAATGCTGCCTGGCAGCTGGCCATCATCCACTGCCGACACCCATCTGTACGCTTTAGAGTATTTATTTTTAGTCATATTTTGACATGAGTTATGTTGAACACAATTCACTTTGGAAAAAATCAGGTCCAATGAGTAGGACCATCCTAGTTAATGAAGGAGGGGTAGGACCTGGTCTTAAGCAATATCCTCTTTTCGTCCATGCCATTATCATGCACACTCCTTGACATGGTTTTGTTCCTGCCAATTAGTTATCTCTGAAAAAAACCTTGAGCATTGATCTCTCTAGTACACGCCCCAGAATGTTCCCAATAGGAGAGTGTGTGAGGACACACAGTTCTTTTTGGAAAGCAAATTTAGCATTATAGATACAAACCATGCTGTCCCACTTGTCCTCAGGAAAGAAGTACGTCTAACTTAATAGGATGAATGTAGCTGTTTTATCTGTATCTTGAAACTATAAAATTTGGACACCACTTGCTAGAATGTCTTTAAATCTTTTGGACATGCCGGTTATAATAATAGCAACCTATAACCCAGAACGCAACAGTTTACCAATCCTATGTGGAAAGTCTGAAGTATTAAAGGACTTTTCTTTTGGAGGACAGTGGGTATGAAAAAAATTTATTCAGCAATGCATTCCTCCCTTTTTAGGAGGAGTCACAGAATGGTATTTGTCCAAAAAGTTGCCTGATGAGTCATTGCTCATCTCTCTCTTGTGAATCTACATAAAAGCTCAATAGGGCTTGGCTACATTATGTTATTTTCATATGATGGCCATCCTATACACCTTAATAAGGATGTGGAAGTAGAACAATGTTTAGTACTTAAAATGGAAACTCATCAAAAACTGACAAGAAAATAAGGTAGAGAAAATGCATCTTACTAGTAATCAAGGGGCATAGACTTTGTAGAAAAGTATAAACTAAAGCGAAGTAGTGTTATACAGAACACAACCATTTCGTTCAGAGAAAGCCAGGGATTGGGAAGTACGATAATGTATTGCCACTGTAGGGTGCTACATGCATTCGACTTTAATAACACTGAATAAGCTGTTCAAATCTAAATGATGGCATTTCTGAGCTATTTATGTTTACTTTTCTGCCAGTGCTACTCTATTTTAAAAATCAACATCCCCTACTGGCAGTTTCTTAGGAAGCATTTGAAGAATTCTTTGGATGACAAATAAGCCTAAGCCTCCATTGTTGATGAGGTATTTAAAATAAGCTTTCTAGAAATGGCCTCCAAAATATGCTAGCAGTCTAACCAGCAAGAGATAGTGACCTCTAATAGTAATCAGCGATATGTCCCTATTGTTTGTTTCTAATAAATTAAAAAGAGAAGTTAATGTAGGGAGGAATCTGAAGACATTTCAATTTTTTTTTCATGTAAATCATGTCATGCCATACACTCTGCTAACGTTAATCAAGCTATATAAGAATGATTTTGGTGGAGTTGTATCCCATTTTATCAGCTGAGGATGTGGCCATTTATGTTTGTATCTATTTTTCAGAGTTCCTCTTTTTTCTTGTGAGAATGACAAGCAAAAGCAGAGTATTTACCTAACTCCCAACAAGTAGATTGCATAGACATGGTGATAGGTAAATATGAAATTAATTACTGATGTCACCAAAACACTTTACTCTTGAACTAAAAAAAAAATTCCTTCAGTTCTGATAAATCAATAGTTCAGCATGGCCCAAAGTGGTGAACTAGTAGACTAGGTAAATTACATTATTTGGTTAAAAGTCATTGGTGGACAATACAGAGGCATGTACACGCTTGTATTTTTTGCATTGCTTTTTTTTTACACTGCTGAAAAATCCGTGTCCAGAATGTTATCTGTTTGTGCCACAAACTGGGGAATTTCTTTGCAAGTGAGAAAGGGAATAAGGGAGACATAATTCTAACTGATATAGCTTGATCAATTAAATTTCAATATGTTTATATTTCTGTCCTTCCTTCAACTAAATAAGGACCTTAAACTAGAGAATGAAAACAAAACTGTTTCTCTAAACTTGACTGCAGAACAGTTCACACAATCTGGGGATGGCTGGATTTGTGATACATCTTCTTTGTTATACCGAGATCTGGAGGCAAAGTTTGAATTCCTCTGAACTTCTGAAAGCTGATTTTCTTCAGATTATGGGAAGTTTCTTCATGGAAGATAGTTATGGGTCACTTTCACTGTATGCTTATACTGAAAATGTTAAATTCCTGATAAGTAGCAATACATCATATGTTCTGTATTCACCAGGTACAAAACTTGTATGTGATTACCATAGAGAAAATCATACAGAATGATTAGCAGTAAATTGGATTTGGTTTAACCTGAAAAAAATGTTGTGGGTTTTTTTTTTTTTCCAGCTTTGAAATACTAAGTAATCAACATAGCTAACATCAAAAAATCATCATCCATTGAATCTACTGGTTGTTGCAGATCAGTCTATAAAGGATATCTGTCCTGCTTTATTCTTAAGCTGAGGTCAGTACCATTCTTGGAATTTCTTATATTTATGCATTTTCCTGTAGAAGGTCTACTCTGTTGTGTCAGCCACAAAAGATTTAGCAAGGACTGTCTTAGAATAAGCCTCTGCCTTATTTTGGGTAGCAGAACTGACTTGCTGTGCCCCATAGTTTCTTCTCTGTGTCCAAAGGTTATAAGTACAGGAAAATATAAATTTAATTTATCCAGACTTTAGTGGCTGCGTCTCTATTTGTGTTTCTTAAATGTTTGGGCTAAAGAGGACAGCACTGTGAGACAAATTAAGTTTATCTCTGATTTACAAGCAGAACTCTTTTGGTTGAATGTAAAATGATAACAAATTAGTATCATCTGGCACCTGGATTGTGAGGGAAAGACGCTTCAAATCAAAAAGATATTCCTAGTCTTAGGTGTTGTTATAAATCAAAGCTATATGTCCATTTCAAAGCATATGTAGTTGGTTTTTTTTAAGCTGATTCCCACCATGCATTGCCTATGAGGGAAGACATTTGTTTCATTTGGGAGGCATGTGTGTTAAAATTTTTAAATTGTAATATGTCTGTAAAGAAGTGCATTTGCAAAGTTTTCTTCTTGATCGTAAAAAGATAAACATATAGTATGGTGTACCTGAACGTGCCAGGACTGCTCTAAGTATTTTTAGTTTTCAGAAACCCGGAAGAGGAGATGTACAAAGTTCAGAAAGGTTTGCTTGTTTGTATTCGTTAATTCTGAAACTTGTGGTAGTTAGTAGTTTATACTTGGTATTTTCTTGCCTGCTCCGCTGCTTCATCAGCTGTATTTTATCAGATATAACCACTGTTTAGACAATAACTTCATGCTACTAAGTACCAAGCCTACGAAGAGGTAACCATCAGCAAAACTAAGGATGAGAAATATGGCTAAGGAGGCATTTAGTAAGTTACTTTGTGTCCGAGTTTGCTTCTTTTGTGTTGAAAGAAATTCTTAATTTTCACAAAAGACAATAGGACTAAAGGTTACTCAGAATCTTGTATAACTGCATCTTACATATTTCATTACAAAAGCTCCCCAAATATAAAATAAATGTGGGCTTGTATAAGATATGTTAAAAACAGACTCTGTATCTTAAACAGAACCGTAGGGTCCTATATAGCATTCCTGTAAGGAAATTCATATTCCTTGCTACTGTATTTATTAATAGCAAGGCAGTTCTTAGTCTACAGAGAAAGGTATTGCAGCCATTGTAAAGGAAGAAAAAAAAAAAAGAGAAGTGAAGGCAGTCTCTTCTCTCCTTTCTGTTTATTACTATCTGTACTGAAGGAGAATGCAAATGTGCACAGATAAGAGGGACGTGCAACAAGATCTCATGTGGGAGGGTTTTCCCCCACAGGTCTTTTGCCTCTGCCCACATATTCAAACAGTGCAAATACTTAATGCATATCAGATTCCAGTGTGTGTTCCCCATGTCTCACTTCTGCAGAATTTTCCTCTGTTGAAATACATTGTTTCTTCATGTTCACCTGTGCAAATACCCGAAACCCTCTAGCTGAGAGGCAGCCCTATAACTCAGCAGCGTGTATTTCTGTGGAAAATCCAAATGAGCATAGTATATTTTTCCAAATACTAATTGCTCGGTTTTCTGTTTCAAGGTCTGTGAAAGCACTTCATTTGGTGAAACCCAGCCCTACTGCACTTGAAAAGTACAGCAAGCACAGAAGTATAACAACTCACTGGTAGTTCTAATTGATCTGGTATTTCTACAAGGTGCCACCCTTTTCCACACCTCCTACCTCCTCCTTAAGTGACTCAGCCTCTGAAGGAGAAATCTCTTGACTTTTCAGACAGCTGGATGGAGAACAACAGGTCAGCTCTCTGTCTGTTTTGATTGTACCTCATTTCCAGCTATCTCCAGGTTGACTTACCACACTGAGGCACGCTAGGACACTAACTTCTACCATACCTAGGTAAGGGCATTTACTTTTCTGTTTTTATATACCATGTATTGAAAGTCCTACATTTTCAGATGATCTGTGATTTCTTAGTGTCCAACTAAGGATTCCACTTCAAAGGATCTGATTTTCAAGAAACACGGAGAACTTGACTATGACAGCCCAGCTCTTAAAGTGTCTCAGTTTAGGTGTTCTGATACCCTGGACCTCCCAGAAATCTTTTCTTCGCTTACTCTCTTAATTACTTTATTATTTACATTATATTGCTAATCGTATTTTATTCTAGTGTTATTTCTCTGATCACAAACTCACTGTTCAGATCAATTTTCATGAATGGCTGTTTTGATATGATTTTTGCTCTTTGGTTCATTATATTGTTTCTTTATTCTTTCTTTGGAATTTTTATCTAGAATTAAAAAGTATTAAAATCTCATTTACTTGAATTTGTTTCAAGTATATGATTTTGGGGGGAAAAAAGTGCAAGAGTTTGCTTTCATTTCCACCTTTGCAAAAGGTATAGCAAAAAACACACCTTCTGCTTTGATACAATGACTTTATCTGTACCAAAAACTGAACCCATGTATGAACAGTAAGGTCCTTCATTAAAAATCTAGCAAAGTGAAAGGAAAAAGTTGAATAAAAAAATTTAAAATTATCACTTCCTTTCTACAGTCTATTAAAAAAAGCCATTTAAAACTGATCATATATTTCTAATTTGAAAACACATTCAAATTTGGGTTCTGACTTGGCAGATGATTTTACATTAGTGACAGTTCCAAAGCTTAATTTTTTTCAAAACAGAATCTCCTCCGCCCACGTCCTGAAAAACCAGTTCTGAGACCTCTTTCTGCTACAAATAGATGAATGATTTCTGTCGTACATTCATGTGTTCTCTAGTCCTACCTTGCCTGTACTAACCTTGCCTGTTTTCTCTTTTATGGACATACTATTCCTATTCTCTGTGAGCGTTGGTATCAATTCTGTGGCCTAAACTGTATAGTAAAATACTTATTTAAACACAATGTATTATTTCCAGAAGATTACAAATGTATTATACGTCTATTGTTCTGCTATGTCACTCCCCCCAAAAAAAATTCATTCTAGGAACATTTTTTGTTGTTCTTTAATATCTGCAAAATAAATGTAGTTATTTTTACATGTAATTTTCAGCAAAAGGACAAAAAGACTAACTAATTGCCAAATAAAGAGAATCTTATTACTTATAGTTTTGAAGAATATAAATGATACTCAAGTGTTCATTTGTTAACTTCTGACTGCACACTTGGTATCATGCTGAGTTAGCAATGCCAGTATTCTTTCTATTTCATGTCCTCACCTACAATCTGGAGCTACAGCAGTGCATAATGGTGACGATTTTGTAGGGAAGAAAGTGCAGCACCAGTTATACATACAGATCTGCACCTGGCAAAGTGGACCTTTAAGCATATTTAGGAGATCATATGTTTGGAAATGGTATATGTTTGGATGGTACAGCTTTTGGTGGCTCTAGCTGTGATGGTGATTTGAAAAACAGCCTTGATCTGTGGTCAAGAAGAGAAGACATATTTAGAAATACAAATGCTTGTGTGAGTTGAAGCCTAGGTAGCCAGGTCTGACAGCACAGTCACAGCACTTCTGATATCTGAGGGGAGAAATTATGGATGTAGAGAACAGCAAAATTGGTGTTGACTTCCAAACCAGCAGGATTTCACCTCACAGACTTACGGATTTCTATCTAGAAGAACAACTGTAATGATGTGTCTCCACGGTGCCTTATTTCTAAGGCTTGGAGATCTTTATCCTGTGTGAAGTCAGAATGACTTTAATCATTTGCTTGCTCACACATCTACGTCTCACTATATTCAAGAGAAATGATGGAGAAAATAATAAAGTTTGCTGACCTGACATGGAAGTTGTTAAATGAAGACAAAGAATTACTATAGTGTGCTTTGAAACTGTGATTAAGTAGGATCAAATGTGCTTTTGTTCAAAATGTCATATTATCCATATCCATATCCATCTCATAAATGAAAGATAATCCATGTAGTATAGAATTATTATTGACAGCTCCAATGGAAAAAAACCAAATAAGCCAATCAAAAAATAAAGCTAAAGTAAGCCTTCATTTTATTCGCTCACCAATCATTATTCTGTGCAAAATTTCTTCCAGACTATAGTGAAAACAAGCGAATGGATTAAAACATAAATGATGTGGAAAATTAATTTCCTAAGCTTTTATTAGATTTCTATTGGAATAATTCTAAAATTTTGAGCTCTGTTTACTCACAAGACACTGAATGTTCAGCTTACTTCAGAGCAGAATAGTCCTTCAAGATGACATTTCGGTGGAAAGTTTCGTATTTGGGATAAGGAAAGAACAAAGACTGTTTATTTTCTTTTTTGAATGGCAGATATTAGATGTTTTTGAAAAGCTGGAACTTTAAGAAAGCGTAGCAAACAGTAGTCAGCAAGCTGTGGCTGTGTAGAGCCATGTATAAGAAACCTGTTTGTTCCAGCTGGCATTTTGCATGGACATGCCAAACTCAGAGGCTTATCTACAATCCAGGCTGCTTTAGCAAAGCAGCACAAGAAGTGGGAAGATGGGAAAATTTTGAAGCCTTTTTGTTTTAAACTAGTTGTTCATCTACAACTCTTAGTATCACCCAGTTCATTAATAATAGTAGGAAGTTTGATATTCACATTTGGCAATGCTGTATATGAAAAACTTCAGTATAAAAACAAATGTGTTGGCTTTTAAGAGAAGAAGGTCTACTTCCCTCGATGCTCTCTCAACAACTACTATGTTGAATTACTTATTATACAGTGGGATGATATACAGTACCTCTAAGCTGTGGAAAGAAATATTGTTTATTAAAAGCAAAATACATATAATCTGAATATTTATAAATAAGGTCTTAATCACTGTCATAGCTAGAAGCTAAAGAACAAAGACTTTTTTTGGTTGTAACTAGTTCAGTCTGATGTGGAAAACATGATTCTTACAGGAAATGTTTGTATTATTATTTATTTTTTTAAATATAGCAATACATCTATGTGAAACCTAATTACATAGAAAGCTACAGCCAAGAACAGAAGAAGGAAGGTAAGGGGACTCTGTGCTAGAAGAATGGGTGTGTTCAGCCCAGCTGAAAACTAGAATGTCTAGCTTTGAGAATTTAAGGCAGGCCTGAGGTCTTCTGCTGGTCATTCACTATAGGACATGGAAAGGAGATGTAGAAGTGTGCATATGGCGATTTGTTATAAAAATAGAACTGGAGATCTATGCTGCTTTCTGGGTAACTTACCACCAGCTTGGAGGGGCATTTGACTTGCGCTGAAGTCACGTCTGAAGTTTTTTCTGGATTTCTTTGGGATTGTATTTGGATTTCCCAAAAAATAGGGGAGGGTCTGAATCCAGAATTAGCATGTCTTAAAACTTTTGGGGAACTTCTCATTCAACTGGCTGGGGCAGTCTTAATTTTCTTTTAAAGTTTCCTGACGCTGTTTTTAAATTCAAATTACACTGGAGCTGCGTTCCTGTTTGTTTTTGTTTTGCATTCCAGCTGAGTTGTTTTGCTTCAGTGGTTGAGATCTTATTAGGAATGCCTAAGCATAATTTACTACTACATGATAGAAGCCTATAACTTCTCTTTCTCACTATTTCATTTCCAAAGTTAAAAAATGTTTTTTTCTCTCTGCTGAACTATGGGCTGAGGATAAACAGTTGACTGACCTGTGTGAACAATGTGATGATTCCAGATCTTTATGAGCTGAAGTTTTTAAATGAATGTGATCTTCATAGTCTCCTGTCCATTCTTCTTTTCACATATACAGATACACATATACACACATTTAGTTCACAGTAGTGAAGACCAAGAAAGATATGCTTTGATGAGTTGTATTCTGTCTCTTTACACAAGATTCTTTTCATTTCTAAGATCTTGAAATTTAAATTGTACTACGAGGATTCTTGGTTGTCTGAGCTAGAGATTAAAGTAGGGGTGTTTGGTTTTTTTTTATTTGCATTTTAAATTTTAATGGACTAATCTTTGATATACAACTTAAAAGTTCTGAAGAAGAAGTAAACCATGAGGACAATATGCCAGTATTCTGCAAGACGAAAATGCCTGGGTTTAAAATTTCCAAATACCTGGCACATTTTCAGTGCTGACTGTAAAAGGGAGTGTGCCTGTTTCTTATATTCATTTATGTGTAATACTTTGAGGTTTGGAGACTAGGTAGTAGTTTAGTCTGGATGCTGTACACACGTGCAACAGAAATATTGTTTTGCCCTAAAAACATTAAGAAATGAATATAGGACAAGAGATAAAACACCATTTCAATTAAATGGAGGATGAAAGAAACACTTTTGCTCTGGACTGATTTTCGTTCTTTGCTGGAATTTCTTTTGTCATGCATGGGTACAAGCTGGAGTTGCAAACCTGCTTTCCAGTTGCTTTTCAGGATGTCAGTGTCATTAATGCATTTGTAGTTATTCTGTAGATTTTAAAAGCAAGCCTCAAAATGTACGGATTTTTTACTTTGGAGATAATCTATATTTCAGAATAAATGTCGGAGGCTTTCTTGTTTATTATTAAACAAAGGTGTATGATACTTTCTTGCCAGTTCTATGAGAAATTTCAGTTCCTATCATGAATCTATGGAAAGCAAGGCTATAGTATAGCATGAAGTCTACATAGCACCTTCCTGTCATTTTTAATGAGAAATATTTAAATTACAAAATGCGTACGTTTAACAAGATATTCAAAGTCTTAGAATGACTACGTTTGGTTTAATTTCCACAAAAGAGAGCTCCATTTTCAAAGTTTTATGAGTCACTTCCCGTAGGAAATGGCTTTAAAATTCTTTATTAGAAAATAAATCCAAGTTCCTTCTACACAAAACTACTGCTTTTTCTCCAGATGAAGAAGTGCCAACACTCATTGCTTGTGAAATATACTGAAATGTCAAGCTTCCTATTATCCTGGGACTGACTGAAATAAAGACCGGTATCAGATGTCTATCTGTTGCTAAGCTGAAAACATAAATAAATTGGAGTTCTCTCTATCATCTTGTCACAGTTCAGGAAAATTTATAGCAAGATTGGTTATTATCTAAAATTGATTGCTTGATAACCTACCTGAACAGTTTCTAGGAAATTCGGTGCATATCTGCTTAAATCCTTAAATCAGTAATTTTGAAAGATATTTTATAACCTATTGCAAACTTAATAAGGCTTACCATAGCCCTGAGCATATTTTTACTGGGTGGGAACCAGATCAGATCACATGTTTTCTACACACACCATGCCAATGCATGCTTGATACCAGCAGCTAAGGTTAAAAGAAAGCAGTGTGGCTCAGAGACTTCCAATCATACTGCCAGAATCTTAAACTCTTATAAACATCTGGAATTTCACAACTGGGTAAGATATATGCAGAGTTTTGAACGCCAATATTATTTTTGTATTTATATCTTTACTTTCTAAAAAAGATCTGTATTTGTTTATATCCAGATTTTGGCTTCCTGCTTTCTTTTCTTGGTAATCATAAGCTCTTTTAGTGATTATCTGGCAGTAAAAATATAGAAAACAAAAACCTTCTCTGAGTGCAATTCATTGTGGTATCCACTAGTTTTGTATTATTCGCTGTCAGCCTTACTTTTAGTATTTTTGCTAAGCTTTTGCCAAAATTCAACACCTTCACCTTTCATCAGTAAAGAAACATCCACAGGCTCTGATCAGTCCACTCTATCTTAAGTGAGTGAGCAATACATTCTACGTCTGCAAAAAAAAAGATAACTGGTAATGTTTCTAATTTTTAACAACTGCTTCTGTCAGAAAAACTGTTTTCTGGTGCTTCTGTAAATTTTAGCAGCCTGACCAGCAGAGCTGGTTGGGAGCTTTCCAGCTTAACAATGGTTTCTTGGAAAATGCTGCTTTTCAAAAAAGAATCCTTTTGCTTAAGAGTCAGTTTTGTCCACATTCTTAAGTCAATCTTCGGATTGCTTTTTTTTTTTTACTCAAGGGGGATTTTTTTTGTCTTTAAAATGTCATTATGTTGTCCTTGATGCTTTCTCTAGGAAGGCTGATATTCAAAATCCAGTTTCAAAGCATACCGTGAAATTTTTTGAGTGGCTCGACTCCCAAATAATAATATTATTTTTTTTCTGAAATCAGCAGTCTTGGAGGCTCATTATTTAACCTGATTTGAGATAAGGGAAGACATCAGTGACTGGAAAACTGCCGCAGGGCAGAAGAAGCGCCTCTGTCCCGGACCCCGACGTTAGCTGCAGGCCACCGGAGCTGCGAGACCCGTCAGCAGGGCCGGGTCAGCCCACATGCGCTCGAGGCGCCGCTTTGAGCACCAGGCTGATATCGTCTTTCCCATTAAGCGAATTGCCTCACCCCATTCTTCATTACTCTGTCTTCTCCGAAAGCTCCCACCACCTGACGTGTTCTCAGGGAAGGAGGTCCCAGCAAGGACAAAGAGGGAGAGGCCATGGGACAGGCAGAGGCACAGGGCAGGAGCAACACATGGTCATCACTGGGGAAGGAAAAGCCACCCCAGTGCCTGAGCTTCATTTCAAAGTGGGCTGCAGCTAGTGCTAAGTCATTCCACCTTATTAGACTAAACTTGTGTGAGGAGGTGATCAAAGTGGCAAACGAACTAAAACCTATTCCTAATCTCACCACCAACCCTCTCTTCTTTTTTTTTTCTTTTGCATGTTTTCTTTTAGATTGCCACAGAAGGACACCCTACCAAACGCAATGTCAGCTTTCAGCATACGAAAACAGTCTCCCAATCAAAGCGGTAATACTGCGTCTCCTTCATTTTCTGCTCTCCAGGCACTTAAGAAGTTCCAGGCACCACCATGCCCATCAGGCGGGTCCCTCACAGGGCGTGCCCCCATTCTTTGGCGGTGGCAGGCTGGTTATTAGATTCACAGTAGGACCGGCTTCAGCCACAACGCTAGTGGTGTTGTGCATAAGCTTGCTCTGGCAGAGAGTCAGGCTGAAACACAGCGCCGGGCAGTGCAGTGTGGTGGGGCAGTGGGGCTGGGCAGTGTGGTACAAGATGGCGCTCCCCTCCGCTGAGGCCTGTGGTTGCCAGGGAAACCCCACAGGAACATGGCAGCTGGGAGGGTGGCCAGGGCAGACATTGCCCTCTGCACTGTCTCTTCCACTCACTAGGGGGAAATGAGGAGAAACTGAGGAATGTTAAAATGGGGGGAGGGGAGAGAAAAGCTATTTAATCATAGTCAGATGGGATTGTTTGTTCCTCTGGAGGGACAGAACTTGAGGAGGGCTGGGGTTTGCTTTCTGTGCAGAAAAATGACCAGAGGCAAACTCGAAATGCAATGAAATTTTCCACCTCCCTTGAACCTGCAAATTACTTTTAGAGACTGAAGGGCGTTGAGGTGCATGAGGACCTGGTTTGGCTGGGATGAGCCAGGCCTAAGTACATCAAAATGGGCACAGCCATGCCAGGGGGCAGCTTGGCTCTACGGTGTTAAGGACATAAAATTTTTATGGATAAAATAAGAAGGGGATAAGCTCCATATGCCTGCGCTCATGTGACCTAAACTGTTTTATCAGATCTATATTTATTTTTCTAATTGAAATTCAGGAGACCATTTATTAGACCAGAAATGAGTACACTTCAGCAAACCCAAGGCCTCATGCATTAGCAAATTGCTTGTGCCATTTCTTGAAAAGAAAATACAATATATATTGCTTGGCTACTGCCCTTATAGGAGATTTCCAACCCCCTTTTTTTTTGCACTAAGTAATTAAGAAAGCCATCATTTCTGTGAAATGCAAGTGATTTTTGGGTAGGTGATAACAGTTTTCCTAAAATGCCATTGGAAAAAAGCCAATATTGCATATGCAATGTTAATTTTAATGGTTGGATATATACTGAGTACTTCTTGAATATATAGAAATGTTTATATTATGTTTGTGTCATTGAAGAGTTTTTCTTCAAGATTCAGAGGAGGTGATGGCTGACAGTAGAGCACAGATTAAAATGTATTGCAGACAGTTGAAAGGATGTTTGGCTAAAACTATTAGTATGAAAGGAATGCTGGAATCATTTCCATCTCTTTAGTTGCCATCAGCTATTCCTTGCTGTAGAGAATTTTTATCTCTGGAATGCATGTACTTGAACTCACATTTTTCCTACTTTCGAAAATTAACTTTTTTTCTTTCAATGCAAGTGATTGTACCAAGTTAAAAATATCTAAATATTTATGAAGGTATAGTTTTTGCTATTGGATCTTCATTCAAATCCTTGATTATTGAATGTTCCGAAGCTTTTTTTCTATCTATATATGCTCATCCAAGTCCCTATTACATCCCAGTCATTGCTAGTATTATCAATATATTCAAAACAGTAAAGATTTAGAGCAAATGCAATTAATATAGTCTTGTTGGCTAATTACAACTGTCTCCACTCTTGACAGTGACTATGAAACAATGCAATTGTTTAAACTGATGGAGGTACTTCCTCTTTTCAGTTTGCAAGAAGTGTTTATTTTAATAAATATTTTAATGAACCACTGTAGTTATGCAGGCGAGGTTGGGATTTTTTTGGAGAGGTCTTCAGTTTTTGAAGTCTTTAAAGTAAAATTTTAATAAATATTTTTAAGGGAAAAACTAGATCAATTGGCAGTGAACAGGCTGATGCAGAAATCATGCAGTAGGATAGATAACTTTTTGTTCTTAATCTACCATGATTGTCAGCACATTCTTGCAAATCTCATCTTTGAAGCACCTGTTCATTTCTTAATGATCTCAAAGGGCTGCATCTATGCTGCTCAAAAAAAGAAAGCCAAACCTTGGCGTCAGAGCTAAGAGACAGCAACACACATCCGTGCTATCACAACCATGCTTATTAAATGTTTGTCACTTTAGCAGCTCAGTCTTGGAGAGAGCAAGTCCAGCACACAGCCAGACAACGTTTGCAACTATGCAAATATGAATGATGAGTCCCAATCATTTAATTCCTTCACTGGCCTTCTTTTATTTGTCAGTATAGACATATCTACAGTGTATTGCAACAGATAAGAGAAGACAGTTTGGGTTACAGTGAGATATACATTTTTAGATGGAATTTTAGCTTTGCAGTGCAGTGTTATTCTTTCATAACAAAAATGTATTTAAAAAATCAGTCTTGGCCATTGTGTCACTTATAATAAATGCTTTTGTGCTTTATTACAATTTGGTCTTCCATTCATTGTAGCTATTTGTCATTTTTCATGTTATCACTACAGCTGAGGTTCTTGGATTAAAGGCAAGAGCTACATTTTCTTATAAATCACAGCAGAATGCCAAAATACAGCTCTGACAAATGACATAATACTGACTGCATATATTTTCTGTGAAGTGTGATCTTTTTATACACAATCTTTATGGTCAAATGTCCTTACCGAACACCAGATAATAATGTCTCCTAAAATGTGCTGGTGTTGAATTCCTTTTGTTCAGAGAGTGAAGACTTCATGGAGAAAATAATGAATGTCTCTAAAGGGAAACCTAAGAAACTCAGTATTCTTCATCAGTCAATTTGTTGATTAATTGGATGCTATTGACAAAGGCTTTGTGTACTTAATTTTTCATATTCTCTTGTCTGGTAAAGTTTGAGGCAAACATCATAATTAAAAAATGGAGTTTCTATTTGGGCTCAACTTCTAGTCTTCAATTTTAAAAGGGAATGTTAAAATAGCAAAACAGTATTCCCCTTCACCTCAAACAGGCTGATGATATGAAATTTAGGGGGGGAGAAAAAGAACTGAGAATACGGGACAATAGTCATTGAATATTTTTGCTTGCTTCTGGGCCAACCCCCTCACAAAAGGAAACAAAAGGAGCTTTCTAATACAGTGAAGAATATATATTCTCACAAATCAAGTGAACTAGTTAGTTAGTTCCTTAATATACGAAATATCAGCTTTGTTGGGCAAAGATATTTTAGGTTGTTTTCATAAGTAAATAAGGCTTCCATGTTCACACAGCATGTGGGTGTACATGTCTGTCTGCCCCTCCCAATAACCTTTGAAACCATACACCAATTTGAGTTAAATCTGACATAAAGATACCTTAAAGGTATCGCTTTTATTAAAAGTTCAGTAAAACTAAGTAGCTGGTTAGAAGAGACCCTGTTCATTCAGCCACTGAGGAAAAAGTTTCAAACCGAGTCTGGCCCTTTTGAGAAACCTGAAAATCCACACATGTTGTGCTGGCTGTAGGTAGAGAACCATGTGATTATCTCAAGATTAGCTTTCATTTGAAATTTGCATCCTGTCACACATCTGAAAAAACAAAAACCACAGACAACACCCCAGGAAATAGGATTCATTAATTTGATTTTCCTGAAATTACTGTTGCTTGTATATTTCATAATTCCTTTATCAGATCTGTGCTATTTCTTTACATTAAAAATGTATTTTTATTTTGGTTTTGGTAATTTATTTTGGTAAACTGGGCTTCTGCAGTCTCTTCAAGGTTGAAGGGATCAAACCACAAACTTTTCAAGGAAATGGACTGCACTAAACAGGAGTGATAGATGAAGATTCAATCTGCGCTAAACTTTCACATATTTCAGCCTTTCTAGTAGTACTTTAAGTTTCCCAAATTATCCCATACCTTCATTTTCAAGACATTTTTCTGTGCATTTGCAGATAGTAAGAGCCCCTCTGTTGCAATTAAAAGCAGACAACAGGCTACTCATGATGTTAATAAACGACGGACCCTTTTGCAAGATAACAGCTGGATAAAAAAGAGGCCTGAAGAGGAAAGGTAAGAGAGCTATGAAATACATTTCTTCTGTATTTAGTTCAGTGTGATATGCACATTTTCTTGGAGTGTCTACTTTTTCATGATTGGTATCAACCAGAATTAGATAAATTTCATCAAATACCTATTATTTGCTTATCTTGATGAGATATTGATTGCCTTTTGGAACTCTTAGTCTGCTGGACTTTCACTGACTGTTTGTCTTTGGGACTTTTGAACGCTGAGCATTTAATGAGATGTCAGGCTTCTGCTCTACAAGAAAAATCCCACATTTCATACATTTAGGTTGCAAGAATGCAATCTGACTCTCTTTTTACAAGCATGAAGATTATAAATCTTGACAAGTTCTTTTAGGGAGCTTAAGTGAGAATCAGATGAAAGTTACTGTAGTGAAAACTAGGACTTGTATTACAGTGGAAACCACCTTTAGACCAGGCCCTCATTATCTGGTCCATGAACTGCACATAGAAAGAGATAATTCTTACTCCAAAATGTCTGGAGTCTAATGCATAAATCTGTAGCTGGTGTGGTTGTGGTGGGAGTAGACAGATGTGAAATCTGATTGAGGACAGAAGTCTTTTGCCAAGAATATTCTATCTTTAATATTCAAATTTTAACTAACCATGGTCTTTGTTTTGCTTGAAGTGCTGATGAAAACTATGGAAGGGCTGTGCTTAATCAATACAAATCCCAGGATAGCCTACACAGGTACAGTAGAGTATCTGAAACCTTTTCTAATTATATTCCTAAAGAAAAGAGAGTATCTTTTTACTATATCCCGTTTTTAGCAAGAGCTTTCTTTGTTCAGTTTTATTTTCTATATGTTTCTACTGTAAATCTGACTTAGGGCTCTATAATTGTTAAGTCGATGATTGCAATGGATGAAGGGTTGCATCTGTTGACACCTGGATGGTCTGAAATCCTGTATGATGCGTTAATTCAAGACATATATTGTTTTATTGGTGATGAGTTGTTTAATAAAAACAGTGACCAAAGCAGCATTTCTAACCTTTTTTTGTGGCAGTAGCACAAATGAAAAGGAAGATCAGAAAGCTGTACTTGGAAGATATAGGTCTGATACTACCTTGGACAGGTAGGGCTTTTTTCTGCATGTGTTCTATTTTGTGATTCTCATACCTGTGAGAGGTCTTAAAAATAAAAATGTGAATGAAATCAGTGGAGTTTCAAATTTTGTTATTTATTAAGTTTCTAAGTAGACTTTGAATGATTTTTGCATGAATTGTTAATGAGACAAATGGAAATGTGATTTGAGAAAAGGTTCTTTTGACATCTTGCTCTTCTTTTTATGTGTCAATTTCTGCGTATATTCTTGTCCTCATAAGTATAAGTATCTCTGCACAGATGAAGGATACTCCTCCCCAGTTTCCTGCTTTTCAAACTATAAATCAAAGTCCTATCTCCAATGGTTAAGCACAACATGGCTAAAATCCTAGTTCTCTGCAAATCCTTGCTGGCAGTTCATACCATGACCAGTACAAATGCCAGTATCATATGCTTGTTATACAGATGTTTAATTTGAATGTCCTCTTCAGCCTTGACCTCTGTTAAGACATGACCATGTCTGTATTTGCAGATTCTTTCTGCGTCACATCTTCAAAATTCAGCCCCCATTAACACTTGTTATCCACAACATGATGAGGCTATGAGTACCAGCATTTAAACACATACTGTGGAAAAAGTGCACTTGTTTGGTTGGATCTTAGCACTGTGCAATTTTGTTTGATGATCCTTACTTCTGTTGTAAGAAACAACAAAAAATTTTTACGTAAAATTTACCTTCTCCACAGAAGTCTAAAACAGAATAGGCCACAGCGCTGTGTGATATCACCGCTCCTTCAATTCTTCTACAGGCTGGCGGATCCTTCTGTATTCGTTCACTCATCACAAGGAAGCCATTCTATAACTTCAATTTACCTGTTGCTCTTCTCTGTATCTTTTCTATTTCCATATTAGTCTTTTTGATCTGAGGGTCAAAATCTTCATTCAGGTATTTAAGATAGGAGCACACCTTGTATATATAGGGGAGTATAACAACAGGGTTCATTTGCTATTCTTTCCCTCATACTTCATAATATTGAATTTGCTCTTTTGAGTGCTGCTGAGAATTGAGCTTTCATTTTCATAACATTATCTATATAACTCCAAGACCTGGAGTGTCTCCTGAGTGATAATAGCTGGTTCAGAGATCAATTGTTTTTTTCTTGGCAGACATTATTTTATATCTTTGAAAAGCGAACATCATCTGCCATTTTAGAAATCTGACATGTTAGCAAATGACTTCTGAAAGCCTTGCCAGTTGGCATTTGTTTTGACTACCATGAGTTAGTGTTATTGGCAAGCAACATCATCTCACTTTCCTTCATTTTCAGATAATTTGTGAACACATGGAAAAATGCAGGTCTTGTACAGATCCCTCCTTCCACTCTGAAAAATTGTTGTTTATTCCAAACATTTATTTCCTACTTTTTAACTAGTTATTTATGCATGAAAGGTCCTCCTCTATTACCACGTAGGAGATACAGTTTATTTAGGAGTCCTTAAAGCAAATTTCTATGAAGGTCTTTGGAAGTTCAAGTAGAATCTATCAGCTATGTCACTCTTATCCACATGTTCATTGACTTAAAAATAATGTTTAAGTCTTGATTTTCATGCATAGAAGATTACTAATTTAGAAGTCATACGACAATTCCAGTTTCTACAGTGTTGCTGAACAGCATTGTCTTTTTGTACTCTGTGTCTTTTTGCTTTATTCTGAGATATTAGGAAGTCTGAATTATTTAGGTTGTAAGCTGACTTTGTGTTTTCATATACAAAATTATCTAACATAAAGGGTTCGTAATATTCATCAGATGACAGAGAATATAAAAAAAAGGATTATAGGTGTGAATATAAACTTCTGATAACTAATGCAGAGTATGTCCATAAATGGACTGAACAATGATGGTTCTATCTTGAAATAATCACTGTGAGGAAGCTGCAGTCAAGTTGTTTATTTTTCCTCACTCATCACTAGTCTTCTCAAAACTGTGAAATATAGCCATTCCCAGATTAATTTGTTCACACCCATTGCCAGCAGGCACTTCTGTAAGGGATGAGCATGTGTTCTGTGTCTCCTCAAACTTGCAGCCTAAGGCATAAAAGGGTGTGGTGATTTCTCTTCTATTAGCACGTTTTTCTAGCCCGCAGTCAAATTTGGTACTTCCGCTTCCTCTGTGAAGGATGTTCTCCACCAGGTACAATTCCCTTATTTTCTTATAAATTATTTTTGGCAAGCATAACCACAGTACAGAATTCTCCAAGCTTAGAATAGATCAGTTTGCAGAATAGCTATATTGTTCAGTGGCCTGTGTGAAAAAGAAGCATTATTTTTTTTTTTTTCGTGTTCAAAACTGAAAGGCAGAGTTGAAATGGAGCATGTTTCTGGAATGTAGAATAAAGTCTGAAGGACTGCTCCTAGTAAACAGTTCTTACGTTGGTATTGGAGACCTCTCAGAGCTGTTTCCAGAATTATTATAAGTCATGTTGCCTATATGGAAAATAGTTTTTGTCGAGCTAAGATGCTGTAAAATGGTAGTCTTCTATCCTGCACAAGGTCTTTAGGAGTTACCCGCTTTCAAGCCAGAGATTGGAACATCTTTCCAGAACTCTGCTTTGTATCTTTTCTGGCCATGACTAATATCCCAGCAGACAAGCATTTAAAGAATTCGGATCTATCTGGATGAATGTGTCTTCAATAGCAAGTTTTCAAAAAGGCAAAATAATCATTAAAATTCTAATGAAAAAAAAAAAAAATCCAAAATAAACTGTCTGAGGAGTATAGCAGTAATTTTGAGTTCTCTGTTTCTTGTGAAAATGTGACATAACTAAAAGCCGTTTTAAGTACAGCTTTTTGCTTTCTGGGTACTGCCATATCCGCGTTCAAAGGCGGTGTTTAGTATGAATTTTGCCTAACCCAATATCTACAAAATTTGAACATCAGTTTCAGTATTAGGGACCTGGGAGAGATGTTGCAGATGGCTACATGCAATTCCACCATTTGCTGTAAGCACAAGAAAATACCAAACATAGTTAAGCTGTTAACAGAAATCCATAGTTTGATGGCAGTAGGTGCACATATACTTGTACTGGCATGTAGAGCTACTCGTCATAACTCAGACAACAATTGCATTGTGCAGATAATCACAGACAGCCTTTCTGGATGGGTGGAAAGATTTTATTTATCCATTTATTTCTGTCTTATTATTAGCAACTAACTACATATTTGACAAAAGATGGGAGAGACTTTAAAAATCAAATAGTGGCAATGCTATTTTTTCAAGTACTAAATGCTACTAAGTCCAGAATAGCTTCCAGGAAGAGTAAATCCCAACTGCATTTATAGCAATTAGAGCCGAAGAGATAGGAATGAAGGAAACGAGACACTTTCCCTGTCTACTTTATTAATAATCTAATCATTTAGAATGGTAGAAATTATTAGAAAATGAACTTAAATCAAAACAGAAACCACTGTTCAGTCATAGCATGAACCTGTTTTGCACATCTTGAGCACTACATACAGTATTTCACTTATGCAAAGAAACTACAATAAAACCAGAAAAAAATAAAGAGAAAGGTGAGAAAGGATGATCACAGGGATGAAATAGCTTTCATATGTGGAATGTCTGAGGAGACAAAGTTACCTCAACTTGGAAGTGAGTGATATAGTGAAAGAGAGTAAAGAAGGAATATTTCCTGTTTGGTGCACTGTAAGAATGAGGAGATACTGTATGAAATGTTTAAGTAATGATTTAAAGGGGAAAAAAAAAAGAAAAAAAGAAAAATGAAAGAAAAAAAAAAAACACCACTTGTTTTTCCCTTAACATATCTATTAACTGTAGGAGTCACCACCACAGGATACTGTGGAGGTCAAAATTTTAAATTGGTTCAGAAAAACATCAGGTGGGTAAACGGATCATTGATCCAAAGGTGTCTGTTGGAGACAGCATTCTGGGTGCAAACAGAGGACTTTCTTCAACCACTGCTTATCAGAAGCTGAAAAGTTGTACGAGGAGGAGTTAACATTATCTTTACCTTTCTTTATCTTTTTTCAAAGCTTCTTCTATACTGGACAGCAGTGGAGTAGGATGGCAGGTGGACCCTTTAAGTCTTTAAAATGAGCAAGTACAGAACTAACGAAAGTAGTGTGCTGAAATTTTGGAAATGTGAAATGAGGCGTGAAAGAAATGCTGGTTCACTGGGTAGCAGTCAATTAGAAGCGCTCATATTTGCATCTGTAGTAATGCTAGCAAGTTTAGTGAGAGAGACCTCTAGTGATCCTTCAAGTAACTGTATCTGCCGGTCACAATCACAAGCTGCCTATGATACGAGATAGTTATTTACACAATTAAATTAAAGATTTGAAAAAAGCACAGAGCACATGCTGGTGTGGATTGTGTCCCAGATGGCCTTTGAAAGATTTTCATTAAATGCAACGGTATTCTGTGATACTTAGCTGAAGGCAGGATACAAAATGTTTTGTAGATAATATTAGATAATAGGATAAATTATTTTGTATCTATAGCTTAAATTTATAAAAGATCTAGAGTGTGTATTATAAATAATTTCTGTGTTTTTGGCAGAATTCCAGCCAGAAGTGATACTGATAAAATAAATAAGTCTCCAACTCTGAATAATAAGGAAAACAACAGGTATGAGCTTTGGAAACTTTATCATCTAAGTTTTACTTATAATTTCTTATGTGTCATGTATCATTTATCACGCATCATCGTCTAACTATTATATATTATCATAACTTCTAATTACATATACATACCAAGAATATATAGAGAAATAATTTGTATGGCATATGGCCTAATAGTAGGCTTTATTTCACCACCTGACATCTGGAATGCAGACATCCACCTCTAGGTTATCATAGACTTTGTAGCCAGTGAGGAGAAAAAGGGTATTTTGGAGGACAACTCATCTGATATTTCTCAAATATTTTCTTTAGAATAAGAGGAATTTTCCTTAGAAATACTTATTTCTCCATATATATTAAAAGAGAGACCAGCTCAGATTATACATTTAGTCAGCATAGCGATTCTTGAAGAGACACAGATTTTTAAATACAAAAAGAAAGAAAGAAAGAATAAGAGTGTTTTGAAAACTATTAAGTGTGGGTATATTCTAAAGCTCTACATTTCTTTGCATTAATTCTACCAAATATACTACATATTTCTGAGGGAAGACTACATGGAAAAATTATAATTAAGGTTTTTCGGTGGGAAATGCCATTGAACAGTGCCAATGGAAAACTTGAGTACCAAAACATGAAAGTACTTTTTTGATAGACAGCCTAACTGATTTTCCCAGTGGAAAGGTTTTCTTTTGTCAGAAGGTCAGTCTTTTGTTTAAGAGAGGTTGAAACTAATTTTTAATTTAAAATGTGAGTACAAGATCTTTGACGTGTTGTTAAAAAAGTTGTTAAGATTCAGAGATGGCCACTTTGTATGTGTAATATGACTACACAACACTGAAAATTTTTTTTCTAAAGAGCTTACAGCTCCTACCTAATTGAAATTTTAATTTAAATAATGAAAGTCAGAAGAGCTCAACCACCATACTTATAAATGTAAAGGGACAAATATACTTCTGTGTGTCTTCATCAATGTCAGTGGTGTTCTATCAGTAATAAATTCCACTGAATATAGTTGCTAGTGAAGACTGAGCGCAGCAGTTAAATGTCATCTTGTGAAGTGTTGACATATAATTCTGAAGAGCAAATTAGTATCTCTGGCATTTGAAGTTCAAGTGAGGTCATTCTTTTAAATTATGATTTTGCACCATTATGTTGTAAATCATAGTGATGCTGACACATAAAACACCACATAGATTGGATTTTATGTTATTTTGTCCAGACATGATTTTTTAATAGAAAAATGAAGTTGGACTTAAGTCAGACTTAAATGGTATATACTTTTTCCTGACAGAGAGCAATAAAATAATTTGAAAAGCTCTGTGCTTCGGTTATTCTCATTACATCAAGAGTTGAAGAGGACAAGACAATAACTTTTTGATAAACTTTATGAGAAAAATCACTGACTTGCAATTTATATAGTAAGAAGTATGAAGAATACTGTCTCCTTTTACAGGCATATCATAAAATAGAGCAGCATTGACATAACTGAATAAGAAATATAAAATTCAAAGTATGAAAAATAAAGATATTAATATTTCATTGGTTGGAGACTGACGCGTCGGTAGAGAAGTCAAGATTTTAAGAAATCAGAAATTATTTTGGATATCAAGTAAAGACACATCTGTTCTCTAAACATCAGAATCCTTTAAGGTGTCCCAAACCTGTGTCCTTGGAGGTATTTCCAAAATTTCAGCTGGAATGTATAAACATAGTCATACCATTTACCATACACAGTTGTGTAATTTTGATAGTAGAACTATGCTTTATTATCATTGGTTTTTTTCATTTAAAATGATACACTCTTGAAGATTAATGAATTAATTAAATATATTTCCTTAACAGACGATCTTGGACTCCTAATGCATCATCCACAAATGCTGCTGTGACTTCTCCAATCAAGAAAAAAAGGTATTCATTACCACCATTGCTTGGTTGCCAGAGGATATATAGCACTCTATTAAACCTCAGTAATGTATCACAATTATATAAAAAAAACATTATCAACTCTCTCCTCTAGCATGCTCCAACTGCTCAGCAAGCTTCAAGAATTCATCTTTTACATGCTCTGGCTTTTTCCATGGGAGTACTGTGTTGGAAGGTTGTCTCTGGACAGCCAGTTTTGTGAATCTGGTGGACAGAGCACAACAGATGCTAACTCTGCTGCAGCCCCTAACCCAGCTGGCGTATGCCTTTTCAGTGTCTAAATTTAAAGCACTGTAGCTCACTGTAATTGTGACCAGGTGAAATCTCTAATGCCAGACTTGACCCTGTGCTACTGCAGTACATACGAACCACACTAAGGTTTGCTGCATGATATGCAGCTGGCTTTAAAAATTTGGATTTCAGATAGTATTACCTGGGCAAGAATAAAAACAGGGTGTAGAAAAAGAACTACATTTTTAATTTAAAATGTACTGCTGGTGATAGCCATATTTTTACGCATCCTTCCCAGCCACAAATCCTATCCATTTGTGATTTTCTCTTCCATATTTCATGCATGAAAATTGTGATCAGTAGAATTATGAAAGTAGAAATTAAAATGCCATTATTTTCTTATTAACCATCCTGCTTGTTCAGAGGGAGTTTATGCTGTTTTCAGCCCACTAGTTCTATTCAAGCTCTTTGGAGATGTGAAAGGCCATCACTGAATTGCACTGTTTATGATGCAATTGCTTTTTCCTCACAAACAATTGCTGGATTGATAGTTTTTAGGGGAGAAAAAATAATAGAAGAACTGAAAGTGTTTGTGATGTTTATGTGACCCTAATACCAGCCTGAATGTGTTTCTTGGGTTGATACCTGACACTGTTTCCGTTGTGCATTATATTTGGTTCTCCTTCCCATGAATGATCCATTTATTTGTACTATTCAGGTTATAGAAAAGACCACCTAGAGTCAGAGAATACATTTTTAACAACAATAATTAAAATTACTATATTATTTCCAATTCCATTAAGTTGTCTGGGAAAAAATGGCCTAAAAAGTATTTGTATGCAGTATTTCAAAATATTAATTATTTAAAAAATATTCCAGGTATTTCTACATCACTTCTGACATTCTAGCATTCATAGTATACTGTTCAGCCCCATAGCATTAGACTAATACTCAAGAATTTATTTGTTAACACTGACAGGCAATCTTGGATGCCTCCCCCAGTTTCAAGTAGTAAGACGACAACAGAAACAGTGGAAACCAAACGGTGAGTACTGATGATCACTAGTTATTTCCTAATTCTTGGTTCAAGCTGCTTTGAGGAGTGAGCTAATAGGTCAGTTCTTTGAGGGACCAAGTTTGATGAGTAAAATGGCATGGTAAGAGAAAGTATCCCATGCCTAAATACTTGCTTGGGCTCTTAGGAGCTTGATGCCCAGCATTGACTGAGGTCCGAGTATGTGAAGTGCCAGTGACTTGAGGTTGCATGAGTGCTCTCAAAGTTTTTTGACAATGATTGTATGCTTTCTTCATGGTTTTTCTTTGGACTATTCCAGTTAGCTCTCCTGAAGACAAATCTGCTACAGACCGACTAGCCATAAGGGCAGGAATTTATTGGTGCCATTTGGTCTGACAGCCAGGGGCTAACCCCTGGGCCGTTTTGGTTAACAGTGTGCACAAAACCTCAAGATCTGCTTAGTCAGCTCTCAGTAAGGTATCCAAGAAAGAGTTTAGAAGATCAAGCTAAAGTTACTTGCAGATGAATGTTTAACATTCATTTCTAAAGTTCTGGTTGCTTTCTGGCAGATGAGAAAGAAAACAAGGAACATTTCTTGTGCTCTCATCTAAAAGCAGAATATGGATGTTTTAAAATATTAATGAATGAACTTTCATGATATACTTTGCTTAAGTCCCTTATTTGCTGCAGCATGGCCTTGTGCTTCCCTAGTTTTAATCTGGGAAATTTCCAACATTGGTCTCGTGCATACCAATGATGAAAATTAAATGAAACAGAAATGAACGGATACTTTGCTGTGTTAGGTAGAATTCCTTTGCAGACCCTGGCCTAGGGATTTTATGGAATCTCTGTCACTGGAAGACTTTAGGATGAATCCTTAAATCCAAGTTTAGCAATTATTTTTAATCTTATTCTGGGTTTACTACTGTCCATGTGTTTGGCCAAGATTCAAAGTCACTTACCACCCAGCAGAAAGATAGCTCTTAGATGCTAAAGTTTATTTTATTTAAAATAAGTTTTTACTAGATATTTTTAATATGTCAACTGTGATGGATTCATCTGGCTTCATTTCAATATCTCACTGTGATCATGGTAATTTTGAAAGCATAGGATAGGATGCATCCTCTACGTGGCATCTGCCCAGCTTCCAACAAAACCCTGGGACTCCTCTGTCCTTCTCAAGACTAATTATCTACTTACTCCTCTACTCTCATAGTCCGAGAAGACCAAAATACAGGCATATTCTTTATGAAGCTTCCTGGATCATCTAACAATGATGTCACTGAGGGCAGTTGGTTAAACAGCGATGAGCATTAAATGATTAATTAGTTTATCTTTTAAAAGTGCTTTGAAGATGTGAAAGCTATTTCAAATTGTGAATATTACTATAACTAATAATAGTCATCAAAGCAAAGCCTTTTACTCGCCTGCGAGTTTCAGGAAATAAAGTACTGTGCATAGATGCTAATAACCACAGTTTTATAAGGTCACTATGAGTCTTAATGACAGGTGGAGCAAAGACCTGCGTCTTCTCTTCAAGTACAAGAATGGCCAACTGTTCTGTTATCCTCAGAAAGGGAGTTCAGCAATCATGAGTCTGTGGGGTTTTTTTTGGTCAGGGTTTATTATTTACTTACCTTTTCTGATCCTGAGACCTGATTCAAGCATGATGTAAACTTCTAGAGTGCTTTGTCTCAATTCCAAGCTGATTAAGCACACTTTACAGAGAAAAGAAATTGCAACTGAAGCTAAGAATATAAGCAGCTCACTGCAACTGAGTTTTTTGATTGTGAATTGTGTGCTAAAAACAAAATACTATTGATCAGAGTGATTGACTGGAGAATGTTAATTGAAGAATGATCATCTTAGTAACATATAAAGAATATGTTTAGAATTTAGTATTATGCTACTTGAGTTAAATATGTTATGCTCCGCATTAAGAAACAAAAAACCCTACCATCTTGGAAGGAACAAAAAGTAAAATTTATTGCTGTTGATTGATCTAAAATCTTGCAAAGTGCTTCAATACTAGCATTTTTCTACTTGGTTTCTTAAATGTTTACTCTTTTCTTTCTTTAGAACCACGTCAGAAAACTCAGAAGCTCCAATGACGTATGTCTTGCTTACTTCGCTTCTTAGTAGATTTAGAAATGCAACACACTTCCATGCACAAACCTTATTATTTTACATTTATTTATAATACAAAGAGTGTATAATTTGCCTGGAAGTGTTCCTGTTGATGTCACAAAAGCACATGAAGAATACTTACTTCCTTCACAAATGTAGTTATTTTCACATAGCTTAGCACATTTAATTGGATATTTATTCAAATTGAAAAACCAACTGTAACTGCAGAAAAAATTAAAAACTGCTTCACAATTTTAGTTCCACAGTTATGTATGTTGCTAATGCAAATATTCCTTTATATTAAACTGATGCTCTAAAGAGAGAGTGAAAAAGAGACCATGAGCAAAGTGAAGAAAAAGAAAGTGGTAAATTAAAAAGCTGTGCACTTGCAAAGGCTTGTAATAGAAGGTATTAACATAAGACGAATTGATGTAAACTACTTTAAACTTATTTGAGTGTCTGCAAAGGTTGCTCTAATTTTAGAAAATAAATTTATTAAATTAATTCATTAACTAAAGGTACATTTTGCATGGCCTAAATTAGGAGAAGATTACTTAACGAACCTGTAATTTCATGGCTTATAATTAAGACAGCTACAAAACTTGTCATGGCTTAGTTGTCATCCTAATAGAAAGATTCTCTAAAGCAGCATGTTAACTCTCATATCCAACTGTATCACCCACCTTCTCCCTTTCTGGTACTTTGTTATAATTTTAAAATTAGTGTAGTGACCAATCTGACTGTTTACACAAATATGTAAAAATAAGAAAGTATATTTGTTTTCTTATTTAGTTTTTTAAAAATAAGTACTTTGGTAAATAAGTAAAATGTTAGTCTTCCCTAAATAAGTAAAATGTATTTAGTAGGTAGTAGAAAAGTATTTAAAAATTCTTTTATTACTAAAATATTTTTGAAACACTAAAGAAACTCCACTTTATTACTATATCCATACTAGCAAAACAGCTAGTCTTGAATACTAATTTTTTAAAAGGCTCAGTGGATGCAGTAATCTCGTGAACTAAAGCATTACACATTTATATATTTATATCCTTTTTATATATATGATATAAATAATTCTTTATCTATTTTATCTCTCTATATTATATATCCATGTAAAGAAAAAAACCAAAAAAGTTTCTCAAAGAAAATTTCAACTCACTGAGGTAGCACTTGTATGAAATGTAACATTTACAATGATAACCCATTTAAATCGTATAATGTGCTTTCAAATATCTTCTTGTACATTAAGTATGTTTTCACCATTCATATTGCAGGGCTGCCTTTTCGTCAGAACAGGTGACCCCACAGAAATCAAAGACTGATGTGGATGATCCAGCTACAGCAAGGTAACATAAGCAGATATAATCAAAACAGTGTTCTGATAAAGATTGATAAATGTGATATTAAGTACTCAATTTATTTGATTTCCATATTTGATAGTTCATTTGGACACGGTGTGTGATAAATGCAGCATTTATCTAGTCCTAACAATTGGTCTAGAAGTACAAACTTTGAGTTCCATCTCATTGACTTGCTAAGTTATCACAGATGTTTCATTTTTCATTCTTTCAGTTCATCTAGCCTCAGTCTTAAAGAGTGGCATATAGATAGTTGCTGCAAATGATGCTGCAGATGAATTGCAGAAGTGTGGATTATCTAGTATGTTTTCTTTGGGCTTCAATAAATTGTGGGAGAGGTAGTATTTACACACCACTAGCTACATAAAAAGTCCCAACTTGTGCATTGCACTGTTAGTATTTGAAATAGTAAAAACCCAACATATACCTTTTAGCATGACAAAATTAGAACGTTTAAACAGATGGACTTGTTCTTGTGGTATGAGTTAGATGGCATATGGAGTAATGTATCTTGGAAAGTGTACAGAATTCCACCAATAGTTTTCATGGTAAAGACACAGAAATGTTGGGGTTTTTTTCACTGAAAATCCAGCAAATTGTGAGATTGTCTGTTAATGGAGATGTTATATTTTTCAAAACAATCATTAATATCTGTGCAAAAAATTTGACTCCGTGATCTAGACCACAATAAAATGCCTGAATATGCAATTATGAAGTGAGTGAATTAGAGGTAGATTTCCAGATACGCACCAATGATTATGATAGCTCATTTTGCAGTTTTTACCTGGAAATATTAAATGGTGCAGACACAAAAATTGGCTTAAATTAGCTAATTTTATTTAATTTGATTAATGAAGTACAGTTTTCTGAGGTGTGAAGCCACAGCCTATATTATTTTGAACAGTGCTGCCATCCCCCAAAGCCCCTAGTATGTAAAAAGAGTACCAAATAATTAAGAAAAACATCCAAAAGATGTCTGACAGTGTAATCCCCAGGAAAAAAAAACAGTGTTTCAGTGAAACATTTGCCTGTTAACAAACGTGGGAGATCTTAGAGAATTAAATACGCCACTGTATTAACTAGGGAGGTCACAGCCATTTTTCACTCCTACAGGCTTGTTAAGGTCTTACTTAATCCCCACCCTCAATCAGTTCACATTCATCAGCCCCCGGTGGCTCTCATTACCATACCAAGCTTTGTATTCCCATCTCTCCATTGGTGGAGAGCTGGAGGAATATTTTACTGGTCTACAAGTTTCTATGGCAACATTGAGCTGCTACAGCTATTTGTGTCAGTATATAAACTATAAGTAGCCTGTAATCTTAGTGGGCAAAATTCAGCCTTTTCTACTCCTGCTATAATTTCTTTACATTTGGCTCATGCTTCAGATGTCATCCATCTGCTGCTGATGGGTTATCTTCACAAAACTATAGATTTTTGTTAAATTTACACTAACCGAAAATGCATTAAGCAGCTGTCAGCCGAAGTGCCGTTTTTCTATTAAAGACGTCATATAAATACTACACTTCTGGCAAAACTGATTGTGCCACACAAGGGAAGTAGGCAGTTATGTGAAAAGTATTTCTAGTAACATCAACTTATGAGAAAAATATTTTATCTTACATCCTTTCATTTCCTATATTTCTACTTAGAATGGAAAGATTTTCAGGTCATGCTTTTTAAAGTGATACTGAATTGATTATTTGTCTTTCGCTTAGCATTCTGATAGGGATGTTAAAGGCAAAATTAATTAATTTCAGTATAAAATAAGGAGGAAATTGCGATTGGTTTTCTATCAAACTGGTCAGTAATAAAAGGAAAATCTTTTGGAAGGGATTTGTCCAAAAAGGATGTCACATACTATCTCTTTTGGCTAAAAGTGTAAGCTTCACTGTGTACTGTTCCATGCAAAGCTTAATACTGATTCTGTTAACGTAAAAAGCAATTTTTGCATTGTTTTCATATACAGTTAGATGTGGCATCCATCTTAAAATATAGAGTATACAATAATATATATAGCATATCTGGACGCATGGACAAATGGACCTCCACCTTCTGGAGATGATTAACAGAATGAAATAGGCATCTTATGATTAATTAGGACATCTATAGGTACCCTATACAACATAATTAGGCTAAGATCCAGAAAAAGTAAAGATAACCACTGTCTAATAACTGTGTATTTTTCAGATCATAATAGGTTGTCCTCAAATCAGGTCTCTTGGAATGTTACAAAGGCAGCAGCATATGAGCACTGCACTGGATACATACAGAGACATTTTTCTGATTTACTCAATGGGTCTTTTATTCATTGCTTATCAAGTTCTTTTTGTGTTTTATTTCCATTTCAGAGGACATCCGAGATTCTTACTCTGCTTTTTTCCATTACAGAATTGTAGCAACCATTAAATGCAGGTGTTTAAAAAACTGAATTTTTTTAAACAACCATGTTCTGTGGGCAGTCTTGTTGAACCGATTCAATAATCCCAAGGGTGTTTAACACAGCTTTAGTCAATCTTTCATTAATGATTATAGATAGGAAGCAAAATATGTATTTCTGTAACGTGCTTTTATATGGCGTTGACTTGTATTCAACTACACTGCTGCCTTGCATATGGTCTATACAAAAAGTGACAGTATTTGGCACAGTGGGACACATTTACCAGTGCAGCAACAAAGGTATTACCACCAAAAGGTGCAGAATAATCAGAAAGTCATATTTCCAACATTTTATAAATTGTAGAAGTAATGAATTTATCTTCTATGTTGCATAGATAGATCAGAATTTGTGTTGGACATATTCGAGGAGAAGCTTTTGAGGTGATAATAACAGGGGCTATATGAGAACTTAGAGAGAGATCTCACTCAGCTCTTAAAGCATCCGTAGTGAGATTGTCTTCTACCAGTGAATGACTATTAGTCTGTAGGGACATGGCATATTGTAGAAACTTTTACATGAGTATGTCTTTTTGGCATGCTGTCTACAGCACAGCTAGGTTGAAGAAAATGTCTCAGCTGTGTATTTGTATGCATGCGGGTGATAAAGGCAATTTCTAGGGAACAGAAACAAGGAACTAGAATATTTCTCTGACATAATTAAGCAGCTACTATATTCTTGGCTCTTTAGCATTTTATTTTCTATAAAGTACAGTACACTGAATATTAGTTCCGTACAGGCTTTTCTTATACTGTACAGCATAATCCACTATAATTGCTCCTGTCAGATAGTAGTAAATTTAGACAATGTTGTAAATACATTTGTATTATGCTCTTTTTTAATGATATTCCTATTTGACCTGAGATTATAAATCATAGAATAGTTTGGGTTGGAAGGGATCTGTAAAGGTCATCTAGTCCAACCTCACTGCAATGAACAGGGACATCTTAAATTAGATCAGGTTGCTCGGAGCCCCGTCCAACCTGACTTTGAATGTTTCCAGGGATGGTGTTGCCAGTTTTCATTAAAAAGACCATGAAAGAATAACACATTAATTAACCGTGCTCTTGTAATGAGGACACATATTTCTGTGGCTACCAACATCTGGCAACTTCGAAGAGCGGAAAAAATATGATACAGATTTTTTTCAAAATTATTTTAAAAAATGAGTAAATTGGTATTGGCTTGGAATTTTCCAAACCTTTGGAATTAAGTCCATCATGTCAAGTCTCCTAAATGAACATTTATTGATAAAACTTGCCTTGTTATAGAGCAGCAAAGAGCACAAAACTGAGAGAAAATGTAGGGGCATTCTGAGACACTGGCCGATTATGTGTTCCCATTACATGAAAAAGAGGAATCTCGTCTATGGAGAGAGATAGGCAATTCCAAACAGCCACTAGAAACATCCTAGAGAATTATCTTAGGATGGACTAAAATTTACATGACCAAAATTAAAAGGTATGACTCCCACACCAGGTATTCCTGCATGACCTTTCCATTGTGATGTCTTTTTTATTTGCTTTCATTTTTAGTGAGACCTTCAGGAGACCTCTAAAATATTCTGTAGGACACTTGTGTCACTCAAAAAATGTTGGAATCATGGACACTAAAACAGAACTCATGTAGGCATACCCATAATTCAGTAGTCATAACTGCAACCAGATCTTGCTTTGGCTACAATGCCAATTTTTTTCCTTATGGTAAAGTGAAGTGGCTTTAAACATTCTAAATTGTTTTTGATAGTACAAATTAAGACAGTCATTTTAGATTATACATTTTTGCGTTTCAGCAGATGGCAAAAATATTAATTTACTTTCTAGTGACAGGGACCTTCTGCCCATTCAGTGGAATGCTAGTTTACAGCTTTTCTGCACGTTGATATGAATGATTTGCTGTTGCAGAGCTTATGTGAAGAGATCCAAGCCCATTATTCCTAACTGAAAAGTTAATACAGTGTTTACAGGGTCATACATATCCTCCAAGCAAAACTGAATAGATTGTTGTCATTTCTTCAGTGATCTTTCCCAGTCCACGTCCTATAAAATGTTCTGATCAACAGCTTTTTCCTCTGCATTTAACTCCAAAATCCTCTGGGATAAGAATTACACTGGTTTTGGCACAGTATAAATTGGCTTTTACAGTTGACTGCAGAGCTCTTCTGTTCCCTCATCCTCGGCTATTATTGATGAAAGGTCTGAATGAGGACTCCTGGCACTGATTAGCGAGCGTAGAAGTGTGGAAGGAAATGCACCCTGCTTCAGAATAAATGCCACTCTTTTCTCAAAGAACTTCTTTATTCGTTCTCAGTTATACATAACAAAGTCTGATATAAGGACAGTAAAGGAGCCATGGATGGCAGATCAAAATTCAGATGAGCCCATGATGTTAAGCTTTATCCAGTGAGATGCCTGACATAATTAATATATTAGAATCACAGAATCATAGAATAGTTTGGGTTGGAAGAGACTTTCAAAGGTCATCTAGTCCAACCTCCCCTGCAATGAGCAGGGACTTCTTCAACTAGACCGAGCTGATCAGACCCCACTTCAACCTGACCTTGCATGTTTTCAGGGTTGCGGCATCTACCACTGCCCTGGGCAACCTGTGCCAGTGTTTCACCACCCTCATTATAAAAAATGTCATCCTTATATCTAGCCTAAATCTGCCCTCTTTCAGTTTAAAGCCATTCCCCCTTGTCCTATCGCAACAGGCCCTGCTAAAAAGTCTGTCCCCGTCTTTCTTATAAGCCCCCTTTCAGTACTGAAAGGCCACAATAAGGTCTCCCTGGAGCCTTCTCCAGGCTGAACAACCGCAACTCTCTGAAGCTGTCCTCATAGGAGAGGTGTTCCATCCCTCTGATCATTTTTGTGGCCCTCCTCCAGACCCACTCCAACAGGTCCATGTCTGTCTTGTGCTGAGGGCTCCAGAGCTGGATGCAGTACTCCAGGTGGGGTCCCACCAAAGCAGAGTAGAGGGGCAGAATCACCTCCTTTTCCACAGGGCTGCTCTCAATCCCTTCATCCCTCAGCCTGCGTTGATTCTGGGGGTTGCCCCGACCCGAGCAGAGGACCTTGCACTTGGCCTTGTTGAACCTCATGAAGTTCACATGGGCCCACTTCTCGAGCCTGTCCAGGTCCCTCCGGATGGCATCCCATCCCTCAGGTGCGTCAACTGCACCACTCAGCTTAGTGTTGTCTGCAAACTAGTACAGACTTGGAAGGGCCATTTGGCAGTCAGTTGTTTTTGTCTTCTTCTGTACTGATGTGACTAGGTCAGAAATGCCCTGAACGTTTTAGCCAGACTTCATTAGTGTGGTGTTTGCATATTCAATCATGTCAGAAGAAGAAGCTTTTGATCAGAATGCTTCGTAGGAGGTCAGCTGGGAGAGATCACTGAAGAAAGGACAACAGGTATAACTTGTTTGGTATCACATTTACAATATTATATATATCTTATAATATCATCTGCTAGAAACAGGGGGTGATGTCAACAGTTTTTATAATCCTGCTCAGAGCTTTTAATCAGAAAACAGATGGAGGTCTATTAAAAATACCGTGTATGACCCCTTTAATAGATCTGCCTCTGGATTGCTGCTGATGATACTGATGATGACAGAGTAAGCAGATGTGAAAACTCACTGAGTATCCTGGGATTTGACATGAAGTGTCCCACTGATTAAAGACATTATAGCAAATCTGAAATTTGTGTTGTCCTTCAGTTTTCTGGTCCATAAAACAACACGTGTCCAGGATCAACTTCAATTTGGCCTCAGCATAAGAACAATCAGAATAATGTAATCAAACTTCTAAAAATCTATTTTTGATGATTGTTTTCTTCATTGCCTTCAGAATTGCAAATACAAACATTAGAAAGCTTTTCATTGCTTTCATCAAACAATCAATAACATCACTAAAGCTCTTTTTGTAGGCATGACTCATGTGTTTCTCTGCCATTTGAAACTTTATCTGAGTGTTTTCAAGAAAACCCCCCCACTATTAGCTGTGCTTGAATGTCTGGATGGGATTCATTTGTGTTTTACTTTTTGATGGTGATCTGATTTGTCACCAGTTAAACCAGAATTACAGAACTATTATCCACTTGAATAAGCGAGATGCACAAACATATCTGACAGAGCAGAAGGCCTGAAAAGTATTAGGGTGAACTGAGTCAGAAATCAAATGCAGACCAAGAGTCAAAGCAAAATGTAGGCAATTTCTCTGGGGTTTTAATACACAGCATAAAAGGAAAAAATCATATTTTGTGATTACATCATACATTCATTTGTATACTTTTAAAGACTGAATATGTCTATAGGTCTTTTATGCACGTAAAGACTTTTATGCACTTAAAGACTTCTAAAGGAAGTCTTTAGATGCCTAACATTAAGAAAATTAGATAACCCAAAAGATATTTTTTTTGTGAAAGAAGGAACTTTTCCTGATATTGACTCAGGATCAGAGATATTAAGCTTTTGAAATTTAGCTAATTTCTGGAAAGCTTGTCACACAAGCCCTAAATAATTTCCCTTTTTGTTTGTGTCTGAGAGGCACAGCAATCCAAGATATGGCAGAATAGGAGTTTCTGGTAAAACTAAGCTATAAATTGTGCATGCAGCCTGCCTTGACAGCTTTTTCTAAACCTGCTTTACTTATCTTCTTTGCTAGCCTTTTATCCTGCTGGACTCTCTTCATTAGTTGTCAAATTTCTAATACTATTTTACACAAGCAGCTAGAGGCAAAATAGCAGGCAGCAGCAGCAAAGTTCATGGTTAACGGCTTTATAGCATGAGGCCCACAGTGGCCCAGTTGCACATAGGTTTTTCTGCCCTTCAAAGTGGGGCTTTCTTGTAGATTCATAGTGCTATTTTAAGCATTTTTCTGCAAGGGGATGTTAAAGGCAGAATAAACTTTTTTTTCTGGAGGTGGTCATTTACAAAGGGAAAAGTAAATGAATCGATAGAATGGTCTTCCATACTTCAATGATGGTAACAAGCACACCTAGGTCTTAATCTAAGTCTTAATGATTTTATTTTAGAATAAATTCATTAATTTTGTCAATACTTGATCCTTTTGTACAAAACGTGATACTAAGTCCTCTGTAATGCTGTTCCAAATATTTTTATACAGAATACTAAAATATGTATTTGTTATCCTGATTTAGGTGTTCCTATAAAAAATTCCAGTTATGTCCTGAGGCTGTGTTAAAGTATTTCATCTTCTTGAATTTAAGAGCAAACAATATATTCTCCTCCTGGCAGGCTGTCTGACCTACCTCATTCTCATCCATTTCGAAAAATACTCACCCTAGGCAGAATGTTCACAGTGATGTAATGGCTGTCTCTGAAAATACTATGCTTGGAGGTGGCATCCGTTGGAATGACCTATGAAAAATGTCATCATCCATTACAAGTCACCTACCATATTTGAAAGATATTTTCCCCAAGTTTGTCTAAACTGCTTTGTGTAGAAGTTTTATGCTGCTGTTTTCCATCATCATCTATATTTTTTAAAATTGTTGACAAATTTAAGAAGAAGTAATTCAACTCAGAAAGCCTTGGACACTGAAAAAGTTTATGTTTTCAAATGACAGTTATACCTGCAACTAGAAAGACTTCTCCACAACAGCCTTTCACTGCATGTGATATTCTGATATTCCAGGAGCTTCTTTAATGTATGAATATATAGGTTAGTCTCTTCCCCACTTTAATACCCGACATCTCTTTTAGAAGTATTAGAAAAGGTATAAATTTTATTGCTGATTGTTAGCATGCTAACAGCTCTCAAATGAAACCTAAACTGAAATTCTGTTTAGGCTCTGTATCGCACATAATTATTAATTTGAGACTGGGTTCTATGGTGTTGTCAATACTGGTGCCCATTGTGTGCTATTGCTAAAGTAAATGTAGCTTTGCTAATAATGACAGATCAAAAAAATCAGCAAAAGTATGCCCTGAACTTAATCACATAAATTCTGATTTATCCACTATGTCCTACAGCTTGCCCTATTTTACATGTTATATATAAATAACAGCTCTCAGACTCTAATTTTAGTCACTAATAACCTGAACGATGCTTGAACCAGTAGCTTGAAGTTGCATATCCTATGACCTCTCCTTTGCACTAGCCAACCATCTCAAGGCAAAGACCTTGCAAGACGTCAGCCCCGATTACTTGTTGCAGTTGTGTCAAGCAGATGTTTCAAGAGGGTGAAAGTTTGAGAAGTGTTACTAGTGCAATAAATTAATATCTTAGAATCATAGAATTGTCTAGGTTGGAAGAGACCTTTAAGATCGTTGAGTCCAACCATCAACCTAACACTGCCAAAACCGCTGCTAAACCATGTCCCTAATCTTCTAAGGGTTATGTTTTATAGAAATTTTATTGCATAGGAACCATAAAGCTAGCTGTACAGGTCAGTCAGCATGTATTTTTGTGCTGTAATCTGTGGCTAGGACTGTTTCTGTTCGCTTATTAGGACTCTTTGGTGTTGGCATTCTATAAATCAGGCTGCTAGTTCACAGGGTGTGCACACGCAGCCTAGGCTCTTACTACTTTTGTTATTATCCCTTTGGAGAACAAGCAAAATCTTCCTCGCAAGTCAGTCAGTGCATTGTCATACTCAAAGCACTGAAAATCATGTACAAGGAAGTAAAAAAATGCTGTTGGCTGCAAAGTCACGATGATTTAAAGTCTACAGAAGGGAACTAACTCACCTATCCCCCAAGTTGCACCAAGGATTAATATGGGACAGTAAACACATTTCTGAAGGAATGATTCGTAAATTATTGGAAGTTTGTAAATGTGTTCTTTTTTTCATGAGTTTCAAATAGGCAGTAGGTCAAGGTTGAACTATTTTAGAAAACTCCTCTTTTGTGCTTTGAAAACTCTATCCACAGTGAAATAAGCAATTTAAGGTAAAGCAAACCTGGGAAGTGTTAAAATACATGTGAAAACTTAAAAATATCACATTTTAAAGCCAGAATCTTTCCTAAAAAAGATATTGAGGGAGTTTCTTCATTCCTTGTTGACAGAAAAATTGATAACATGAACAAGTATATAAGTGATATAAATTTCCGGTGTTCTACAATCAATTTTTATAGTATTATTAATTCAACTATGTAGCATTTGATACAAAAACACTAAGATATTTTAACATTTCTAACAAAGATTAATGCAAAAGTTCTAGTATTTGGCTTTTGTGGTGGGGACCATATTTTATCTGCATAGTATTGCATTATTTTTATAGGAAGGTGTCTTCAATTAATTTATCTGATTCTGAAAGAACTCCCAGGAATTATTAAAAAATATAGAAATGAAAATTGCAAAAAAAAAAAGTGAATACAATATTTTATATCTATACCGTGAGTAAAAATTGCAAATGTATCTGTTTTACTGAGCTAAGTCTCATAAAAAAGCATACTGGAATTTGGTTCTCCAAATGCTTATATTCCTTTGAAAATCAGACATGGGAGTGTACTGGCCTGCAGGGCACAGCTTTGCTACTGTCACAGCCTTTCTGTTGCTCCACGCTGTGAAATTCAGCAAAAGTAAGCAGAAAGGCTACTGATAACCCTGCTGAGTAAACTGCATATAATCCCATGATTGCAGCCAGAATGAACAGGAGTCCCAAATCTCCTGCTTTCTATGTTTTGAGTGAATATGCCATACAGAGGCTGATATATACGTGAGGGTTGCATAACACATAAAGATCAAAATTGAGGTAGCTGCAATTGCAAAGCTTCAGTAGGCTTTATAGAAGACTTGAGATGCATACTTTAAATACCTCTATGAACATAAAGAAATGGAGGATGCAGGAGACAAGAATAATTATATATATTTTACTCAGGCCAGACATGTGCAGATGGAGGTTTTTAGTCAATAGAAATTGCAAAAATGTAAGTTAACAAAGTAACTACCTGAGGTCTTGTTAGCCTTATTGCCATTTTGGTGTTGCTGCCTCCAAATACTGAGGAAGCAATTTGCCATGCAGTTAGTAGAGGAAAGGACATTTTTGACAACCACAAGACTCCAACTTCTAGACAAAACCTCTGAAAAGTGTGAAATCTGTCATAATATAAAGAGAATTTGCAAAAGTGTGTCATATGTAGATTACTCATTTATTAATGACAGGTATGGCATTCTAGCTAACTGGCAATAGACTCTCCTTGCATTGAACTGGTTTTGTTTCATTGCTAAACAAACAGAGATCTTAATAATCTCATTAAAGGGAGCCACAAAGCTGACAAACATGACCAAGAAGAAATCTGAAAAGGCTGTCTTTATCTTTCACTGAGATGTTGTTTCATGACAGAGCTGTTCAGAATGAAACATCAGTAGGGAGACATACAGAACATTGTTGACTATCAGGTTATAGAATAGGTCCTACATAGAGCACTGTCATCATGGGGCATCGTGGGGCATCACTCCCCATTGTTTTCTTTTTAAGAGTCAATCTTTCAATTTTTTGTAGTGAGTTAATGTTACTAGATGGTAACTTTTCAGGTAAATTTGATGAGTTTTTCAGTAGAGGAGTTTGCAGTTGGAAAATGCATTTTCACAGAAATGTTTTATAGAAACATTAACACCAGTGCAATCCTTTGAAGAGAAATAAAGGCAGTCAAAGCAACACACCATGTTTTGACTTGGTACTACTAAATGTACCATTCAAAGAGTATAACAGACATTGATTTACATTTCTATTTTTAATAGTTATGTTACATTAATATATATCATATTTAACATTATTATATTGAAAAAAGAAAATGAATTAAGCAACCAGATCTAATTCAAGGAAGATTTTTTTTTCCTTACATCAGATAATAATAGTAAATCACATCCTATCTCTTCTATGGAAGTTCAAGAATCACTGGATGTAACTAATTCTCAGCACCCCTCAATTTAAACATGAAGTTTCTTGTGAGAAGAGAGAGTTTAATTTGGAAGGAGCTGGTCCAGACAGCCTACCAAATAGTCTAATGGACTTTTTTACTGATTTAGAAAAGAAAGACTTAGTCCATAATTATTTTTTAAGTAAGAAATTATTCGTGCATATATCAGGAATACTTGGCTGATTGTATTATATGCTAAAGATTCTTGGTAAAGATATCATAGCATGTTAGAGGTCAGGCACTCTTTGAAGTTTTCCATGATACATGTTCAGAGGGAATTATCCTTTTTGACATAAGTATTAGGTACAACTTCTTGTTTCCAAAACATAATTTGGTCCTTTTATTCCAGGAAGAGTGTGTGCTTATGTGCGGGGCTGGGGGGGGGCATGTGTCTGTGTCTATGAATGTCTTTGAATTACTAAAATTAAGCATGTTTTAAACTT